>NC_141762.1:70555618-70874618 GCF_982258835.1 Parasteatoda tepidariorum | reverse complement strand
GCATCTTAGCGTTCAATGTCAAGCGAGTGATTTTCTAGGGTATTTAGTTGACTATTTATTGTTAAGAGCACTAACCTTGCTCTTCCACCCAAACAATACTAAAATAGAGTCACTTACATTCTTCATTAACTGAGTACCTATTAAATAATAGATTTATCAACATAAATAAATGTTATATATTTAAGACTAAAATAAGAACTTTTCTCCGAAAAATCTGAATTTTTTTAAAACATTGTCGCTTACTTACTTCTTCCACTTAGCTACTTACTTAATAACTTTCGAACAGGTTTTAAATTTTTTAATTAAAAGAAAAGATAAAGTGATGCTTTGTGAAAGTCTTAAGTGAAGAGTTTTATATGCAAAAGTATCGGCTTTTAATATTCTCTAATTAGAATGTAAGTTGTGCGTCATAATTTATTATTTCTAATAGTTAAATAAATACCTGAAGTAATATGAAATGCTTTAAGTAAATTTTAAATAATTTCTGTTTAGAAGCACATGACATATACTAATAAATGTCTTCGGTACAAAATTAATATCTTTAAGAAAATCATCCAAAAAAGTTATATAAATATGTTTTTTTTTTCTTTTTACGAACTTGTCATTTCCATATCTCGAATATTATCTCTTCAAATATTAATATTGGCACGTGTCAGTCAGAAGTACACGTCAAATATTTGGCAATGAAGTCCTCTCTAATCATATTTTGACAGACTGTTTTGACGGAACAATTGAAAAAAAAGGAACCCATAATTATTCACTTCCTCCATTTTTAATGTCAGATATCGATAAAAAAACTACCGATTTAATGTTTATTTGAGTTTCCCATATTGCTTGGCAACGTTGATTAGTTATCTCATTTTTAGTGCTACATTTGTTATCCTGGGAATCTGCCTCGAATGTTCTTTTTTGCCCACTTACTTTAAAAATATGAGGCATGGCAAAAGATAGTGGCCAACACTGTTTTTTTTCATTAAATTAAACATCAATTTACGCTAAACAAAACAAGTCCTATACATGTACTTGAAATTTGAATGTCAAAATGTAACTTTTTGCAACTGAAGGCACCAATATAAACCTTTTAAAAATTGTCTACAATCTTTACTTAAGGAAGGACTGGAAATTTTTAATTTTTGTGCTATATGAAGTGTTCTATGATTAAATACATATGCAAAGTAATTGGTGTTTCTGTAAATTAGTAAAATTATGGTTTATATACTTTTTTGTGTATAGACAAAAAAATATTGATTTCATCAGGTTTCTGACTAAATAAACCGACCACGGTGCTGACACAAAATATCCACTGAGGTAGACGGATCATGGGTTAGAGTCCTC
Source organism: Parasteatoda tepidariorum (assembly GCF_982258835.1). Taxonomy (NCBI): domain Eukaryota; kingdom Metazoa; phylum Arthropoda; class Arachnida; order Araneae; family Theridiidae; genus Parasteatoda; species Parasteatoda tepidariorum. Next base: position 70,873,283 of record NC_141762.1, on the reverse strand, counting down.
TTATCGTTAGGCTATCCACTGCAGGTTTTCGTGGTTTTTACTCTCCATGTACCGCGATTGTGAGTTAGTACCCTCAAACAGTTATCCATGAAGACAAATTGCTCCCAATACTTGATTCAGGAGTTCTCTTGTCCTCTCAATTGTGTTCAAAATTGCAAGGCGACAGAGCTGAACCACGACTTAATAATTAACCATATAACTAACCATAAATCATACCAATGAAGAAAATATAGACGATTTATGTTGCAGACTTATGTAGAATAAAGTACATTTGAATCGATGAGTTCGAAAATCCTTAATCTCCACTAATTTTCAAAATTGAAATTCTTGCACTCATAAATTTTGTTGAAGTAAATACACAGATAAGGGTATAAAAAATTCATTTACTTCTACTTGATAAAGAATATTTTGTGCCGTAAAATCTCAATTTAGTTCAGAAACATGCCATATTCTTGAGATGACCTGTTCTCAGAATAAACGTGGAAATATGCTACTTGGCTGCGTTGTTACTTATGAAATCGTTCGCATAACCTGACAATTAATTATTTAGTTTAGGCTTGTTATTTTGTTGATACTTTTTGCTACCAAATGAGTTATTAAGAGGATGGTTCATTAGATGGTATATGCAAGAAAATAAAAAGGGATAAAAGTAACTATGAATTTTAAAGGATGTGACTACAAATAATATCATACTAAATTTTAAAAACTGCTGGTTGAAGCATTACAAAAAAGTTTTATAAAAATGCTCTTACTAAAAAGCAATAAAGTAGAAACAACAGTTTCAGGTGTCATATTAATTTAACTTATAAAAGCACTACACCTGGTGAAGTTGAAGTATCTCTTTTTACTGGTGATTCATGCAAATTAAAATATTTGCTCTGTACAGAAAAGTACCCTAAAAATGGCACAATAAGCAATTAAGGAAGCATATTTTGAGTAAGATTCTATAAATTAAAGAAAATGGCTGACATCAAAAAAGGTTTTTACAATCTAAGCCAAATGAGTTTTTATCTTTCTATGAAGAAAATTTTAAGTGGCTCAGCACACATAGACATAGCCCAAAAGGTTACTGAATCTACACCAATACTCATGAATATGTAGTCTAAGACTTAAATAAAGTCTTTATTTCGTTTCTAAATGACAAATTATTAATATTTTAGCTTGTTAAAAGTAATGTATAATATTTGCTTTAAGGTTTCGTCCGAAAATCAGTCATTTCGGTCACCGGTAATGTTATGACACAATTGCAATAGAATATTTTGTAACCAGCTATATTTTATTATCAAAAATAAAAATAATTGTATGTATCTAATTGTTACTTAACTATTCAGTTGTCTCTTCGGTTAAATTCGTTTTTTTGGAGATGACTGGTTTTCGAACTCTTTGGTTCATTTATTCTAATGTTGCACAAATACATTGGACGTCAACTTTTACACAGATTTTATTAATGCCGCATGTTCAATTTGGGTTCCTATCAGAGCTCGAAAAACCGCCCGTCCTCGGCGGTCAAAAATTCCCCGCGGACAACAAATTTCTAGAATCCAACGTCCGCACGGACGGCCATTTTCCCGTTAATGTTCGTGATACATTGTTTTTGTTATCTTACAAGAGTTTAGCGCCTCACTTCTAAAGTGACCCTCTAATCTAGAAATATAGCAACATACTGATCATGATGGAATTGATATTTTCTCTGTCTGGGAGTATTGCAGATGTTGAAAGAGGTTTTTCAGCAATGAACTTACAAAAAAACACATTACGTACTGGTCTTAAACAAGAAACGTTAAACGGAATTATGAACATCTACCTAAATGGAAAACCCCTTTCAGATTTCTGTGCAGAAACCTCTGTTAATCATTGGCTTGATTGTGGAACTGGCAAACGTCATATTTGATTCATTTAGAAAACACAGTACCCTCGGATAAATTGACATTCCAGATAACTTGACCTTTGTCATTTAAATTGTTTCATAAAATAAATACTAGGTTTTACTATTAGTAACCTAGTATTTCTTTTACTGTATAATGTAATCATAGTAACTACTAATTCAATGAGCAATTTATATAAATGTTAGTAATAAATAAGAGAAAATTATATTTTTATTTATTTAGAAGCTACGGGTTAGTTTCAAAGGAGGACGGGGTACATTGTTGGACAAACTGTCCTCGGGGACGGGTAAAATTACTTATTTTCGAGTTTTTTCGAGTCCTGGTTCCTTTATTAATCTTTGGTTTCATTTTATGTTTAAATTATAGAAGTACCTTTGATCCAGTTATAAGCAGTTTTACTCAGTTTATAAGTGAATTGTTTTGGATTTCTGCAGATAAACCTGTCATTCTTATCTTTCATAATTCCAAAATCACAAAACTTCAAGAGCTCACAAGATTTATTGATATTTGTTTATTGATATTTAGAAGTATTACATAGATATAAAAACATTAGTTTAAATAAACAAATGTAAAAAAATTTTTTTGTTAAACTGACATTATTAAGACTCATAAATATTACTACTTGTGTAGATGAATTTTAATTATTGATTGTTCCTTTAAGAAATGATTTAAAAATGTGTATTCTATCGAATTTTGCTTATAATTTTTTAAAGAATCAGTATATATATATTATACAAGTATAGATAATTAACTGATGCTAATTGTTTGAAATATTTAATTAAAAACTGAATTCCGTTGATTAGTAAGTTTATAAGAATATATATATTTATTATTTTTATACCATTTAGCATAATACTAATTTTTGAGTAAAAATAATAAGTAATTTTTTCTATTGTTTTATAATACCAATTTAAATAACTTGCAATTACTTCCATGGCATAATTTATAAAACATTTAACATTTCTGCCTGCTTTTCCAAACGCATTTATCTTAAAATTGAAATTTTTGTTTCAATATACATTTTTTAAAGTTGAGTCGTTTAACAAGTTTTTTTTTTTTTTTTTTTTTTTTTTTTTTTTTTATCTCATTTGAATTTGTTAAATTTCTCTTTATTTCCCAATGAATGAAAACCAGAACTCCTATTCTATTCTCACCTAATCTATTCTCAAATGATAAAAAAAAGTTTTTTCAGAGTCAAATTCCAAAAATAAATTTAAATTTTGACTCTTTCTAAGCTACAATATACAAAAGTGTGACAAAATGACTTTGACTAAGTATTTTTTACTTTATGTAAATTTCCAAATGAAAAAATGCGATATCTTTTATTTAACTTTATACCACAGACAGAAGCTATCATAAGTTAATTATTAAATTTTACTAAATGTAATTAAATAGGAACCCTCGTTGTATCAAAAAATAATCATGAAAATAAGAAGATTTAGAACTAAATGAAAAAACTATAACCTGTAAAACAATAATATTTTGAATTGTCTAATATAAATTATTTAACATTTGACATATTTAATAAAAGGATCTTATTTAAATTAACATTATATTAGGGTTTATCCCAAAAGTAAAATAAAAACTCGATAATGTAATCAAATAACGCAAAGTAAATGTTGTATTTTTTGTTCTCAAGCGATAATTCTCGTTGCGGCAGTAAAATATGGCCGTTGGACAGTCTGAGAAATGTAATTACATTCTTTTTCCCCGAATTCGGGATGAGATTTGATTGAAAAGGTGCCCTTCATCTTGTGGCATACTCTTCGGTTGCTGGACACATTCCAAGTAGTTCAAGTGTAATTTTTGACTTATGATTAATGATTAGATTTGACCTAAGAATGATCATATTTTGAAAAATAACTCATGCATAGTTTTGAAATGTTTATAAATTATTGAATTTAGAAAAAATTAAAAGTGTATATTAAAAGATACTTAAAATTCCCCCCCCCCAAAAAAAAATACTGCGTTTTTCTTAAAATGAAAATGTTGCTCTTATTTTCTATGATCAGCAATGTCCTTTTGAGTTAAATTTTTTATGGGAGAATAAACTACTGATTAAGCATGAATGCGCTCTTCACACTTAGAAAAAATAATCATTGTCAACAGTACCTGAATATGGTAAAATTTACCGCATTTTTGGCTCTATGAGAACACAAGGTTCGATAATTTTTACGGAAGTGCTTCCTTAATAATTTTAGTAAAATTAACAGTAAATTATGGTATTATAATTTGGGATAAAATTTGAAAAATTTATCTTAATACCTTAGAACAAAGCTCCCCAACCGTTTTATCTTTGTGAAAAAGTCAGCGTTAAACGCGGCCCTCTGATTTGGGGGAGGATTGTTTGTATTATAAATTGTTTTGATTTAATAATTTGAATTTAATTGCACTGAAACATGTTTTCAGAACAAATGCAAATACATGCGTGGTATTAGTGCAGTTACAGGTGACGTCTCTCAGCTCCCAGTTAACTTCTTGTCTATGGGAAGATGAACAAACACGAGTGAAATAAGCAAAAGGAAATAAAATGGAAATAATTTAATGTTCTGGGCATTGGTGACCGCTGCTCTAGAGCATGGCATAAAAACCATTTATTCCGTTATATTTGCTTTCAATTTTGTATATTTTACTAAATGTGTGTTAATAAGAACTATTATTTCGAAAACCAGTATTTCCGGTAAACTGTTGTCATATGAGCAGAAAAATTGCCAAGTGAATGGTTTAAACATCGTAAATTTTGATTTTATTAACCAGAATTAAGTGTTTTTTTTTTTATACCAGAAACTTTATTAGCATGCAGTACGTTAAATAAACAATAATGTTTTTTCTCCGTGCTCAGGTGGTAAACATTAGTTCGTTTCTGGCAATTCGTCCCGAGATATCATTCGCGAAATTTTCGTCCCTACTTAATTAAAATAAATGCCTAAATCAACAAAATTTCACAAAGGCACTTTAAATCTAAATTATTTACGCTTTTCTAAGACTTAAAACAACCTGACATTTAAAAACCAATTAAATATATCCTCCCTGACAATTATGACGGAAATACAATGACATCGATGTTTTCACTACATTAGCATGTAACTAGGAGAATTACATAAATTAGTTTAGGAGCAGAACAGTGAATGATAAAATAATAAAACAATGAGCTACCAAATGAATGGATGAGGGTGAAAATAAACCAATGAATTAATAAATTTGGAAATAAAAAAAGAATCAGTGAATCAATCGATGAACATCTACGTGAATCAACAGATCAACGAAACCACTATTGTGGGAATAGACGAATCTGTGAATTAATTTACAGTGAATCAACGAAGAGGAAAATCAGGGAATCAAACGGTCAAAGAATAAATAAAACAGTACTTGAGAGAATTACTACAAGAGAAAATCAATGAATCGTGCAATATAACATTCTCGCCTTCGTTTTTTGTTTTTTTTTTAGTAATTCATATATTCTGCAAATTGATTAGATATTTAGGACATTCGATGGCTTGACAATGAAAAACGCGTATTCGCTTTTTCGTTGGTTCTATGATTTTTAATTTGATGTTTAATTCTTTAAAACAACAGTTCATTAATTCGATAGTTTGTAAAATCACTAACTCATGTATTTGTGTCGTGCATTTCCTGAATAATAGGTTTATTGATTCATTTATTCGCTCATTAGTTGATTAGGTAATTTATTCACAGACTTTTATATTTGTTTTGCGCCAAAAAGAAAATTTTATGTATAATTCGTTTATTAACAGCTATACTTGTAGTAAGAACGTATTATCATAGAAAATTGCTGAAAACAGAAAAAATTTATTTTTACACCGGCTCTATTTTAACCTTTGTAATAAGAATGCGAAATCACATTTAATAACTCGAAATAACGAATGTTTGTAGACATTTATCATTTTGTTTTAGTTTTCCGTCACAAACTAAATAATCTGAGTTTTCGATTCGAGTTATTTGACTTTTCGTTAACCTTTTTTTTAATATATATTCTCTTATCTTATATCTTTATTTTAGCTTTCTTTTTCCCATTTAAAAACAGTTTCACTTCCTTTTTCTCTATAAAAGCTCTTCTCTTCTAACCCACCGATCCTAGATAAATGCCATCGCCTCCATATCGGAAATTTATCAATTCAATTCAATGCTGCAAATGGCAGTTTGCTGTGGTTGCTAGGCGACAGAATGGTAAATTTAGCGAAAATTCGACAGAAGTTTTCTAACATGTTTCGTTTGTATTATGCAGCAGAATTGATGACTACAAATAGTATTTTCTACAATAACCTATGTTGAAGAGAATTATATAGTTCAAAAGCCTCTTTTAAAACTCATATCTTATAGTTTGAATGAAACAAAAGAACTTAATGTTAATAAATGAGCTTTTGAATTGGTTATTGCTTAAAAAGCTATGTATTTTTGATTTGAAGAGTAATTCTTATGAATACCGTAACTTTGCAAAGAAGTATTAGGTAAAAAATGAATCTCGATTTGATTATTTAAGGGGGGACCCCACCCTGAGATGGTAAAATATTAACGTTTTTCTTGAAATTTTTTTTAAGTAGAGACAATGCAGAGACTCCTTGTTTTTTTATGTTATTTAGCTACAATTTAAGTCTATTTTAAAAAAAATTTATTTTACAAAATAATAAAAAAATAGGTTGCGGCAGCTCCGTGTGTGGCTGGTCATCAAAAAGTAGCACCTCACTGGCCTCATGGATTTAGAAGTCCTGAAACATAGGAAAACGATTTTGTTTAGATTTTCAGAAACATAAAGACATTATCTAAAAAGTAGCATAGCGGTTTTTTGATATTCGCAAAATTGCCAAAATGGCGGCAACTTAAAAAAAAAAGTTAAGTTTTTTATTAAAAAAATATTCATTAAAATACTGATATAAAATCGAAATATAAAAATATCAAAAAACTCCTAAACTACTTTCTAAAGAATATATTTTTACGTAATTTAAAATAAAGAACAGTTTATTTCGTTGTATAGATCATGAGAAAAACGTTAGGCCAGATCAAAACACAGTGGTTTTGAAAAACGCTTTTAAAGTTTTGACTAATGGTAGGGAAAAACGTTTAATTTCATATATATAATGGTCGATAAATGAAATGCCTACAATAATTTTCTATATACAGTCAACAAAATGGATGAGGCACAAAAAGAATGTCGCCCCTCCTAATCCTGCCGAACGGGCCTTTCTACCTGCTTAGCGACGACTCTCTATATTTTCTTCCAAACGAAGTTAGATACCGAGAAATCGTTTTAGACAGACATCAGGAAGGGTACAAAGATTCGAAAAATGCAATAAATTATTTTTCGAAATTTTGAAATATTCAGGGTGGGGTCCCCCTTAAGTAGCATACAAAAATTGCCAGCTTCTTTACTTTTTAATAACTGAAAAAAAATGCGAAATATGAACGAAAACGCAAGAAATTGAGTCAAATGTAAAACATTGTTATGTCAGACGTAAATGTTATGTCAAACTCTCTTTCCTTAATGCTAAAAAAGAGTTCGAACATGATTTTTTTTTTGCATTTAATTAAATGTATAAAAAAGAATAATTAAAAATTATGAATCAGTTTTAACATAAAAATTGAAATTAATTAATATAAAAATTGTAAATAAAATTTTTTTTATAAAGTTTGAAGTTTTTAAACTTGAATTTTAAAATTGGACTGCATGAAACTTTTTTGTTGCTATTTTAGGTATTAAAAATCTATACTATCCTTTTGCAATTAGTATCGAAAGTAGTATTTTTTTTAAAGAAAAATAATGTCTTAGCCTGAGCCTCTAATCAACGGACAGTGACGTTTTTCATTAAATGACCATTTCAGCTTGTAAGATTAGTAATTTTCAAGTTTGCAACTTTAATCAGATGGGATGAAATTTGGGTACATTACCTTTAATGTTGAGTATTATGAAGATAAGTATATCGGTATAACTTTATGTTTAAAAAAGGAAACTAGATTAAATGGAGTACTGTTCGAGAATAAAAAGCTGTTTCAATTGATCTGTTCGCAGCACCTGTTATTGTGAATAAAACATCTGTTTCTTTGATATAGTTTCATACAATTTGTTTAAATTTAAAGTAAAAAGGAAAAAAAACTTTATATGAGACCATTGTTCTCGTCACTGAAGATTACTTTCTGAATAAATATATGATCAACCTTGTATTTCCTTTTAAAAAATATCTATGACGTGGATTAAGTTTCTTTCTTACGTTGAATACATTACGTTTCTTGATTTTTATCAGTTGCTATTTTACAATGTATTTATAAAAATAATTTACTGAATCTCACTTGCTACAAATAAGGTTTATTAAATTATGCTTAAATGGGTTAAAAGTGACCAAGAAACAACTAAAAATATAGAAACAAACTCAATTTGAAAAAATGTGCACTTTTCTTTTTTATTACAACTGTTCAACTATCATTCTAGAGATTTTATCTTAAGTACTTTATATCCAAATTCAGCATTTCAGCAAATATAAAGGTTATTAAAGTAAAGGCAGGCCAGCAGCTGAACACTCCTTCAAACTTTATTTTGAAAAAAAAAATAATGAAAACCGAATACCGTTTTTTCATAGTTAACTGTACACTGAATTTAATTTTTAGTTTTGCATTTTTTACTAGATGTGTGGTAAAAAGAATTATAATTTTAAAAATTCGAATTTCCTGTAAACCGTAACCATATGAACGGAAATCGTTACCAAATGAATACTTAAAATACAAGCAAATGTGTTTTATTAACCAAACTGTTATTTTTTTTACCAGCAACGTCATTACCGCACAGTCCGGTTGTTTTATTCGACATTTTTTCCTTATATTTTTACATTGAATGATTATAGCAAAAAACTGTCACCACATGTCCTTCTGCCGAGCATACCGTTTGCGAGAATGGAATAAAAAATTTTATAAGGGTTTTATATGGTACGGATTCAAGGATTCCGTTACTATTAAAATGGAAAAATGGCTAAATGAATGGTTTAAATACCTTATATTTTGGTTTTTATTCCCAGAATTAAGATTTTATTTCCCTGAAATGCAGTACGGCAGTTTTACCAGAATTATTTTCTCTGTAAACAGAGAGCTCTTTCATTGCTTCTCTTTTAATTGTATTTGTTTTTAATTGTTTTCTTTTTCATTAAGGAAGAATACGCTTTAAAACTACCTCTCTCTGAAGACTAGAATCTGTAAAGAAAGTCCAGGTTAGAACAGTTTTTAGCGTCTTCTTCGCTTGTAGTATACAAACAATATCCGATAGAGTAAGGAATAATAAGCAAGGCAAATTTGACCGTCATGTCCAAACTATTTGAAAAAATATCAGCTATGATAGTCAGGGTAAAAAATAATTATATATTTGAAAAGAAGGATAATTTTTATAGGAAAAAATCGCAAAAAAAAGTTATTCTGGCAAATACAGATATTTTGTTGAAAAATGAAAATTCTGCAGATACTCGGTTAAACACACATTTAATTATTCATTGTCTGAATGTTTCTTAGAAATTTGAATTAATATTATATCTAAAGCAAATTATAAACATTATTGTTCTGAAATTTATACATAAAATGAATAAAAAAATCTATTTATATTTAAAACTAATAATTTAAAGATTAGTAAAAAAAAATGCATCGTTGAAGAGTATGCGTTTTCCCTAAAGGTAAAAGAATAAAATTTTATGTTGCTAAATATACAACTACTAACTATAAGCGACTAAACTTCAGTACTGTAGTTATATAAGAGGAAAAGAATCTCTTAAAAGTATTTCTATAGAAAGTCATGCAATTGACTTTTAGTTCCATATTTATGCACCGCATAAACGTTGTTTTTTAAAGTGTAGATATGAAAATTTAATGAGTGCTGAGGTTGAACCTCTCTCGTATCATTTTAGCACAATGTTAAAAACTGCACACTAATATAATTTTTTTGTTACTCTCCATGTAGCTCTACTTTTTAAAAATAATTTTTTTTCTTCACTTTTTTAAAAAAATTGCTTATTTTGCTGAATTGATTATTATCTTTTTTTCTTTTTTCTGATAATCAAAAAACGTTAGATAAAATATTTGCTTATGAAAATGAAAGTTGGTTTACACTAAAAGTTTCGAAGGATAATTCGATGCAAATTTTAATTATAGTAAAGATTATTTTTAACTGTAATGCTTATTTAAAACTACTTTTTTCGTGAGAAATTCTAGTTTCCACAAAATTTACTTTTATCAAAAAATACTATTTCTGATTAATTTGAAGCTTTTAAGGTAATATAAATGAGCATGTACATAAATATCAAATGAAAAATAAAATTAATTTGAGTGAAATACTTAAAATTTTGAACATTTAACAGAAATTTTTTCTGAGTTTAATTAAAAATTTTATTATAGTAGGTATTAAATACATTATATGTTTTTCAGTCATTTTTTAAATACTTTTTTTCTTGCTAGTTAAAACATCCGATAAAATTATTTTTGTTCCATGAAACGCAGGAAACAGTATAAACAAAGATAAATAGTATTTAAAATTCAGGTAAATAATAGATATCGATTTTTGTAAAGATATAATTTTGATAACTAAGATACCAAGTATAACTGAAGACTTAATTTTATTGTTCTTTGTTAAATATGACAGATATGAAATTGAATTTATCACTTATTTTGATTAAAGATAGGCATAAACTGGCCGATACTCGCAAACTAATGGCGCAGATACATTATAAATTTGCAGATAAATTTCTATAAAAAAAACGAGAATGTCACTTGAATGAACCTTAACGTTTATTCAAGTGCTTTTATAAACCAATACTATTTTCGATTATATTAATATTTGTTAAGATAAATTTTATCGTTCAAATAAAAAAGTTTAATTCATTGTTCTGTTTATTCCCCAATTTTAAAAAAAAACCAATAAGACTATCTTTTAATAAAATGCAATTTTAGTAGTTTCGATGAAATAGGCTAATTGCGAAGTGAATATATATATATATATATATATATATATATATATATATATATATATATATATATATATATATATATATATATATATATATATATATATATATATATATATATATATATATATATATATATATATATATATATATATATATATATATATATATATATATATATATATATATATATTATAAAACTTGTATATCCAGAGATGATTTTATGTAAAATATAATTTTAATAGATCTTTTAATGTTTTTAATATTTACTTCAAGAATGAGTAAATATATAGAATTGATGGGTTTACAAATTTTACATTGTTTTAAAATAGGCAATTTTAAATGAAAAAACTCAGTACGTGATAATCCAATCATAACATTAAAAGCTATTAAGTTGGTCTGCTTTTATTTGACAATCCTTATTACTTAATACATTTTTCGAAAGCAATCTTCAGTGTTCATACTCTCTTTTTATTTGTTGCAAATACACGATTAAGCACTATGTTAGCACATTCATTATTACTTCAGTAAAATTAATGTCCTTATTTTATTAACAAAATGAATTATGAATGTGATATTATGAATAAATAATTATACATACAATTATACAAATATACTATTACAAAAATACTAGGAGCAACTTATTAAACTCTGAATTTACTAATTTAGCTTTGTAATACCAACTGCGTCAAAAGTCTGATTTTGACAAATCAATAAGACTGTCTCTTGCAAAATATAATGCATTTTTAAGGTAAATATATGGGTATTTGTTAGGTGTAAATGATGTTGAAATTGCTGTGTATTTGTAAAGGTTATATTTATTTCAAAATATAACTTACAATTTAAGGTGTTTATCTTTAAACCTCTAGGAGATTTTCAATTTATCAATCTTAGTGTTTAGAATTTACTTAAAAACAACTTAATAATTAGCAGCTAATAATTTTAATCCTTTTGATTACCATTGTAATGTTTTAATGACTTGTATACAAGGTTAAATATGAGGTATATCTGGCAAAGCTGTATTTATTTAGAAACATAACCTCACATTTCTATCGCGTTTTTTTTACTCCTGCTGGAAGTTAACAGTTTTTAACCTCTGATAATTTTATTTATGTTTTAGGTCATTATTTGTCCACGTAAGGCTTTTAACTAATTGTTATAAGGTATAAATTAAACAACTTAGTTTGGTAATGAGGTTTATGAGGGGGAAATGAGGGTGAAATTGAAGTATGTTTGCAGACATGGTATTTGTTTCAAAACATCTCCTCACATTTCCACTAGATTTCTATTTACAAAATCTAAACCTATAAGAAGTTGTCATTCATAAATATTAAATAATTTATACTACAACTAAGGTTGATTTTTAACAACTACTATTAACACCTTAGGTTGGTAATGATGTATTTTACGAAGTGTGTAAATGAGGTTAAATATGAAGATCATTTACAGAGGTTGTGCTTCCTTACTATGACGTGTTCAATAGTACACAAATGAATTGTTCATATTAGAGTATCACTAGCGGTATATGACGAATTTTCGGGCATGGAATTTTCGGGCATTTCGGGAATTTTCGGTTCCTATACAATTTTAATCCTGACAATGTGTCCTAACTTCCTTAGAAGTTTGTTACAACATTTATGAGACCTTTTGCAATCTATAAAGTTTTTAAACGACCAAAAAAATAGACTAAAAATGACATTTAAAGAAAGTTGCATACGGAGAGAAACCGATTGAATATTTGAAATCAGCGATACAAAAGTATTCAAGCACTAATAAAAACAAAACAATATGTATTTTGAGTTGCAGACAAGACTTAATACAGCACAATGTTCGGAATCTAATTTTTTACAGTATTTACAATAAATAAATAAAATAAACACTACTTTCACTTTTGAGAATCAAATATTTAAATCTTTTTTTTAAAGCAAAATAATCTGAATTTTATTACCAAGTATAAAAAAGAAATGTTTATCCGATAAATATCCTATTAATTTTGCAGGAAGTGACATTATGGGTACATTTTACTGTCTAATGTTCTATATTCCTGGCTATAATTATTAATTTATAAGAAGCATTTTTTATGAAAATCTAACAATTTTATTATAAGAATATGAGTTTTAAATAAACTGCAATTATAATTTTGATATTTATATTCAAATAAAACTTTCACAAGCATTACATACGATATATAAATATGCTAGAATTTTAATGCAGAAGAATGGTGCTAAATTATTAGATATTTTATCAATAATCAAATGAATACACAATCACTTAAACTGCAGACAATAAGTATATAAAATGTTTATTTGTAAAATAATAAATAAAAACTAGCAATAAAATAATCTTCTTACTCTACACTCAAGACACTGAAAACTTAACGGCAGGAGTAAAAATAATTTGTCAACATGCATTGACATCAACAAAATGACAAAAGTGAAGTGAAGAATAACACAAATGAAAAGAAATGAATAACACAAAATGATATTCCAGTCCTATTTACAGATATTTATTCAACTCCTCTCTAATGATACTGATGAAGAAATAAAATGTGGGGATGAATCAATATTTCCATCTTTCCTATGAGTATAATTCATTGATGGATCTCCCATGCATGTTCTTTGGACCTTTGCATAATCCTTTCAATTCTTCGGGCTTCCTCTTATTCTTTATCCAGGATATTTCTTCGTCACATTCCATTTCAGTTTCTGGAAAACAGATGTAAATAAAATATTAAAACTTAATATTTATAATTAATAATAGTTTGAATTAAAACTAATTTAACCTTAAATTATAAAAGTTCAAATCAATCAGTAGCATAAACTGGATTTACATGGGTTCTTAGTCTCTTTTCACAGGAAACGAAAATGGACTGAAAGTTACGGATCACAAATATTTAAGAGAGGAAAAATCCATTTTCAAAATTTGTTGAAACACTACTAAGGAAAGCAGGATTCAAAACATCACATATTTTTTGATTTTCAGATGAAACAAGTAAGAGTTTAGAAGCGATTATTCGATACACCTCCCGGTTTTTAGCTGTCAACTAAACTGATTTGTTTTTCATACAATCATTCTTGCTATTCATTCGTCAAATTTAAATTTAAATCTGATTTTTTAGTTATTTAAATCTTATTTTATTTGGAATTAGTTAAAAAAATATTAATTTATTGTTAATAGCAGTTTTTTACAACTGGCACATAAAGGGAAATCTGAAATTAAGTTGAATGATCTAACTGCATAGTCTAACAATAAGTGCAGAAGGAAAAAAATAATCATATTCAACAATTGGTAGAACCTTCAAGAGGACACGATCACAATACAGTAATTGTATGAAGGATATTGTTACTTTGTTCTACTTGGTTTGGAGAAGATACGCAAGTTCCTTTTCTGATTTTCGATGGTGGTGTCCTACGATCTTACTCATTCCAAAGGTTTAGATCAAGGATCTGTACAAGTCAACTCATTCGATTAATTTCATTATTACCATACCAATCCAAGGAGGATTCGTTGAAATGGCATAACATTATTTTAAAATATTCCCTGGTATAAAACGAAGTCTTTTAAAAATTTAAATGCTTTCTCGCTTTTAATAGAGTTCTTTAAAGTTCATAAGTGTTTTGAAACGTATGTAGCATCTATTCCAGATGGAAAATTTAATAATCAAGAAGGATATTTGTTACTCGTTGTTCATATCGTTTTCTACATAAATTCATTTAATTTTCATTCTTTTTAAGCACTGTTTTGGAATTTTAAAACTTATGTTTTTCATTAAAAACTTTAAAAATAGGATTTAGTCTTATATATTCTCTTACATCGAAGGAAAAGAATATATTATTCGAAGTTTCGGACAGTCGTAAAAGAATGTTTTTTTTTTGTCTTCAACGTACTTTTATATTCGATGAATAAAAAAGCAACTTAAGAGTCCAAAATTTTGTTAAATTCAAAACAACTTAAATAATTTAGAATTGAAAAAAAATATAGCCATTGAAATATTTTCGAGTTAGTAAGATATTTTTAGAATTTGCTAAATGTGCTTTGATGTTCTTAAATACACACACTCAGTCATTGCTATCATTATTTGAATATAGATGGTAAATATGATACAATTATCATGTTCGATGGTAAATGTGAAGTAACAGCCGTGTAGAAAGTTTCATAATGTAATCATTATCTGAAGACAATACATATGTAGTCTTGACGTAAAACGTGGATGTCACTGCTTTGATATATCTATAGATAAAAAGATATTGATATGATATCTGTTCTGCTACTCATTCTAAGTTGTTGAGTTTACATTTATTTTTCTAAAATGTGGAGCTATACTTTATTTGTTTTTGTCTAGAACTGAAAAAAAAAAATTGAGGCTTATTTTTTCATAATTAGGTGATGGCTTTAAAATTTATAAATGGATCTTAATGCCATTTGGTATTTAAGTGCATATAAAACGGTGCAATAAAGTCACACATAGAAAAAAAATCTATTTCTCTAAAGGCAGGATGAAACAAATAATTTTAAGATGCATCCTACTTTGAAAGTTTCATCTATGGGAAATAACAGATTCCCATAGATGATTCCCATAAATGATAATAGCATACCAATAATAAGATTATTGAACCACAATAAACCCTTATTAATAGGTTCATAACGGGCAAGCTTTCAATCAAGTTCAATTTTAAAACAATTATAATATTTTTTTTCCTTTTTGAAACCTAAAGAAAACCAAATAGTTTTATCATTCCAGGCTCAGAGAGTTCAATTTTTTAATTGCTTAGAGTTCTCAAACGAAGAATTTATTTTATTATTTGTAAGATTAAAAATTTATTAATACAATGTCCAGTATTTTAATATAATGCTATGAAAATTTATGACAAAAAAACAGATTTTATATTTAAAAAAATTTGGAAATAATTTGAAAAATTAACTGAAAATGTTTTTCATGTAAAAGATAGGCATATCGTGAATCTAAGTTTTGAACATCCTGTTGCCATTTATAACATTGAGAGTACCGAGAGAATATGACTTATGAAAGATTCATTTTGTGTTTGCTGCAGCAGCATATAACTGCTCAAACAAGCTCTAGTGACAGACGCAGAGATGAATTTTGCTTTTCTTTTTAAATCCTGATGGCTCTGTAAAATAGACTCCTTGACTGTTTTTCTGTCTCTCTTTGATATATTTTCAGTTGATGTATAAGTTGGGGAAATTATAATTGCTCAAAATTCTTATATTTGGAACAACATAATAAGTTGCGTTGATTGCAATGAAATGAATATAAAACAAATTCCTTTCTTACTAAATTTAAAGAAAAAAAATTAGTTCCATATTTTTTTTCAGAAATATAAATTCCAACAAAGCATTTTTTTCTTATCTCGATACTAGTTTTTACATTTTAATATTGTAAATGTTAGAAGATTAATCTATATATCAGCATTTCAATTCATTTTCTTTAAAAATAATTTTTGTAAAGCTTTGATCATTATGTGTTGTCATGCTTGGTTCTTTTCCTTTTAAAGCAAAAGTTGCAAAAGTTTAACCGTTGAGTTTAAACAGGACGCTCCAGGCTTCTAAGAAGTTCAACAAAAAACAACCAATGGTAGGAACAAATTAGTAGGGGATAGGAATTTGTGTAGATCAATTTTATAATATAAAGATGTAGTGTAACTTACCGAAAAGATAAACTTTTGTGAGTTGATCCCATACACAATTCCATGTTAATTCAGGTAAGGATCTTAGCGGATTACCAGATAATATCACTTCCTTTAAACTGGGCATCCTTTGGAAAAAATCTTTAGGCAAACTTGACAAATCATTGTAACTAAAATTAGAAAGAAAAAAGACTTTCATTACAAGAAGACAGTCATAAACTAATATTCAGTGCGTTACTTCTTAATCTCTATTTTATATTTTTAGATATTTTAGTGTTCAATTTGATCTAAATTGTGAGATGACAGAAAATAAAGGCACAAAATTAGTCAGGGGGATGACCATCATCATCATTGGACTGAAAGCAAAGGCTGGGCAGCCTTGATCCCAAGAATTGTAATTTTGGTCCTAATCCAGAAGACAAGGGAGTTCTGATTAAGGATCGGAAGAAATTTGTCTTGTGGGGACTTTTTGAGGGAGCTAACTCTCATTCGCGCTGCATAGACAGGAAAGGCTCCCATGGTTAGCCTGACGGTAAAAGGACTCTAACCTATGATCCGCCTACCACTTAGGATATTTTACGCAAGCACTGTGGTTGGCCCGAGTTGGATGCATAATTCGTATAGACGTGGCAGAGACTCGAACCCGGGGAAGGACTCCTAATTAAGGAAGAGGCGAACGCTCTATCCCCTGAGCCACCTCTACAATTTTTAAATGCAATCAAGGCTAACAATTATAATTATGGTGACTAATGCAATGTATTTAATTATACACGTCAAAAATAGTGCGTATATAAATATATAAATATTTAGCCTCGTTATGTATATTTTTAGCCTAGCTGGATGATCTACCTGCTGGATGTGCGGGCCTGCTGAGACTATTTGGCTGCTAGGATTCTATTACACATACTATCTTTATGTGTATTCATATGAGTCACTTAACCTGGGGCAAGTTTGCTGAAAATTAATTAACTATCAGATATAATATGAAATTAATAATTTAATTGTAATCTGCCATATGAGAGGGTAGCCTTAAATATCGACATCTTTAATTTATAAATACACTAGTATTTTTGCATGCAAAGTGTTTTTCATCATTCTTGCTTATACATCCCATCTAAAAAACAAGTGTAAAGAAATTCTATTCCGGTTAAAATTAATTTTTAATTGAATCTCCACACACTGAGTGGTACAAAACTTAATTACTCTCTTAAAAGGGGTTTCAATGCTTGACATATATTTATTTATTTTACCTTTATTGCTCTAGGTGAGTTTACTTATCACTTTTGAGATCTACGGATATTTTAGGTGGCCCATAGATTATAAGGTGGAATTATAATATAAGATTATAAAGTAAAATTGCAATATTTCTTTCTTCAACACATTTACAGGAGAGATTCATACACTAACGATCAAACAGTCATTTGAAAAAAATCAACTGGATTTATTTTCCTGCACTTGTTAAGAGTAATAAAAAACCAATTATGCTTCTGAGAATTACATTATAATTTTTTATTACAACTCTAAGGTTCAAAATCACACGAATATATCAAAGTTTACATTTCTGAGACTTTAGTAAGTAAATGAAACTAATTTTACTTTAAAATTATGATTAAAGTTCATGCTCATTTTAAATTAAAAATTTAAAAATACTGAAAATGTTTTGTTAAAAATTTTAAAGCTAACGAAAATTTGATATTTTATAAAAATTTCTCATATTAATTTGGTTGCCTATTTAGTTCCGCTAACACTAAATTACTTGAATTTAAAGATTGCTTCAGCTAAAAAAAAGTTGTCAGTCAAGATTAAAATAGTTTAAAATATTTGGCTTAAGAAAGATCAAAGACTAGGAAAGTTTTTTCTAAAAATTATTTTTAATTTAAAATTGAGAACACAAGTTAGAGTGCTTAGTTTTTAGTTTCAAAACCGATCATACCACATTAAAGAACTTATACAGCGATGTTTATACGACTTTTTACTATGCTCTAGAAATACATTTCATCTATAATTTGTAATTAGAATTATTCAATGAGTTTTAGAAACATACACAATAAGTATTAAAAAAATTAAATTAAAAAAACTTTTCGATATCTATAAAAATTCTTTGTAAAATTAGAAAACTAATACTTTGAAAACACTTTAATTTTAGATTTTTAAAATACTTTACTAAAACTAAATTTTAAAAATACATTCTATCAAACGTTAATGAACGATACATATTATTAACGTTTTTCTTATGCAATAAAGTTTATTTTTTCAAATGACATTAATTCAATTCACATTTCGCTTAGTTACTAGATAGATCGAAACAATTACAGCAATATATCTACTAAAGAAATCTAAAAAGTATTACAACAAAACTAGTTACCTTATATCTATCTTAAAAAGATGCGTGGCAGGATTAGGGAACATTGATCGTTTCACTTCTTTAATTCGATTGTCAGATAATGATATTTGTTCTAAGTACGGCATACTTGCAAAGGCATGGTCTTGAATCAAATGTATCTCATCATAATCTAAGACTACCTCTTTAAGATTCGGTACTTTATCTTTCAGCCACATATCGTCAACTTGATTGATGTTGTTGTGCTGCACATTTAGGACATTCAATTTTGAGAGTTTTGCTATTTTAAATGTCTCTTTGCTCCTAATCATAGACTCTGTTTCAACATTTAAGACACTGAGGGAGGAATCAAGACCGGCAAAGGCTGGCTCGTTGAACTTCAAAAACGAATGACTTATCTGAATTTTCTTGATCTTCAGACCTTTGAAAAGGTTGATGGGTAACATTTCTTCAATATGTAGATTATGAAGCAATAATGTGTGAACTTCATAATCACCGATTATTTTCAAAACTCTCTCCAAAACGTCTGCAGAGTTGAAATCAGCGCATCTTACAAGAGAACCATAAGCAATCCTACCACATGTGCATGGTTTTAGATCTTCCATATATGGGCAAGTAATAGAAACTGAATTCGTTGCTGTCAGCAGCACCGCAAAAATGCTAAGTAGCATTAAAGTAGCCATGTTCTACAAATCTATTCAAGCTCTTTTTTTAGACAACCTATCGCTTTAGTGGCAGTAAAGGGAAATGATCGCTCCGATACCGGTTGGCTTTTATCACCTAGCGAAATATTGACAAGTGGCAACTGATAAGAACCGCTTTTAGCGACACTTTTGTTTCAATATTTAAAAGTAGCTAATGCCGTCTTCTTAAATGGCATATGATAAGCTTCTGACTTACCTGCGTTAAATAAATAAAGAAAAAAATGAATTACGTATAAAATATAAGAAAAATGATGAATGGTTGCACAATATTTGATCTCAGATTAAAGGATTTGATAGCACTCTGTGGATTTCGTGGTTTAAATACTGTTTAGATTAGAAATGTACTGGAAGTTTCTTTTAAATAAAATAGAAAACTGATTTTAAATCTTAATTTCTCCTAATGTTTATCTATGGCCACTAAATATGGAAAATTGTGGTAAACATCCGTGTGAGTAGAATATTGCTGCGCCAACCATATTTGCTCAGAAGCGTAAAGGATATTTAGTCCAATTTCTGCTCGTTTGTAATGTTTTTTGTAGCTTTGTAGATGAGTGCGACGAGATCTTTGCTTTTGCATACAGCTCTGTATTTAATTGTAATGTTTTTCTTTCTCTCAGTAATGCCAAACATCTGATGGGTATGGTTTCCCCTTCTACGGCTTGTTTTGGGGTTCGATACTTCCTGACAAAAGTGTTAGGGGAAAACGGATTAACCTTTCCTCGGTCCGTTCTTGGTGGCTGGTAGTTTACTCTACTTTAATACTCCCCGTGGTTACAAATCCGAAAAAGTTCTCGCATAGTTGGATTCTCAATAAGAGAGGTTCGAGGGTTGAGAGAATACCATCACCATCTGCCTTCTCATCTAAAATTTAGCAGTGTAGTGCGTTACGCTGGTATTATGTTTTAGATTACCGTTAAGGAGGAATTCCAAACCATCGCTAACTACCAAAGCTATATTAAAAGCCAAAACAAATTCTTAGACGTCTTTCTTTATTTTGAACCATATTGTCTTTTAGTTTAGAAGACGGTCTGAAAAGCTTTTTCTCTCAGATTGCAGCAGATGTATGCAATGAAAATAAAACGATAAAATGAATTTTTATTACAATTGATACAAATAAGCTGTGCAAAAAAATATTTATTTAATGATTCGTGAACTGATCGTTAAGACACGGATCCCAGCAGACCCCCGAAGTCAATCATAACTGGCTGCAGTCAGTGTGCAGGTGGGTGACCACTTTGATCAGCCTGTGATGGTGCTGAGGGTACATGTGCGGTATTGGTTCTCGTTGAACTGTTCTACCGTAAAGGGCTAGACTTGACGCATAGATAGTCCGGCTAGTGAAGAGGGGTTGTCATCCCCTCTGCAGAGAACCAAAATTGTGATGGCATGCCTTCAGATCGTTGGGGATACTTTCCCGACCGTAGCTACTAACCTATTTCTGAGCTCTAGTGTGACGCAAGTAAATTACAACTACAACTAATTTGTTGATTTACATGCATATGCAAGTTTGTTCGATCAAATGAATGGTTTATAAATTCTTGCCAAGTACTAGAACAAACAGCACATAATAGAGAAAGATAGAGCAAAGATGCATTCAGGATCATGGTGGAATTCGAACCTGATGCTTCTACTATTCAGTGAGTTTTAGGAAGCGGCGATACCCCTCGTCGATGGAGGACTTGTAAATTTCTACTTTTTTCTTAGATGCTTCAATACCATTTTCTTTAAGTTATAAGGTTTCTCATTTTAAATCTGATTTTTCTAGTCAGACTTCAGGAAAGAATTATTATCGCTAGTTGGATCTTTGCGTCACGAGCGGTTTGTTACCCATTCTAGCAATGTGGGATTCTCAACTTCAGTTACGGTCTATATTTGATAAGATTTTTTTTCCTGGTTAATGACGTCAGAAGACTGTCCACACTGAACAGTTTTTAGACTATATATGAATAAGATATAAGTAATCGCAAGAAAAATGTAGATGCCCCTTTTTGTTACGAGTTTTTCTTCCCCTAAAAGCGTAGGTTAATACAAAACCTAAATACAAAAGTTACGAAGCATAAAAGTACCAAGTTCGATCTCTGAAGGAAACAAAATATTATCCTTGCTCTCTTTATATCTTACGGATTGCCATTTTTTAGGGAGTTTATAATCATATTTTGATTTATTTTTCAGTCATAGTATCAGTTCATTCCTGATTATTCAAACGAATGCTTGATACTTCATTATTTCTTGACCTTTGTATGCAATGACTCACTTAATTGGACATTCAAATTTTTTATACAGCATTCAGTTTTGTTTAAATTTTGAAGCATTATATTTTTCTTTGCACCAATATCGATTTCAACTGGCATCTCTTTTACACATGCTTTGTAAAACAATTCTGCTAAAATACAGAAACGTGTGGTAAGAAGATACTTTATTTATGTCGCACTAGAGCTGCAAAATTGGGCTATCGGCGAGGGTCTGGGAAACATCCCTGAGGATGATCCGAAGACATGCCATCACAATTTTGATCCTCTGCAGAGGGGATGGCACCCCTGCTTCGGTAGCCCGACGACCTGCACGCGAAGTCGAGCACTTTACAGTAGAACAGTTTAACGAGGTTTAACGAACAGTTTAGCAGATACCGCACACCCTCGCAGTCTGATTCAAGTGGTCACCCACCCGCACACTGACCGAAGCCAGCGATGCTTGACTTCGGTCATCTGCTGGGAACCGTGTCTTAACGATCAGTCCACTGCGGCACGCTTTTCTGTGAAGTAAAGATGGTTTCTGTGCGATGTTGACCATATCGTCACAATCATTCCTTCGGTGTTGAAATTGTGACCTCTTAATGCCTAAGACCCCAAGACTTAGATAAAAAACATTTTATGAGTAAAACGAACGGAGTAAAACATTTTCACTATGGGTTAATCCTTGAGCAGAATTAACTTTGAACAGGGTTGACCTTTAAAAATAGAATGCAATTGTAAATAACAATGAAAACCATATATATTTTAATTGCAACTTTTTTAAACATTTGATAATGAGAGTTACAGAAAATTTTCATTCACACTAAAATATCCCAAAAAAAGATTATTGCAGAATAAGTTTATTGGTTAGAACAAGATTAGATGAGGGAATGATCATCCGTTTTTGATACATTTTCGTCTACATCCATTTAGCTAGCCATTATTCTCGCATTTGGAATATATTATTAGAATCCTTTTCGAAGTAAAATTAAAAATGTATATATCGTAAACTAATGAGAAAATTGGAAACTGCCAATGTCACTTTGCAAAGACTGACTGCAGTAATTCTAAGAAAAGACGTCACCAGTCTGCAAAGAGCCGCATTTTTCAATTAGCCTTCGGCACATACACATGAGAAGTCGCATATTAACATTTAAATTAAGAAGAAACTATAGAAGTTTTTCAAATCCCGAAAGACGATATGAAAAATAAGATTTCCTGATAAAACTTTGAATTTATGCTATTGTTTATAAATTCCTTTCAGATTCTATTGGAAATAAAATAGGTTTTAATAAACCGGCCAGGTGGCCGAGTGGTTAGCGTGCCAGACTGCGAAGCCAATGGCTGGGGTTTCGAATCCCGCTCTAGGCATGGATGTTTCTCTCTCTCTGTGTTGTCTTCTGATGTGTGAATGTGTGAATGCGGCTCACCCTATGAACGGGTATTTGTGGCAGTGTGGCGTGGGTAATGTTGCTCGCCTCCGTGACTTAGGTTCACAGGTGCCCACTGGGTAACGATACAAAACACTTCCGGCATCTTCTAAGGCAAAAATCGAGCGTTCAGTGCCTGCCGTTATTGAAAAAAAAAAGATTTTAATGTTTTCAGTTATGTATAGAAATATAAATTAACTTGCTATTGTTTGCTCAGTTTGGCATCCTCTTGTTTTTTCATCGAATTCGTAATTTCTATTTGTGTATGCGATTTTTTTAATTAACTGGTGAAATCCATAATAGTCCGATATTTAGAAACATGATTCAGTCAATTTGTTTATTAACTTCAATAAACAATCTGTTTTGCGATTTGATTGCGAACTTAAACGCAGTCATTTGGTATGAACTCGTTTTTGTTATTGGACTCTATGTTCTATTAATCATTTCATTACGTCATTTTGCGTCATGATACCTATATTATTCATACTAGCTCTATATACATACTATGTCCCTTTATCACGCCATGTCGTTTTCATTGCGATAAAAGCTGATCCCGACAGACTTATTCGTAGATACTGGCTAATTCGTAGATTTTCCCCGCATTTAAATGATATTTAATGGTATCCAACTGATATTTAATGACTTGATATATTTAATCATTTCCCTGATTGATTAGAATAATAGTTCATTAGATTTCTATAACATTTCCAATTTCATGAGATTTAATATAATTTAGCAAGGTTCTTGTTGAGTATTCAAAAAGTATATTTTAAGGTTGGTAATTTAGAAAGACTTGCTGTTAATTCTTTCTAAATTGTAGATTTGATTTTGATCATCGGAACTAGGCAAGTAAATGGTTTAACTGCACCTTATTGTTTGCATTGGATTATTTGAAAATGTAAATAACAAGGTTTGTTATTAAATATTTTATGTAATTAAAATCCATTGGAATCACATTAAATGCTTAACTTTTCATCTTGATCCATACTCATTATTATTTGAATTCTATGTTGCCTAATCCACTTTTATTCATTACTAGCTGAATACCTGTTCTTCGCACGGGGAGAGTAAAAAAATCAATAAATCAGTATTGAGAAACACTACGAAATCATGCTCAAAACTGAAAATCATAAACCGATCCAATTAAAGAACTTGGTGGAAGAGCCAGGTAAGTGAGACTTTTAGGGGAATTAATGAATCAGAGAAAATAAAAAAAGTGGTTGTATCAATACAGGTATGTTTAATGTAACAGAACTGTTTTTGCCTTCACTCAAATCTCAACGTAACTAATTACATCAGTTTTTAGCATGCTTGCATGATTTTATATTTCAAATTAGGCGTAAATAAATAAAACCAAAGAAATATTTATCCCGCTTTCTAATAAATTTGTAATAAAATAGTTCTGATGTAACTTTTTTTTAGGTTCTTCCACTAAGTTTTTCAATTTATAAATAAATTTTCTTTATTTAATATTATTTGTTGACCTTTCTGGTGGCTTTGCGTTATTGAATTAGGCAAAACTCGTTTTTTGTAGTTTATCCCATTAGAACAACGATAGGATGTATTTAGTATCTCTTCGCATGATGCTATTGCACAATCACGTAATTTTCTAAGATACATATTCCTTCCAATGACCGTAAAATGCTTATTTCCAAAGTATCAGTATGAAAACTGCTAAGTATTGGTGCTGTCTTAGCAATCACCAAATATATCAATATGATATACCTATATCAGTATATTTGGAACATATTACATAGCCCTTCAGCATTTAAGTTTTGTGAAAAATACGTTTGATCAGTGACACCCAACTGAAGCCGAAATTTTTGAAAAAAATAGAATTCTTATTAGAACTTCATAAGATTTTTGGAGCATGGACATTTCTCTATCTGACCTCTAATTTACTACTTAAATATTTATAAGTAGTAAAGAAACAAAGTTCTTTATATTCTAATCCGTTAAAACATTAATACACTATCTTTGCTACCACTGAAAAAAAAAATTTCTGAAATTGCGAAAAACCCGCTGTAGAATTCTTATCAAAACCGCACCAATTACCATGTACATATTAACGTGAGTAGAGCACAATAAATCAACGAATTTCCTATCAACCTTTTTTTCCTTTAACTTCACTTTTTAGCACATAGCTTGCTTTTTTTTACTTCAATTAATTAATATTATCAATATTAATAAAGCATTAGTGTCAATAATAATATCATGATTTTTTAAGGCTCCCCAAATAGAATAAATATATTTTCTCCATTATTTTTGCTTTTTACTACGTATTTTTTCATATCAATTAACATATTAATAACAAACAAGATTTATTTGAACTCTAAGGCTCTTCTTCAAATTCCTTTCCTTCTAAAAAGGTAAACTGTAAACTTGAAATCCCTTCTTATTTAGTTGTGCAAAGTACTTCTTTAAAAATGAAAACTGTTGCCAACGCGAGAAAAGAAATATCTTCGGTTTTATTGATACATTATTAGCGTTTTATATAATATAGATAATTAAGCATCATTACACCATTACTTTTGCGTTCTAATGCATAGTTAATTTATTTTATTTCAATATGCATATATTACCTAAATTAAGCCTCATTGTTGTCAATAATGATATTGCGATTCCTTTTACTTTTCTTCTAAGCGAATTAGTACCCATTTTCCATTAATTTTGCCTTTGAATACATAAATAATTTTTTTATTTAATTACCGTAGATTTTAAATAATTATTTTTTTAGAAACACGTTTAACAGATTGCCACAAACCTCTTGGTATCAGACAACTTTAAAAGTATAAATTTGGTAACGTAGAACACGCATGCTACCGTGTAATGTTGTTTATTTAATTTACCTGATACAGCGAATATGAAAAAAAAATATTTAAATCAGCGAAGTAAACTTTTTTTTGTCAAATAGAGCTATAAGCCAGAAACTATCACTAATTTTATCTTTAAAACATATAAGAAACTGAATCACTTATAGTAAAATTTAAGACAATGAATAACGCTTAACCAATTAGATAATTCACTCATTTCGTTTTTCACTCATCCCGCGTGAACAGATCGTCGTATAGTGTTCTAATATTGACAGTGACTTTACAGTGGCTTCAAACTATCTGTATGCCAAGTTTCATTGCTTTCTGTTGGATTTTTTAGGAACCTATAAAGGACACACACACGGATATTCATTTCTGTATATATAGATTAGGCAGTGGTAAATGAAATAAAGCAAAGGATTATTATTCCCACCTTCTAATAAATTGGTAATAAAATAATTCGGATACATCTGTTCTTTTATTGTTCTGAAAATGTCCATTACCTTGTTCTTCCTCTAAACTCTTCAATTAATAGAACTAAAATAATCGCAATTTTTTTTGTTATATGTTCGAATCCTCAGTGGCCTTATGTTACTGAAGTTAGCAAAGCTCGTTGTTTGTTGTTCATACCATTGGAATAAAGATAAAATGAATTTTTAGTATCTCTTGACATGATGCTATTGCTCTCGGCCGATTTATAATAGTTAAAATTTACCGCTATTAAGTGATTTTCTCAGGTACATATCCCGTTCGAGGTACCGCAAAACTCCAAAGTATTGATGTCAAAACTGATTGGTGCGTCTTAAAAATCACCAAATATATCAATATAATATTTTATGCCTATATAAGTATATTTGGTACTTATTACATAACCCTTCAACATTTGAGTTTATAAATATTTGTCACTGGCAGCCATCTAAAGCAGAAATTTAAAAAAAAAAAAAAGAATATATATCAGAACTTTATAAGGATTTGGGAGCATTTCTCTATCTGACCTTTAATTTACTGTTAAAACATTTATAAGTAGCGGGAGGGGAAATTTCTTTTAATTCTAATTCTTTAAAATATTAATACACTATCTTAGCTACCACTGAAAAAATATTTTCTGAAACTACCGAAAACCAGTTGTTGAATTCTTATCAAAACCAATTCGACAATTACCGTAATACCAGTAGTACATATTATCGACAGTGATATATATGAATTAAGTTTCATCTGTGAATGACGATTTTTTTCGGTTTTCTTAAACGAATTTCCTATTCATTTTTCTTCCATGAGCTTGGCTTTTTATCACATACCGTAAACCGGGGCGAGTCTACCCATCCAGGGGCGAGTCTACCCATTTTAGTTTTACTTGATTTTCACTATTTTAAATTGCAAATAAAATTTTCTTTACCGACGGAGGACTTAGTTCAGACTCTAAGGAAGATGGCGCTGTAGTAGTTTGATCCGTTTTTATTTATTTGGTGTCTTTTTAACCGACCTGTTCAAACGTCTTTTGAGAGATTTGTATAGAAAATCAGCAAACTTTTAGTTGGTGCTCCGTAAGTATATTATTATTATTACTATTTTCACTTTGGTTAAGTGATAAACGCGGTAGCGCTTCGCGCTGTCGTGCCACAGGTCCTTGGTTTGATCCTTGGGCCGGGCAAGGCCGACTCAGCCTTTCATCCCTTCAGTGGGTCGATAAAATGAGTACCAAGCATGCTTGGGAACTAACACTGGGGGTTCCGCGTTCGGCTGACCACCTGACCGGAACATATGCTCCCGCACCCCAGAGCCCAAGGTCAAGAAAACTGAGATGGGCACAGTCGGCCTTGGCCCTCTTAATGGGCTGTCGCGCCACTGAGTTAGTTTAGTTAAGTGATAAACTTATCTAAGACTAAGATTACATTAATTTTATATGAAAAAAAAAACAAAAAAAAATGTAAGTTTTGCTGTTGTAAACAAAAAGCCAGAATTCGAGGGGCGAGTCTACCCATTCGTATTTAGTTTTAATAAAGCATAATAATATAATTTAGAACTTTGTTTATATTAAAATTAAGTCATTTTAAATGAATTTGAGTATATTATTTTAATTCTGCATTGATAAATTTATCATTAATAAGAAAATTTATAGGTTAAATATAAATGTAAATATAAAATATGTTTACTTTACCTATTTTTTTCAATTTTTATATTACAAAATTAACTTTTTTTATTTAATATTATATTTCAACGAGAAAACATTGTAAGAAAAATCACACCTCCCAAAGAATGGGAAAAGGATTTTTCATGATTCCCAATGTTTGAATTTCGATTTTGTTAATAATCTTTAATTATTATTATTTATTAATTATTTAATTGTAAATTTACATTAATTTTAATTTATTTTTATCAACAATAATCAGAAAAAAATGTTATTTTATAATGTTAATGATTATAAAAGCAAAACTGTGATCAAAATGTGATAATCGATCAAATACTCAATTTGTGTTATTTTATGAATAAAAAAATGGAATATATAATAAAGTTATGAATTTTACTTCATAAATATCCTATATAGTGGATACTAAAATAACAATTTAATAGTAAAATTTGACTATTTACAATATTAACATTCATTTTAGTAGAATGGGTAGACTCGCCCCATACGAGAGATTTGTCAGCAGTTCTATAAAAATATACAGTAACAACGTAACTGTTAATATTTTCTAAAATCGATTTCACAGCTTTAAAGAGGGATAAATAGCGATTCCGAAACACCTATTAAAAGCCTTTTTTCTTTAATATTTACAAAAGCTTGACCACTTGAAAGTTGACAAACTGAAAAAATGGGTAGACTCGCCCCGGTTTATGGTAGCTTTTTCTAAATTTTATTTCGATTAATACACATTATCAATACTAATTGAGCATTAGCGTCAATAATAATATGCAGATTTTTCTACGATCACCCAAAACGCGAATAAGTATCTTTTCTACTTATTTTACACTAAAATAAAAAATATTAAATACATGAAAACATTAAAATTATAAAATACATGAAAATTGATTCGTTAAATTTAAAACAATTGCTAATGCTTAAACAAATAGAAAATTCCATTTCGTTTTTCGCTCATCCTGTTTGAATGATTTGTCGTAGAATATTCTTATGTTCACAGTAACCTTCCTCGTGCTTGAAACTATCTGTATGCCAAATTTCATCACTTTCTATAGCACTCTATAAAGGACATACACACACAGACATTCATTTTTATAAATATAGATTATGAACACTCTTTTATTTTTCTGTTTTTATCACAAAATAGAATCCGGGTAATATAAATAGAGAATAGGTAATGTTAAATAATTGTTTACATGGTATGTCTATTCTAAGAAAGACGTCAAGGGAGTCAAATAACATAAAGTGCTTTCTTTTTCATTTCTTTTATTTTTTTTAAAAAAAAAACATTTATTTTACATCCTTGACTACAATACTTATTTATACCACAAATTTTTTTGATACTTTGATTTTATCTAAAGTTGTTATTTATTTGAGAGGAAAGAAGATAGTGCATCCTTATAGTTTCTTTCTTTATGTGATTTTTATCTATGATAAGAAAAACAAAAATCGCAAATGATTCCTTACATTATTGGTTAAAATATAAATTTATCATTTGAACATTTAAGAATTACTCATTACATTACAATTACTTATTACAGAACATTAAGAACTTTTATTTAATAACTTTAAAGTTAATAGCCAATTCTCTTTTACTGTTCAGCTGTAACATTGCTTTGTTCTGGGGACGAGATATATGTTCAAAAGTTATCCTGTTTCATTGCATTACTTTATGCTAAAGAAAGACACTTAGAAAATGTTATAAAATTGTTCATATTTCAGAATTTTTTTTTTCGTTGTTGCTCTAAATAATTTAAAAATGCATAAGACATAAGATGATTTTGTATTTCAAGTCTTGTTAACTAGTAACTTTGATTAAAAATGTACCGCAGACATTCTGAATTTTAATTTTCATTGCAATGTTTTATATCTACTATTTGGAAAAAATGAGTGCGATAATGCTCAAAATTAGCAAAACATGTACCCAAAATGTCACAGTTTAATCAAAGTATATTTCTCACTCACATAAATGAACCTGGCCCGTGGAGATATTTGTCCTCTTAACAATGCTTTTTAATATAAAATTGTAGTTAGTAATTATAGGTGGGTATTTCGAAACGTGCATTATGTTTGCTGCCTTTGAACTTATTAAATGCTGTAACAAAGATTTTAAGGGGCAGTGGATCCTAAGTACTACAACATTTGACGTTAATTCAAATCAGATACAAAATATTTTATCTATTTGTAGAAAAAAGACAAAATAAACCATAATGGGTGCTTATAAACCATAATCATTTGAATAGCCTCCTCTAAATGTAAAAACGTTTAATTTTAATATATCTAGTTTTGCATTAAGTTTAAATTAGTTTTAATGATTAATAATAAGAAACTGAAACTTTAAGCAGACTAAAGTACAAATATATTGAGAGATGAGCAATGTCGAAGGGGTCATTTCCCTGATAACGCTATTTTGTGCTGAGAAAAGTGTGTGTGGAGCCTTACGACCTCCTTGCTTTTAGATTAAACAAATAAGATTAATGTTTTATCACTTCTACTTATTGTTAGTTAAGTGGCAAATTATCGTCTATCAAGTTTTTGAAGTGCTTTGATTAGTATTAAATAAAGTTTGTTATCTTATTATCGTATTTTTGAATTGATACACCTGACACCAAAGAACATTAAGGGGATTAAATATTAATTTGTGGATATAGGAGGGGATGTAGGACAATCAAGTAGCACCATTAACTCCTTATCTACTGAATTTATTTTTCACATAAATTTATGTCAAAATGTTTGAAGAGGTAAAAATCAATGAATTCATAAAATAAATAAGAGATAACATTAGTATTACTCTATTACTATTGGATGATTCATAAATAAATAAATAAAAAACGTGACATAAGTTAAGAGTTCCGCTTTTTACCTGAATTTCCGCGTGAAAAAAAATATGACCTCGGAAAATACTGAAAAGTTCTTGAAGATACAAACTAAGACGTAGTTCCTTATTGAAACAGTTTACGCAATGAAATCATGAGAGTATTTTTGTCAATTGATAATTTTCTGTTTGTAAACATGCTTTAATTTATGAATGAAAATAGTAAAATAAAATGTAATTGTAATCAGCTATTTTCAAAAGTTTTCTCCATTAGATTTTGTTTTAAATTGTGAAAGGTAATTGAATTGTATTGATACATGCAGAAATTTCAAGCAGTTTTTAATCTGTGTTTGATTTTAAGATCGGAGCAACTTTCCTTGTATGGATAACTTGCCCTTACAATTGCCCTGAAATTTATCAAATTACAATTGCATACCTGCAAACTTTTATTCTCTCCGAGGATTACTTACCACATTTCTACCACTTGTACCAATCTTGCATAATCTGGATGTCAAAATTCAATAGATCCCTTAACTACGGATTCCCTTAACTTCAAATATGTACTCATTATTACAAATAACACATGCCTCATGACTACAAGTTATCATAATTAAATGCAATATCGATTACTAACAATCATAAAATACCGTTACAAGGTATCATAATTTTATAGCAATTATGATAAAGATTTACAAAGAATCTTGATTACAAGTAATCATATGATTTATGATTGTAAGCATTATCGTGATTGCATGTAATACCGGTGGCATGTACTTCATATTAAAAGCAAGCCATCAATTATAAGAAAAACCCTTTTAAGTAATCATGATAAACCTTTATCATGGATCATGATTACATACAATGTTGACTACACATAATGATGTAAGAAATAAGAAACATTTTAAACTATTTAATTTTTTCTTCTTACATCCTTTAAATAAACTCTGGTTTTTTAATTTAAACTTTTTTTCTCAATGTTTTTAACTTTTGTATGAAACTTGTTCTGCTTTTATATCTACATTGAGATACCGACCAAGAGGCATAAGGTTCTAATCTATGATGGCACAGTACTGCCATTGTGAAGCACTGAGGTTCTTTCTTCGTTGGTGTCTTAAAGCCCATCAGCTTCAGATCGATAATTGCCAGCTTGCTTGTGAAGTAAAAACAGGTGATAAGCAATACTGTACATATTGATACCATCATGCCCCTGGGCATGAAATTGTGATAAAATTAAATTCTATGGCTCCTTTGGTCTACTATGGGCAGTTGCGAGAAATCTTTACTGCTTTCATTTTTTGTAATTCTGATTGCTTGTAATCATGATGATTAGAATAATAAACTCTGATTTAAATATCCTTTATTATTAATTACGATGTTTCAGTTGGATATTTATTCAAACTTACTATGAGGTTCCTGTACAGCAACACAAAGTAATGTTTTTTTTTGACAATTTTCGATAGAAATTGTAGTACTATTTTAAACCACAGTGAATGTTAACTGCAAAAATTTCCTGATCAAATTACCGTAAGAAGTACCGGTACTCAGGTTGCCGGAATTTTTCACTGTAAAATCCATTTATACCAGAACAGAAAATCTGATATACAGTAAATTTTAAAGTAATAATTACCGTAAAATCACTGAATAACTTAAATTAAATGTACTGTAAAAGTTGCGGTATAATATTTTACAGTAAAAATGGCCCCCAAAGTGCCCCAGTACTTCATTCAGTAACTTGATCCAGAAGTTTTTACAGTGTAATCAATAAAATTGCTATTTTGATTCACTATGTGTTGAAATGATTCCTTCATATCTGGATTACTTGTAATCGCTGATAATTAGTATCTGTTGATTACTTGTAGTCATTGATAACTCTGAAGAGCAAATATTTTGTTGCATATATACAAATGATTGATCTTGCCTAATTGGGGTATGGAGATTTCAAGTCAGAAATTGGTTTTGCTCCTAAAACTACAGATTTTTCTTAAATGACATTTTTAGTCTATTTTTTTGTGGAAATGAACAACGTAATATGTAACAGAAGGTAACATAAATGTTGCGACAAACTTCTAAGGCTGTTAGGATACATCATCAAGATTAAAACTGCGTAGAAACCCATGCTCAGAAATGTCGTCGAACGTGGTTAGAGATGCTTCCCTTATTTGACTTGTTCAGAAGCACACGAAGGAACAAATTGATGCCGAAAAACTAACTCCCAATTGTTGTAGAAGTTTGTAGCAACATTTATGCTACTCCGATGCATAAAACGTTTTTAAACATGTTTCGACAAAGAATAGACGAAGAATATAATTTATTAAACAAATTGTAACTTGGTGAGAGATACCAATTGCAAATTTGAAATTAGTGACATGAAAATATACAAAATCTCATAAAGTCTCATGCAACAGGAATAAAATTTTTTTTTATTTGTGTAGTGATTAGCCATTAATATCTTGTAAGAACAATTACAATATTAATTAAAAATTGTGATTATCTCAAATCACAATGGATTTACATGTATTGATTATCTGCAATTAATTAATATTGCAGTTGATATTTGAAATCAGCGTGAAACTTAAGCATAAATTCATGACCAAACATTAGGTTTTATTTCTCCTTTGTTCGACTCCTATACTGCTGACAAAACTGAAAGAATAATATAAAGTATTGATATAATAATGAAACAAACCGTACACAAAGCTAACAAGCATTTATTAACATTTTTAACATTAGCACAATTATATACATTGGCGTCTTGCAGGTAAACAAATTGTCAACGAAATTTTTTTTCTCTGTAAAATTGCACACGAATGCACAAAATACTTACATAAATAAGTAGTATTAAATAGTTTTTCAAATGAAATATAAAAAAATACTGGAATAAGATGTTTGTGTGTGAGGTTAAACAAAAACCGATAAAGTGAAAGGTTTGTACCCAGCGAAATAAACAGCGGAACGAAGAAAATTACATAAATATCTATAGAGTTAAAATCGGTATCTTGCTTTACTTTCCTGGGAAATTCATAATTTTTTAAAAATAACTTAATTTTGTTTTGCCTTGCGTAATTGTTTGGTAAATGGATTATCGATGAATAATTGCTACTGTATCGATGGATAGTTGCTGTTGTAATGTTCGTTAAGTGAGCGACAGCTTTCTGTGTTTGGAAATTTAAAAAATTTAAGTTTCAAGAATTTTGTTCAAGAAAACAACGGCTCTGATGAAATTATATCAAAATTTTCTCAATTGCTAGCCAATTGAAAAGACTTGGATAAGTGTTTTCACATCCCTTTGTTGATACAAGATATTTTTTATGGTTTCTAAGAAACAACTTAGTCTTTGAACACACCGTTTTATGAAACACATTCAAAGTTAAATGTCAGATAAAAGTTTTTTTGTAATCGTATCAAGTTTGAAAAATTGGTCTGATATAGTTTTTGTACTGACCAACTTAATGGTAGAAAGTAATGCAATAATGGTAGCATATTATCATAGAAGTTGTCACAGGGTTATGATGAAAAACTGGTGAGTGGTAGTGAAAACTTTGCAAACAGCTTTCACTAAATTGGCAAACGGTAGATTAAAAAAAAGTCATTTGCGCAGAATTATCAGATGTTCCACTTGCTTTGTCTATTTATTTGCGTTAAATGACCAGATTCCAGGCACAGAATGGTCACTTTGTTTAGAAAACGATTCGATAGAAAATGAAATTAAAAAATTGTATTTCTGATCGTTATATTTTGAAAAGGGATTTTAAATGTTTATTAAAAATAAGCCAAAAATCATAATAATACGTTAAACTTTTCATTCCTTATTTTTACGAAGAGTAAAATAATGCAAAGGCTCTATCGGTTTTTGTTTTACCCTTTCAGAGAATATATTAACTTTAGATTCTATATTTTCGATACGTAAGTATCAAGCAAATAGCTTTGATTTTGCAGTCATAATTCTAATTTTCTGTTGTAGTGTGCTATAAAGATTTTTAAGAAGTGCATTTATCCCGTAAGAGTTTATCTTTCGTTGTCTGCTCGTGTAATTTGCACTTTGTCTTATTCTATATAGTTTCCTAAAAAGAGGAAGACTAAAAAGATGAAAGCTCGAATATGATGAAATATATATGAAAAGGAGTTTTTCTTTTCAAACGATCCGTTCTTTTTTCAAAAAAAATTCCTTTTAACACTCAGACTTAAGCTAAATCATTGCTGATTTTTAAAATGAAAATAATATGCATTTTTGAACTTACAAGTTAAACGGAATTGTTAATCTATTTCCTTTTTTAGAGTAAAATCTTTTTCCTTTTTTAACGAGTAGTACTTCAGTTACTAAACATATACTTAAAATTTAAATAACAGTTACTAATTTATGCCAGTTAATTTTAATTAAATTAAAAATTTGGCTTTAAAAAAAGCCCTTCAAACATAATTACTGCTGTAATTTTCAGTGTTAAAAATTGTCTCAAAGGGAGTAACTTTTTAGGAGGTATATAAATTAAAACTTTAAAAAATAATAATAATAAAGCCGATTTTATGTATTCAAATTTCAAATTATAATTATAATTATATTAAATCAATTAAAATCAACAATTCTATAAATTCGTCGTAAAAATAAATCACATATAAAGAACCTTTACAGTGATATAGTTACCATAGTAATATTAAGTCGAATTTCATTATTATTAAGAAGAAAATAAGTAAAAAATATTGATTTAGAAAATAAACGAGAATTATTTTCCGCATTGGTTAGATATTAAAAATTTTTGTTTTGACTCAGTTAATTCATTATTTTTATTTCGATGTTTAAAATTACCTATATTTTTCGTTACTTCTATTCTTATTTTATCTGATTGTCACTCAATTTGAGCAAGAAACTGTATAAAATGTCTACTTTACAAATTTCTAACCTCCCTAAAAATGTAATAGATTGTTTACTTTATTAATTCTACTCGTAGTTTTAAACTAATCAAGGTTTGTTGGTTTTTATAAAAGTGTAAATTAATTTTTGACTAATATGTAATTTTCTAGATGCTTGGAGATTAGTAAGAATTTATAACTATAATTTGTAATAAATAACTTACAACTTTCCGTATAATAAGATAAATGGATAAGCTGCACACTAGTTACATGTTATTCAAAATCTGTATCAAAGCTAACTTTGTAACGATATATTTCTTTAACAGAGGAAACACTTTCTTTTACTCATGCACAAATCAGAATCTTACAAATTACATGAACTTAACATCACACTATAGACTTCTCTGAATTCTCACTATATTCTAGTCATTTATAATCTATAGAAACATGATTGGAATTTACATGATTAATTTAATTACTCTTATTTCAAAAGTTTTAAGAAAACACAACAATTGTTTATCCATAAGGAAACAATTGCGAGAGAAAACTTATTAAAATATTAAAAATAAGAAAAAAATTAATTTAAAAGAATATTTAATCATATATTGAATTAAAAAAAAACAGAAAATATTAAAACTTACTTAATTATACAAATTTTGTACCTTTGTACACACTTTAAAATAATTAATTATTAAAAACATCAGCAATAAATTTTCAAATTCTTGCAAATAAAATAATCTTTAACTTTATTTCATGGTGTGAATAAGAAATACAAGTAGAAGCAAAATAAAATTATTTTTTAAAGGAAGTAAATGTCTCGAATATTGATTAAGACTTATGTTTAAATTGCATTCATTCGAATTTTTTAGTTAAAAGAAATTATTGACCAGAGAAAATAAAGTAACAATATGTAATAACAAATCAAATTTTAAGTTTTTGCCAAAACACAATAAAACAATTTATAAATTTAATTTAAAATAGTACTTTTGCCCATTCTATTTGTAGATAGTCTTAAGCAACTCAAAAATGGTGTCATATATAATCATTATTAATAATTTTTTATTTTTTTTATTTTTTTTCTTCCTTTTAATTAATTTGTAATAGAGTTGCATAAGGATGTATAATAATAAATTTAAGCAATACCCCAAATTCTATAGGTTAATTTAATTAAAATAAAAACAAAGATTTACTTTCATTTAAATAAAGCTCAATATTCAGATATATAAGCTCTAAAATATTAATTTAATATAATAGTTAGTTGTAAATAAATATTGCGGCTCCTTCAAGCAAAAATAATTTTAAAGAAACACTTATAATGTTCTCTAAAGACATTTATAAAGTCCTCTCTTTAGAAAATAAATTTTCATTTTCAAAAAGTCTTTCCATTTGTAAATCTATTTCTTTTCGTTTCATTTCTTTACATTCATGCAGTTTAAAGCTCCATTCTTAAAATCATTTACTCATACAATTTCTTTTCAAGCTCATTTGCAAGTTATAAGATGTTCAATATTAGAACTCTTACTTACATTTAAAACAATATTAAAAGCTTTTCTTACTCTTATATGGAGTAGATTAACTTTTAACACACATGAAGACTCACAAAATTTATAAATGGGTTGAAGTAGTTCCAATTTCAAATTAAGCATATGGTTTTACACTGAATCAGAATTGGTACTTTAAAAGATCAGCATGATTCTATCATTCAAATAAATACTGATGCAAAATTATGTGCATGACAATTTTTATTAATAATTTTCAAACGTAATGTATCGAGGCATAATAGCTTAAGTATAGAAATTAGGGAGTTCTATAGTACTATACATAATAGTCAGTTCCAGAAGAATCTTCCGAAGTCACGTGACTCGCTATATTAAAAACTGAAATGTGAGTGTTCTTTTAGAATGCGTAAGATGATTAAATGTGTTTATGAAATAACTATGCGCAAAAATTAAGAATACAAGTAAGGGAGAGATGTGCATAATAATATCAAAAGAAAATTTTGAAGTCACGTGACTCAGTGCATTGATAACTAAAATATCGATATATTAATGTTCTGATGGAATTCATTAAACAAATTAGTACTTTTTCATTAAAAACCTTTTTTCAAGAATTATAGATGCATTTTTTTTTTACAAATATTGGTTTTTGCCCTTCATGAGCAAGATTTGAGACACTAAAATATACATTTTTAAATTTTTAACTCAAATTCGTCCATCAAATGAATAAAAAAAATTCGTATTGTATTGTATGGTAATCTAGTAACAAGTACCAGATGTTTAACCTGCATTTCGGTTAAACTTTTTTAACTGTCGAATATCGGTAATTAAACTTCTTTTAATTATCGAAATATATCTTTCAAATACAAATATTTCTGATGCCAATAAATCTTATAAGAACTGAATAACTTTAACTGATAGACGTCAAAACAGTGTTAAGGTGAATCTTAAATAACATCAAAGTACAATGACATAAAAAAATATAAAGAAAGTAAACACTCTGTTAAGTTTTAATAAGCATTTTCTCTTCGATACAAACCACCACTTCGAGATATATAACATGCCTGAAAAAGATAAAAAATATATTGTTTTAAACGAAGAATTTAATAAAAAATACGCATTGAAAATTAAAACTGAATGAATTTTAAGAAATGCAGTTAAAAAACTTAAAGTTTTAAATAGCAGAATTTCCAAAAAATTAGGATAAAAAAACTTTATCGGCTCGTTTGTTTGTTTATAAGTAAAATTTCAATTACAGGATAATTTCCCACAACATAATCACGCGTAGTTTTTTGTTAATTTCTAACAAAAGTGACTGGATATACATGAAATTATTGTAGAATTTATTTTTTCCAAATTTTTATTAGATTGACTTTAAAAGAGCTAAAATATTGGATTTCATAAGTTTATATTTTTATTTTATTTTAGAAATATTGTGAGTTACAGTAATATTTTTCTTAGAAAAAAAAAACTTTTTTGTTTCTAATTCTTATTTTTCCTATTTCTTTATAAAATCGAACTAGTGTTATAAATTTTATTATTTTTCAAAACAAATTTACTGAGAATTTTCTGGTTATTCTTTCAGTTTCAATGCAACTCACAAACGCAATAATCCATTTTTCATGATTTCTTGAAAATTACCTCTGAAACTAAACAACAAAAATCTAAGTTTATTCAATATTCAATATCAATGCATACTGAATGTTTTTAGTAGCCGTTGTTGGACTTATCGTTATTCGCAGCAAAAAGCTTAAAAGTAAACAAAAGTCATTTGTGAAGTATTAAGTAACTTTAGCATGCTTTTTAAACTATGCTTTTTATCGAAAATAAATTCGAAAAAATAAATTTCCGAAATAGGCTGATATTTAGAAATTTCGCACTGTGGGAAATTAACTATTTAGAAAAATCAGTATTTAGAAAAAATTAATAAGACAATTAATTTATGAGCAAGATTGGGGATCATTTATGATATTTATTTTTGCTCTGTAAATCGCTGATAGTGCCATCTATTGTCAATCTATAAAGATAAAAATTAGCAGTGAAGAAGTATTAAAATAAGATTAAAAAAAAGTGTAAGAAAATAAAACTTAATTATTTTTATAAATAGAAAAACTGATTTTTAAGAGCTTCAAGTAATTGTGAAATGTAAACTGAAAACTCTTAAGAAAATATTTACAATTTATATTTCTTGTATGAATATTTATATTCACAGAAATTACTTTTCTTTCATTTTTTAACCAAAGTAATAAGAAATATTTTATACAAGTTGTAGTTTGCAAATTTTTTTCTGTAAAATTTATTTTATAACAATTGTAGTAATAAGTCGAAATCACACGGATTCTTTATTTAATCTATAGCTGTTCGTTTTCGTCAGAAACATGTATAATTTAATTATAATAATAATAAATAAATAAATAAGAAACGCACGTGCAATGAAATGTTTAAAATGTGAATTTTTAATATATTTATAATAAGTATATATTTATAATTTTTTTATATTTATCATAGGAATGTAGATAGTAAAATTGTTCCATGAATGGCGAACATCAGCCTTACACAGAGCATAAATATTTTTGTGTGATCCAACGTTCAATATATTGAGCAAGTTACGGTATGTTTTATAACTTAAATAATATTTAAACTTTTTTGTTTGTTTATACGCCTTTACAAGGCGATTGTCGATATAAAAATCGGATACAACGAAGCATCATTAGAAATATGATTAAAGTAACAGTTTCAAGGCATATAAATATCTTATTATTTGAGTTTAGTAGATTTCATTACATAACAGTGCCAAAAATTAACAATTATAATTCTATGTAATAATTAAAAATGTCCAGAAGTTAATTAAGTTTACTTTTATTCTAATCTATGTGCTTCTAAAAGTAATTTCTGTCATTATTTAAGCTTGGACGGAATAAAATTTAAAAAGAAAAGCCTCATGTTTCAAAATTATGAAACATTTGAATATGATTTTTGGTTATGACGAAAAATTAAAAATAGTGATAACAGAACGTATGGAGCAAATATTATAACTTCGCTGCATATGTCCGATTTGATGTTATGAACATTCTCAGCGCATAGCAGAGATTATACAAGAACTTTTTATTTTTATCACTGAAACCGCGCGCACGTTTTGCATATATATATAAATTATAAATTCGTAAGTTTCAAATTCAATAAAACCATCAGAAACTAGTCTCAAGTTATTATTTTAGTTAGAGAGAAAATACCAATGAAAATTGAAGAATCAGTTTGGAGAGCAATCACAGTAAAAACAGAGTTATAAATCCTCGAAAGCAATT
This sequence comes from Parasteatoda tepidariorum, assembly GCF_982258835.1. NCBI lineage: Eukaryota > Metazoa > Arthropoda > Arachnida > Araneae > Theridiidae > Parasteatoda > Parasteatoda tepidariorum. The sequence goes on along the minus strand of NC_141762.1, from coordinate 70,832,684 downwards.
TATTCGTCGAATAAAGCTGAATGATGTTCCTTACTATTTTTACAACCTATTTTCCCATCATTTCAGCACTAAGTACTTTTCAAAACTGAAACCTGCCAAATAATATTGCATCACTTCTTTTTATAATATGTGGTTATGATATGACTATAGTAACTGTACACTGGAAAAAAGGGTTTCTCAAAATCGAGCAAAAATGTGTCAAAATAACTCCAATAGAAATAAATAATAGTCGAATTTGAAAACTCCATATATTCAAAATTGATACAGCGTATACTTGTGGCATAACTACCACTATGAATGTTAAATACCAATTCACTAGTATATAAGACATGTTAACTTGATTCTATCTTGCTTTTGATAGATGAAGGTTGACATAGTCGATAAATTAAATCCCCTCAATTGGTGATTGGACGTGATGTGAACTCGATAACATGATGGATGGTTCACATTAAACAGTTGATTTGCTTCATATAAAACTGCTCAAAAAATGATCCGGTGAAGTAAATAAAGTCTCCCGATAATAAAAACAATATAGGAAAAAAATGAGCGAAATGCTATAAACAAAGAATGAAGGAAAAAAATGAGCGAAATGCTATAAACAAAAAATGACAGGAAAAAAATGAGCGAAATGCTATTAACAAAAAAAATGAAGAAAAAATATAATGAGCAAAATTGATCTAAATATATGAATCAACTGAACAAACATCAACATGAATCAACTAGTGGTAATCGTTCATATAATTCTATCAGAGATAAAATTCTGGAAGGGGAGTAATGTGGCGTAACTACCACTATAAATGTTAAACACCAGTTCCCTAGTATATATGACATGTTAACTTGATTCTATCTTAAGATACCTTGTGATAGATGAAGGTTGACATAGTCGATAAATTAAATCCCCTCATACTCATTTCTGAGCAAAATGCATGTGGAGGGAGAAAGGAAGTGAGAGATATGTTCGTTGGTTGCAGGTAGGATTCGTATCAAAGATCTCCGGGTTCGTAGTATGATGCCATAACTTCCATAGGTATATACTCCAGTCCAAAGACAGCTAGGAAGTGTTGAATAGTGGCCGCCGCAATGATAGATCATGACATACCAATTTCCGATTTTAATGGTTCAAAGGTTTAGGATTTGGGAAGTAAGGTTCAGAAAAGCTTAATTAGAAGATTGAAGATTTTAATTTCACTTTTTCCTTATTTCGCGTAATTTTTAAAAAAAAAATCAGACAATGAAATGTATGCCATGATGTATCATTGCGTTGGCAATGATGCATCCTGTCGTACTACAACTATGAAGGTTAGATCATCCTGCTATAATCCCGAAAGTCCTTGGTTCGAATACTGTTGACTGCTAACGAGCATTTCTGTCACACGTTTCTCCCATCACATCACGTTGGAGGTCATGAAATTTGTTCAAAAATGAGTATATGCTGTTTCAATTTTGAATACATGGGATTTTCCCAATGTGACTATTGCTTGCTTCCGATTATTCAAGGCACATTTTTCTCAATCTTGAGAAACCCTTATTTTCAGTGTAAATTAGGTTATCAAGTTTATAAACAACTCATCAATGTCAAGAAAATCTATAAAAAAATGCACCTTTCAATGAATTGGAGAAACTGTAAATACTGGATGTTGATTTTCATTTGACTATTATTTAATAAAAGCGTTCTATTTTAATTAAATGTATTTAACACGAATTATTTTAAAAATTCGATAAATGTTGTGAAAAAAAGCGTTATTTGTCATAATTGTTAGAAAATGGAGAGAAATAATGTCATAACCGTTAGAAATGGCTGCCGTTACCTTACTAATGCTGAAATGCTAGTTTTTATGCGATTACAGTTAATTTTTCCTTTAACATCGATACAAGTTTGACAAATTTTTATATTATTTATGGTCTTCTGTGCTGTAAACGAAAGTGTATATTAATATTTTCATTTTTATACGGATTGCAAATATACATATTAAGACCGGCGACAGTGATATTCCTTATTTTTAAGTAAGAGTTGCATTTTAAACCTTTTAATCTGCATTTCAACGCTTCAACTTACTTCATTACTTCTTGCTAGGAGTGCTCTCTGCTGTTCAGGTGTTCGTCGTATTTCCAAATCGGGGTCCGATGGGACGTAATACAATGCTTGCTGGGCGGCCGTTGGGGCATACTGTGTGAGCAGAGGACGCGAGGTAGACAGAAGCGTGGTTAGCGCGGTGAAGCTGGGCCGCCTGCCTTGATTGGCGAGCATCCGTTTCGGTCGCCTCAGCTGTCCGTCTAAGTCGTGGTCGTAATGTACATCCTACGGATTGCAACATCAGAAAATAAAAGAAAAAGTTAACAAATTAAATTTTGCATTTAGTAATCATGTAGCTTTGTTAAGCAATGTAGAACTAATGGTTAGTCTTGTCAACAATTTTTCTATCAAACCCTGATAGAAAATTTACTTTTAGAGAGTGAAATTGTAATTTGTCACAGTCAATTTCACACCTAAACAGCATAATCATCACATATTTTGACAGCTGATATAGCAAGAATTGATTGTGAAAAATTTATTCTACGCAGTAGTATGTGGTTGATGCCGTTTTGAATATGAAAAGCGAAAAGTACAATTGTCGGCATAATTTACTTTTTTTCAATCGAAAAGGTAAGAGTTATGCACAAGCAAGAAAAAAAAATATCTGATGCGTATGAAGAAGATGTGTTGTCAGGAAGCCATTGCTAGTTTACAGAACCGGAAAAATTGCGATTGAGATGCATGCACCACTACGTCTGTTTCAGCATATTGCGACAAAATAAAAGCAATAACTGGTGTAAAATAGTGAGTAAAATCAAGGGAGATTACTGCAGATTTAAATTTATCAAATTCGATCATCCATGATCATTTGAAAAACCCGAAGTTTATTCTCAAAGCTAGACATATGGGTAAGGAATTTTGAGCCGTTGCGTTTACGTCTGTGATTTGCTTTTCAAACGTCAAGAAAATCAACGTCAAGAAAACGTCAACGCATATAGGGGCAAGAAAAGGGCTGTTTACATTTTTACTTTCTGAACAAATTTTTACTTTAAGATGGAAATAACTTTCCAAACATCCCGATATATGAATGTGTGTTACTAAGATTTGGTGAACTGTATTTTTGGTTTCGTAAAGTATTTATTACTTGCATATCTGGCAGTACTTTTACTTTCGTTACTTGTACCGCCGGTACAAGTAAAAAGTACGTACTTTTACTTGTACTTCGTTACTTTTTAAATTTAGTACTTTTACTTGTACTTTCGTTACTTTTTTAGGGAAAAATTACAAGTATTTGTAACGGAAATGTCGAATAAAATCGTTACTTTTTTCTAAAACTCGGAAAATTTTTCCAAAAAAAAAAATTTAATTTTAAAAAAATGCTTATGTTTTTTTAATTTGTAAAATTAATGTGCAATATATATGCATTCACAGCTAACTTCGTGTTTAAATACCTTGACCTCCCGTGGAGCGTTTATTCAGCGTGGATAAGCACGTTCTGAGAAATTCTCGCAGCAGACTCAGTGACACCACTTTCGAAATGCAATTATTTTGCAAAATGAATAAAAATATTAATTAGCAAGTTATTTTCATTCATTTTCGAGTTTTATGCATTTATTTAATACATTTTAAATAAAAAATGTTGGATTTTTTTATTGCGTTTTTCAGTTTTCTTTTTGAACTCGCTAATAATACATTTTTGTCTTAATACATTTTTTACTAAATAAATTTTTACCTAGTACATTTTTTACTGAAATTATGTTGATGCCCGACCTTGTCAAACAAAGCCCAGTCAAATCTCTAAGAACTTCAGAACTATTTGTGCTATTGAAAACTATTATAATTACTATTTTAACTCTTGAAAACTCGAAGGTATTAATTTAGCCGCTGATACTAAAATTCGTTTACAAATTTTAATTATTCCGTTAGACAGAAATGTTTGGAAAATGAGTTTCTCGCATGACTTCAGCATTAGCCATTGTTACAAATAAAACTGTAAACTGTTCTGTTTCAACTTATACTGCACATTCAATTATTTTTCACAAAGCTATCTGAAACCCCGTGTTTGCTTTGTTTATGTTTGTGCTTTTAAAACGCGTTTCTATAGAGTAAAACAATTTTAAACCAATGGTAATTTAAATAAATAAAAATAATAAAATAAAAATTAAAATTAATAGATAAAATTTCTTTTTCTTGCAAATCCATAAAAAGTTTGATATTAAAATTATATTTGATTTTAAAATTATATTATACGATTATATTATAAAATTATATTATAATATTCTTCCGAATTTAAAAATAAATTAATGTCCATAACTTTCAAAATTAAAAAGAATTAAATAAATAACAACAATTTCGCAAAAACATTAAAGAACATAAGAATATTATTCAATAAAATTTAGGTTACTTTGAATTTTCGATTTCCTAGAAATGTACTTTTAAATTGTTACTTTTTTTGTTTAGTACTTGGACTTTTACTTGTATTTTTTTCTCGTTACTTTTTAAAATAAGAACTTTTTACTTTTTACTCGTTACTTTTTTTAAAAGTACTTGTACTTTTACTAGTTACTTTTTAAAAGTAACGTTGCCATATATGATTACACGTCAGCTCTAACTTCTTGTAAATTAATTACGTAATCAATAATTTGTTGGTAAAATTATTGCTAGGTAAATCAATTGTTTATTATGCTAATCAATTATTCTATTGTAATTCATTTTCGTAATTTTGTAATGTAATTATTTACTTATTTATAAATTCGTAATACGCAATACAAAATAATGTATGAGTGTGTTTTGTTTCGATTTTCGAATTTTAAACAGCATTTTTGTAAAAAAATTTCTTTTAAATTTTATAATTTTCTTACATGACTAACATTACACCATTATTTTAATTTAATATTTAATTATTTTTAAAAATGATGAAAACAGGCTGCTGAAAATTAAGATTATTGCTTTAGTTCAAATGCTTTATATTTTTGTTTTTAATTGTTCAATTATGCTTAAAATAATGATTAATAATAAATAAAGAGTACCTAAGTGTTCAGAACACATATTTATGTTAGCTTCTTTCTGGATACCATTTACAAAAATTAAAATTATTGATTCACGTTAAACTATAACATGGTAAAATTGCGTAAGTGACAAATTAGACCACATTATTGCTTATTTTTATATTCTTGCTTGCACGATTGTTAGGAATAACAATGTATCTAACATTATTAATACAACAATGTATTTAAAAACGAGGCAAAATATTTTAAACAGTGGAACTCAATTTACCTCGATATCAATAACAACTCCACCAGCTACTGTTTTTCTCTTTCTCAGTTCTGTAATAAGTTCCACGAATTCTTCTTTTAGTTCTTCCATGCGATGATTTAGAGCTTTCTGGTAGAGTGGTGCCGGGGCGTATTCCGGAGGATGGATATAGCCTGGCATCGACATCATCTCCAGCTTCCGCGTGATTTCGTGTAGTTCATCTTGTACTGCGTGCAATTTGCTATTGATCTATGTAAAAATGAATTTCAATTTTGTAGTAAGCGTTGAGAGCCATTCTCGAATTGAAAACCGGAGAGTAACACATTCTATAGCTTACATGATAAGTGGTTTTTATTGTTTGAAAGCTTTTAAAAAGCATATGACGCTTCATACTCAATTTTCTTTAAACTTTTTTAATATTGTGTTGAAATGTAAGTGTATTTACAGTTTGCGTTTTTAAATTTAATAACGCAAAATGAAACGTTTTCAGCTCCGTAAAGTTAATATTAAAATCTGGCTTAAAAACTGGTTGATATTAAAAACTGGTTTTCCAAGACTGTAACGAGAAAAAAAGATTTATAAACTGAAGACAGATTAATAAAAGTTCCATTAAATTTACTAAAACATAATAAATCTCATTAACATGGTTTTTTTCCCCCCAATTTTTATGAGAGTTGTTTTAGTTGTGTTATTAGTTAGCTTTTGGTAGCATTCATAATTTATATCCAAATTCAAAATCACGCTAAATTGAAATAGTCTTGCAATAAATGATGATTTAATAATAATGACGACAGCAGTGTTTTACCACTTAGAGTGCTTGTTCATAAAGCGAAGTCATAGTTTTCGGTAGAAAATGCTCAAAACAGCTAAATATTTTTAAATCTACAATGAATAGTTCTGCATGATTTTAAAAACTTCTTTATTGTAAATATTTTTATTTACTAAATCTCACTAAACTATAATTTAGGTCAAGTCATAGGCTATTCATGTCATTCATCCAATAAATCCAACAGGAGTATTTTTCAACTGAGAGAGAAAGATATGCGTAATTGTCACCTGGTTTATACAATACATCATATGTTTTCTGAAACGAATGCTTTCAATAGTTCATCATCCTTAAATTTGTAATTACTAATACTGCATGGTTGTTTCATTTAAGATATATTCAATTTACTAGCAAGAGGTACAAACGATATAAGCATTCGCATGCATTCTTGTAAAAAATAATTTTTTAATTAGCTTTGACCTTGTTTATAAAAAAAATCTATCACCGTAAGTACAACCATAGAATTTTGCAGTAAAGGTTCTGGAATATTTAAATCAAAATGTAAATTGTTGGCCACTTAATATTAGATAGAAGCAGCATTAAAATAACTCAATATAAACTAAATATTGCTTCCTTGAATGAATATCTTGATATTTATCTCCTTTAGACTCCAGATAGCCATATTTTTCAACGATTACTATTTTTTATTTTGTTATTAGTTTAGATTAATTTCTGCCAAAAACGTTTGAATACCAATCGCTACCTAATTTCAGTTCCTTTTTCTTCTCTATCCTTACAACAAAATACTTGTTAGCATATAAGAATTTCTTAGTGGTAACAAATGTTGCAGTGTTAGTTTTGAAGTGTCTTAATGGCAGCAAGTGCAAGTAAATATGGATTTCTTGTTACTGATTGCACCTACTAAAACAAAATATTAAAAACATAATAACACTATTTAATCAATCTTTTAAGTGACGAAGCAGTGAACGACTGCTTGTTGCACGAAATGGAAACAATGGAAATTTGATAAGTTACGAAGCTAATACGTTAACTTGAAAAACCAGTAAATTATATGAGATAATGATCCGAATTGATTTGAGTAGAAAGCTTTTTGCTGAAATTAAATGCATCCAAAATTATACTGAAAATATTCCTGCTTTAACGAATGCTACTATTTCTGAAACTGAATAGAAAGCCAAATCATCAGCTGTGTGTTTAAGAGGTCAATTTTGTTCTTCAACGTGGAAATAACAAAATAGGTTACGCAAAATAGGTAAGAGCAAACATACCAAAGCTTAGCAGAAAAAAAGGGGTCTTACATCAATTTAAATGAAAAAAGAAGTTAAATTGCGATTACATATTGACCTGAAGAACAAGTAAATTGTACGAGACAATAAGTCCAATTGAAGTGAGAAGGAAGCTTTTGGTAAAATTGAATGCTCCCCAAGCTGTTAAAATAATTCTTCGTTTTGAAAGCAAAAATCTTGAAAGCATGTCACCTTGATCAAATGCTTTGACTTCTGAAACTAAATAGAAAGACCAGTCATCTGCTTTGTGCCTGAGGGATCGGTCCTGTTCGTCTACTCGAGAGGCAAAAAAGATGATCGCAAAAAATAACAAAGTCTGCACAGCAGAAGATGAACTATTTTCAATTGTGTAAATTAAATCTGAGTACAATCTATATCCGATAAGTTCTGCAAAGAAATTGAACAACAAAATAAAATAAAATCCGATGAGCCAAAATATTGGTAACGCCAGTGCTAATTCCGTTTCAATAAATATACTATGGACTTTCTTGTATAGAAAAATGAATTTTTCTACACGTCTTTCATTAAATCTGGAAGGAATAATTATAGTTTTTTCGCATTTTTTTATCATTTTGCTTAGCATATAAGACCAATAAGCGTAAAAAATGCTTAAGATTGAGGGTACAAAAGTAGATATGAGTCTTGAGGAAAGAAAATACCACAATGAACCTACTGCTTTGGTGGTATAACCAAAAGTTGTATTGAACCCAAACGTTATGGACAAAAACCAAGTGTCTGCCACAGTGTGATTGATAAAAAATAAAGTTGAAATAAAAGCATATAAAATTATAATAAATAGCAAGAATACAATGGTAGCAAAGTTAGCAATACAATTATATTTTTTCATGAGGTCTCCATAAAATTGATTTAATGATTTGATTGTTTTAAATAGTTTATTAATCTCATTTCTTTTCATGCAAAGGGATACCCAGCAAACAAACATAAACATTCTCCAAAATAATAAACACATAACGGCTTTTTTACTTTGAATGTCGTTAGGAAATATTAGCAAATCACTGGCGTATATTAAAATTGAATGAATTAAGAAGGAAGGTACAAAGAAAAACGACATCCAATGTAAAAACTTTTCCCATTTCATTTTGGAATTATTATCGAAGCTTTTAATGCCTAATAGGTACAGGAGATTCAAAAGGATGTTATATTCGTTTAAATTGTAGAAAATAAATATTTTTAATTTCAAAATGCTAAATTTCATTTTGATCTCTTCAGTATTCTCAAAATATTTGTTTTCGTTCAATGTGACAGGAATTTTAATTAGTACCACCAGTCTTAATAAAGTCAACTTTTTACTGTCAGAATTAGTAGGTTTATTAATTTATGCAAACAATCATCAATTGTATCATTCTCGGCAGTTATCAAAAGCGAAATATGACAGCAACGTTACAAATGCGTACACTATGATCCAAAATTTTATAGTACTATTTGATTTAACGACAAATGTCCATTTTCAGTCAAAACAACAACATTTTCAATACGGGCGAAATTGAAATTTTTATCTAAAATCAGTAAAACTCAATGTAGTCAAATTACAACTAAATTACTCTCTGAAAATATCATTAAAAAAGATAGAACAGTAATGAAAAAAATGCACACCGAATACTACTCCAAACTTCTTTCACGTTAATTAGTTTCCTCAATACTAAATATTAGTTTTTAAATAAATATTCTTCTTTTATGTTTAAGTATTACTTTATGTAAGTAAACAGTAATTGAATTACCCCTGCAATATTCGGAACCGAAATATATAAAAATAATGTAAAGTTTATACATTTTTTTCTAAATATTTGGCTTCTTCTTTGGCCTATTTTCTAAATATTTGGCTTGATCAGATATCAAGATTTTAAAATATGCAGTTCAATTAACGGTGTTTTTCTATTTTTGGTACTTTTCTAAGAACTTGTGATTTGATATAAGTACACACGTTGGATTCAATTCTAACGAACTTATATGCATAGTTATAAAGAAGATTGATTTTAGATGAACCGAACCTTCTCCGTAATGTTTTGTTCAAAATTATCAAGAATGCTTCTTAATTTTCAATGTCCAATGTCCTCTATTATTATACGTTTTCGTCTTTAAGGTAACTTTGACTCAAAAAAGCAAAACACATGTAGATGAATCTAAGAGAACTCAAACTGATTTCTTGCAAAACTTTAAGAATCATTCGTAATTCTTAAAACACCAGTATCATGAAACATATAATCAATTTCAATTTTTATTGTTAAAATTATGCACCAATTTTAACTCGATAAAAGTAAAATATCAGTTCATTTCTCAAGAAAACGTTAACGATTAAGACTGACGATTACGACTACGATTAGAACTAACTCATCACTGATTAGAAAGAGAATGTTGGAAAAGAATCTATAGAGGACTTAAAAAAGCTCATTTCTTACATAATATCGATTTGCTTCAGAGATGGCAATTAAATTTATTTCTTGTTTGCTACGCAATGCTTAAAAGTCAATAGTCATCCATTCAAATGTCAATTTTTAAAAAATATGCATAACGTATATGCATAACTTAGATTGCATATAAAAAGAAAATTAAAAGTTTGAGATGAAACTGGTTTTATATTTAAAATGCTTCATAGAAAAATAATGTTTCATAGAAAAAAGTTAAACTGTTTTCTTTCTTTTGGACCTTATTAATTGTTGACATTTTACAGAAAAACAGTTATACCTTTATAGTTTACATCGACTTTTTATTAGGAAATTTAATTTATTTTATGTACTTACATTTATTTCTTAAAAAAGTCTCTGAAAGGAAAGGAAATGACTTTTTCATTCTTTCTTAATTGTTGCGTCTGTTGTCATAACATTTCTTTGGGCATCAATCGAAAATCAATCATGCTTTTATAAAAAATTATTAGCAAAAAGTTAAAAATGAATTAAATTATTCATTTCGTAAAATTTTTTAATTTATTACTTACAGAAGCATTAAATCATATGCTTAAATTTGCAAACAAGAATCCTATCCAAATTCAAAAGGTTGAACTTATTAGATTGTTTATTAAAATAAAATCGATCAATATAAATACACTTGTTTTTTTTTAAGTATAAAAGTTATTTTTTTCACTTCAAAAATAATTTAGCTAAAAAAGAATCAAATTGGAAGCGGAAAGAATTTGGACTAACGAAGATTTATTTAAACATGTCTTTTACATAAAAAGTGACAAGAAAAATAAAATTTATCATTTTTAAATTTATTGACTTGATAGCTCTAGAACGATCTTTTCTTAAAACAGTCATCAATAAAAAAAAAGAAATAATTATTACCTCCTTAACAGATGGCTTGAATATCTCTTCTCTCCTCCGCTCAGCAGTAAACGAGCTCCTTCTCCTTTCCTGACCAGGGATTTTACGTTTTGCTATAATACTGTACATCCTGTCTAGCTGCAATGGTAATCGTAATTGAATAAAGTTACGTAAGTAGTCTAATTGAATAAAGTTACGTTGTTTAAACATACAATTGCAACACAATCTTTTACAAGTGCTAAGAAGAAGGAAGAAAATAACAGTAGCTGTCATAACTAAACAATGCCAAATCTTATGGATTTTTTGCAGTTGATTAAAGTGTTAAAGTTAATTCTTGTACATTTTGCTTGTAGGATGTCCTTTAAAATTTTTCTTTATTAATATAAAGGATAACAAAAGTTACAGAAAAAATTTTATTAAATAAATTTGAAAGAAAAATAACAACAACAAAAAATGGTTTTTTACCCTCTGATATCAACTGTGAGTTTACCAGGATGCAACGTAAACGCAAAAAGCTTCGTGGCTTGTCTTTCTAAAGATAGCTTTGTCACGAAGGATCAATACCTTAGCATTCCATTTTACTCAATATAAAGCATGATTTCCTTTTTATGTAAATATTTTGCATGAAAAACTCGTTTTGAAGGAGACGGCGTAATTAGCAAACCTTAATAATGATTTGAGAATGATAAGGAAGAATTAAAGGATTGATAATCTAGTATGCTATCACAGAATCTAACGTGAAATTTCACTGAAGATACTTTAGAACAGATGTTAGAAACTTAAATATTTTATCGTATGGTGAATGCAGTCTTCACCTAAGACTAATAGCCAAAATTCGATTCCCCGTTCGGAAGCTGTTGTCTGATTCAATTGCACTTTCATCGATTGTATCTTTATAGTTAGGAATCCGCCATAATATTATGTTCCAGGAAGTACTAGAGAAGAAAAAGTCCATGCATGGTTGAGACAAATATAGAAAGGAGAAAAAGTACGGCTCTTAGAATACGTAACTAACGCAGGCACAACTTACAGAGTCAACAATATACTCAGATTTAGCAGAGTGTCATTTGTTTGAAGATCCAGCTCATACGCATAAGAAGCAAAGTGACTGTCAGGAGGTGCATCACCTGTGAACCGTTTGTAGGGCAAATCTAAATGTATGGTTGGGTATGGTACCTCTCACACAACCATTTCTTTTTATGTCAACATGAGTAAGCAGATGTAATCAACATGGGTGATATACATTTATTCCTAAGGGAAAATCTTCATTAAAAGTACAATAGCGTTATGTAATGCAGAACACACCAATAATAAATAGAAAGAGAAAACTTTTTTACTTATCCCTAACCACAGTAGTGATTGGGCGGAGAGCAGGGTTACAACCCGTTTCAAGAACTTCTGCTGCTGTTCCCCTAAATAATGTATTTTTCCTTTATACACAGGGATCGCACTAAATCACCTTGGGGGAATGGTTTACAATATATCTATCGAAGCAAGTCTTCTTCCCCTATGTATTTTCTTTGGTTGAGTTTCGCATTAAGGAAATCGAGTGAATACGACCACCACCTGCTCTCCGTTTTAAATTGTAACAGTGTAGTGCATGCATTATTCCTAGTAATTATGAGTAAATTCTAAACCAACATAAAAGCCGCGATTAGTCATGGGCTAGTTAATAATCAAATCAAACAAACTTCACTTTTGTTTGGCATTGATCATATAGGAAAGGAAATTCTTTTGGACATGCAGTATTCGATTCATGATTTATCAGAACGAATTTAGAATACTTACATGCGTTGTAAAGCCTTTCACTAGAATCTTCGGCGACGCAATGGTGCCACTGTCTGCAGACACACCAACATAAAAATTTCCAGCGTAAGAAAATATACAGAAGGCCACAGGAACATCTGGATGTGAGTTCATCCAGAAAGTGACGGATTTGAGGCGGCAGGAAGCTAGCATCACTTGCCTCTCGGGACCAGGAAGGCTGCAAAAGGAAAGACTAGCATTCTTGAGGACGGTCCGCACCAGCCATTGGCACACGCAGGCAGGAAGAAGGGTCATCAAGTAGTGGATTGTGCTGTACATGACGACGGCATCACAGGAACCTTTTAGTTCGTCCATGCACTGATGGACGTCCCAGAGACCAGGAATGGCGCCTTCAGTGTTGGTGGGTAGTTTGGCATTGACGACAGCAAAACCAGTACCAAGCTCTGGGTAGGACTCCATGGACGTAGGCTCATAACGTAGATCAAGTGGTATGTTTACCTAAGGTCATACATGATAGTTTATATTTTTTTCTGAGCATACGAATTTTTGAAATATCTATTACTTAAATTATAGTATATGTCTAACAGTGCATGCTAGGATTATTAAGATTAATATGTAATTTTTAGTTATCGTTACAGTTATTTTATGTAAACATGGTGAGAACTTATTTATAATGTTATTTATCTAACTATAGCTTATTTTTTTAAATTAAAAATGACTAATATATGTGTATTCAATTTAATTGCACTAAATCCAGCACACAGAAACATACTTGATTCGAACAAAAACGTGAAGAAATTTTAAAAAATGAAAATATACATACAGTAAAAAATAAAATAATTTTGCAGCACCAACAAAACTAGAATGGATTTTGAGCAATTCGAGAACAATGGTATGTCTGAAGTATGCGCACGTTATTCGAAATATAAATTTAATTTGTTTATTACCCCACTAAACTCTATAGGACAAAAGGTCTGTTAACCCAAACATCCATTCATTCATCCTTTGGATATTGTTTAACTGCTAAGCTATCTCTTTCATAGAATAGGTACTTCAAGAGTATCACTTTGAAATCTTTTTCAGTGTCCGTCTATATCTCCAATAGATTCGTTGATTTTTAACTCTCTTTCAGCCAATTAATTCTCTGTTAGAGAAATTTTACCAAGTCCCTTTTTAAAATTTCCAGTCTAATTTAGTTTTTATTTCATTTAATAGTATTTTTTAACTTTTGAAATTTTTTTTTGACATTTCTTTACTAACTACGACAGATGCATTGCAATATGAAAAAAAGGGCAAGTAGCATGTAAGTGGTCATGAGATGCTTGCTTTGTATCGTGTTTTAAATCAATGCTTGTGTTAAAATCAAATTTACACTCTAACTAAAATGTCTGGGTCTTTTTGACTTGATTATATGGTATGCAAATAAGGTGTATTACGTAGTGTAAATATAAATAAGTCATTCTTACAATAGAATTAGCCGAAAATATAAAGAGGGTTACTGCATAGAATTTTTGTGTCTGTAATGTTCCTCGTGTTCCTTTGTGAGATAATCCAAATGTATAAGGTTTTTTGCTTGTAGGATGAAATTGCATCAGAATGAATTTTATAATCTATGGAATTATTAAAATCTCAAGAACAACTGAAGCAGTTTGAGTAGTTTTTTAACAAAACTAAACCTTTACAACTTATTAATTATTTATCTTATTTATTTAGGGTTTCAACTAAATCGAAACGCCAAAAATATCAATAAAAAAAGTTAGAAATAGCAATTTTTATTCATAACAATCTTTATATAACCTATGACCTAATTAGTTGAGTTTTGTTTTATTCAATTCAGTGTGAAACTTACATATTAAACAATACTTCACTTTTCCAAATATCATTATCAAAGAGATAAATAGCTAAAAGTCCAAAATAGCAAAATGCATTTTCATGCATAAAACCATTCTACATTTTATATAGTTAGTCCTATCGTCGGAAACTTGACCTCACTGGATTTAGTAAATACACCGTAAACAGTATCTCAGCTGTCTATTGACTAATGTTTAATCTTTTCCCAATTTTTACCCCTTTTCCCTCCTCAAATCAAAACTCGAAGCATCGGGTCGTGCAACTTTTGTTTCTTATAAGAGAAGAGTACTTGACAGTTAGCTGATTGATAGCGGGAAAAAAAATTCCGATTTGGTTGAAGCCCTATTTTTACTTTGTAAAAAATGAAGTCTTGATTTTACGCACTATACAAACATTTCATTAGACATTTATGAAAAAAGTAAATACTTTTCAGTGCCATCAGTTGCATTTTGAAAATAAATAAAATTAGCAATGTTTTGTGGCTTTCTTGGCCAAGTGGTCTCGCCGTTCAACAATAGCTTGGAGATAGCAAGTTCGAATCACATCAGGAAACTCAATGTATATTTGTGATATACTTCTACAACTTCTGATTTTTTTTTAATTAGACAAAAGCTTATAAGCCGTATTTTGTAATAAAAACATAAGCCTGAGTGTGTGGGTGTAACAATATATAAAAATAAATAACGTGACTTGAAAAAAAAATAAGCTAATCACTGCAATGTTATCAGAAAAGCAATATAATTTGAATTAAATTATATCGTATTCAAATAGTTCCAAGTTTTATTACTCTGTGGCTTTTAAATGCGTTCTTCGCTGTTCTTCGCTGGCAATATGAAACTTTGACTACTTTCCACATCACTATGAGGAAGGCGGTGAAATTTTAGCTGCAGATGCATTTATTGTACCACAGAATACTGAATTTTTGCAAAACAAACTTAGCATTAGGTTGCTCAACAGCAATCAGGAAAAAACAAGACGTTCTGTCTATTTTTTTAACAAAAAGTTGCAGTCCTCTTGTGGTGGAAATTGGAACTATTTACCCCATTTAATTTTTTTTTTAATTTTTTTTCTTTTCTAATAAGAATGCAGCAATGCCTTTTCTTCCCTTGAAATTCTGTATAAAAATTTTACATTAAAAATGGGTCAGCCATTTAGTGGCCAGTGCTGAAATAATTTATAATAATTTTATAATTTATAATAAATTTATAATTTTTAATAAATTTATAATTTATAATAAATGTATAATTTATAATAAATTTTTAATTTATAATAAATTTTTAATTTATAATAAATTTTTAATTTATAATAAATTTGTAATTTATAATTCATAATTTATAATTAATTAATAATTAAGCTTGCCTTGTGCGTTAAAATAACATTAAAAATCAAAATAATAAAAAATAAAAAATGAAGGCAACATAAGTATCCATAATCACAAATCTAGTATATTTCACATAAACCACTAAATTTTAAAAAAAATCAACATTTCACTTCCATTTATGAAGCGCGCTATAAAATAATTTATTCAAACGAAAGATTCATGAAATCGGTACATGCCAAGGTGTCAGGAGTATTTCGTAGAGAGACGGTTAACCAAAGAGAAGTTTTTATTTCAAGGAAATCTTCACGCTAATGCGAGTTTTGCCAGACGAAATCCCATTAAATGTTAATTTTCTATGCACCTACCTCTAAAAATTTCCCATTCGCTGATTCAGATTTCCGAGAAACCCTGCACTTAATGGAAAAGTTTAGAAAGCCATTAAAAAGAAGGAAACTGCATATGATGATCGTTTGAAATAGAATTTGGAGTCATAAAATGAAATATTAAGCAGGTTTTGGCTTTCTCACAAGCTATAAAATATTTGCATCTTTAAAACTTATTTACACAATCTTTTCCCGTTTGAATTTTCAAATTTGAAATATTTCTGTAATTGGACTATGTCTTGGACTATAGTTAGTATTGAATATTATATTTTTCAATTTTTGTTCACAAATTGTGTGCTATTTTTCTTTAATTTTTGTAGAAATAAGGTATACCTTTTCCCCCATAGCTTTTTTAATTATTTGTCTTTAAAAGAATGTACTTTTTTGAAATATTTTTTCTCAAGTTCAAATAGTTAAAACTTTATGCACTGGTAATAAAAAAAAATTAGAAAGCGTCCAAGTAATTACAATTTTTAATTTCGTAATTTGTAATTTCGATTTTGGCCAACTCGCCCTCCACTTAAATGATGTAGTATTTCATTTATAGTCCGCTCAACTTATAAGTTAGAGCCACATTACTGTGCTGAACTTAGGTTTTGTTCGTGTTTTTTCCTTAAATGTAACCGCCCAGTAGATATGTTAGATAGATTCGTCTCCTTGTACTATCCTTCCGCTTGTTCAATTGATTTTATATTTACTTTAAAATCTGGAAAAATCAGTGCATGGTTCTAATTTAGGAAACAATGTGCATTGGCCAGATAATTTTGACCCATTCTGACTCTTTAACATAAAAGGTAATGCGAGCATATTCCATTATTTTCCTTGGTTTATCTCAAAAGAATGAATCCCATTTTATTTGTGAGATTAATATGCACTGTAATCAAATAAATCCTCAACCAAGTTCTTCACGAAAGAGAATGTTTTCCAAACCTTGCAGGTGAATTCCTTCGTTTTTTAGGTTGAATTAGAAATATAACATATACTCGGAGGTTTATTTCGTTGTTCTTGAAAAGTCTAAATCAAATAATGCTTTGGAACTATATTCGATTTTCACAGCAATAAAATGAAATAAATTATAAATAAGTGCTACAAAACTTTTTCAGAAGAAAAAATATCTGGATTTACCTTTAAAGTACAACTATCTATTTGTTTCACAGTAAAGATAAGATAGACTTAGTGCGTTCGTTTGTCTGCCCGAACCTTTTTCGCTAAATTCTGAAATTTAGATAATGGATGCGTGGAGCAATTTCAACACCCAATTTCGTAAATTGTTGAAAAATTTCAATTAGTTTGCTCGCGAAAGCTATGTGAATAATGAAGTTTTTCTATACGTTTAACATTATACATTGATGCATACAAGTTTTAGACAATTTTGTTATACAGTTCTTAAAAGATAACTCCAGTAGCAGCTTAATGGGATCGTATTTCACTGGAAGTTTGTTGCACTTTCTTTAAAATAATTATTTTTGATTCATTACATCACGTAAGATTAAGTATAATTAACATATGGAAATGAAATTACCATTAATATTATAAAAGTTGACTTAAACTACGTGTATATTTTTGTTTACAGTTATACTTTTGCAACGTATTCCTATTAACCTAAATAACTTGAAGTCAGCAGTAAAAAGTAAATACAAAATTGTAAATAAAAATATACATTGCTCTATATTTACGATATATTGCTCTATCGTAACGATGTATTGCTCTATCGTAACGATGTATTGCTCTATCGTTATAAATTTTGACTATTTATGTAGCCTGAGCTTAATAGCAATAAATTTGGCTTCAAATCATACTAAGTATAGTAAATCAGGTTTTTTTTTCATTTTTTTTTTTAAGATTTGAATTTTCAAAAACCTTTTCTTATATATCTAATAATGCATATTAACTGGGGGAAAATAAGTAATTAAAAATTATAGTTACTTTATTTTTAATTGTGTCACCATATGCATGTTAGTTTCAAAAGAGTTTCCACTGAGAAATACGGCATTTATGCCATTAATATGGTAATTTTTCAGTTGATATGGTGAGGGGTTTGCCGAAAATTCTGGTTTTCAATATTATAGTTCTTACTACCACATATTCAGTAAAAAATGCAAAACTTAAAAGTAAACTTATTCCCGAATAAATAGTTTTTATGCCATGCTAAGGCATCATGATAAAATTACCAAATTTTATTACCTATTATAAAATCATATTTTATTGCTAATCTTACCAAAATCATTACCAGTGCATACAAAATGACCGAGCTTCATGGGGTTTCCATATTGCTAGAAACACGGTAGATACCTTATTCTTTTAGATTTGTCCATTCCTTTTTTCCAGTGCCATAGCGAAATTTAGTTAAATACAATGTCTCTAAATTTCATACTTAATTGTTAAGTAGTAATTAAATAGAGAAACATTGATCATTCACTATTTCTTTTTACCTTCTACAAAGAGCAGATATTCAGCTAATAATTAATGTACTGAACTGATCTTTTATGTCAAAACTAGTCTCATAAAGTCATAAACAATCCCACTGCAAATACTGGGTTAGAGCCAGATATGCTTAAATTACTCAAACTTGCAACGAAACAAGCCTCTTGGTATTCAACAACATTTTAAACAACAATAGTTCTTCTCAGAATGGTAAAGGTAATTAACGGAGGGACATCAAAATGAAATCTCGCTCGAGGAGGCACTGTTGGCATGTCTTTGTGTAGTTGAATAATGAGTTTCGTATTTTAAGTAGAAGAAATTATGCTACAATGCTTTACGAATTCACCAGTTCAAATCAAGTTCTAATAAAATGAACCAGTTTTATATCATGTTTTTGCAATACGTAAATATATTTCATTAAATTCCTTTATATGTATATGACATGTAATAATTTAATCGAAATGTAATAATTTAATTTTCTATAAAATAAATTTTTATTTATTCCTGGCTATTCTTAGTACTGACTGCATGTACTATATGACATTAAATTTATTACTAGTTCAGAGATGCCAACTTGCTCCGGACAGCAAATAAATATTTTAAAGTGGTAGTTTATCTACTGTGATTCTTGGTTTAATAAATTCAATTTATTAGATTTTTATCTATATACTATCTATACTACTATTTCTGAATAGTTCGTAGGCTTGTATAGTTCACCGCTTTATAGTAGTTATGTCATGCTATACCTTTCAAAAAGCAAGCAAAAATAGTAAAATAAAATTAAGTTTGTAGTTATTTACCATTTTTTAATTATTTATCCGGAGCATCTCTGCTAGTTTTGTAAAATTTATGGAGTTATTTTTCTTCTACTGATAAATTCCACTAAAAATACAAGTCAAGCAACGCATAGTTCGCTGATATTTTTGTTTCTTTCATGTAAAAAGAAAAAAAAATTCCTAGAAACAAACGTTTTGGCAACGGCTAAAAAAAAGCTAAAAGATTAAAAATTGTTAAGAAGCATTTTAGTTGAGAAAAATCGACTTAAAATGTAAAAAAAAAAGTATGATTTTCATAATGAACCGAGCTTCAATTTTTACTCTTCCCTCAAACTTTGCTTTCACTATTTGGATTAATTGATGACAGTGGGAGTTATTTAACATTTACTTTTACTATAGCAACCATTCGTTT
Organism: Parasteatoda tepidariorum; assembly: GCF_982258835.1. NCBI lineage: Eukaryota > Metazoa > Arthropoda > Arachnida > Araneae > Theridiidae > Parasteatoda > Parasteatoda tepidariorum. The sequence goes on along the minus strand of NC_141762.1, from coordinate 70,813,130 downwards.
CTGAAACTAAATAAGAATCATCATAGGGCTGGATCAACTGCTTCAATGTATTTAACATTATTTTTAAAATATGCCTCATTTCCTAGCACAACTTTTTGTGACTGTGAGTATGAACACGCAAATGACACCATTGAAATTTATATTTTTATAGCATATGTAAAGACTCTCGTAAAGCTATAAATTAAGTTTGCAAAGAATTTCGGCATTGTAGATTTTTTTGCGCATTTTTTATATTTCGAATTTTAGAGAAAATTTCTCTTCAAGCAAGACAGTCACATAAAGATTTCGGCATGGTTATTTACTCTGATATAGGGGGACTTCCACATCGTCTAGAAAAAACAATGAATTTTGTAAAATTCTTTTCAGTTGCTTAGAAGAGATAATTATGTCAAATTTTCCCTAAAAATAGATTTTTTGACACATTTGCCAGAGTTTGTTTTATGATTAATGTAGTTTTTTTGTGACAAGGATTAGTTCATTTATTTTATTCTTTAATATGTTTGTTATAATTAAGAATCGCCATCTTGAATAAAACATTTTTCATACTGAAAAAAGGATTTAAGAAAATTTCTAAAATTTCTTTACAATACAAACTTTATATTCAATAGAATTGCCTCGCTTTTTTAATACATTTAAGTATTTCAACATTTCGTTGATATGTTTGATAGAGAAGCATTTTCACGTGATAATGATTTCTGACATATATGATGTCTTACTGGTGTTTCTAAGCATTGATGAAAAAAAGAGAAAAAAAGCAGAAAAACTCATAAACAAATTTTATGACAATTCTGTTCAAATAATAAAATATATTTAAATTTACTGGCTCAATTATGTATGCAAATTTTAGTATTTCATTTTTCAATTCTCAATTTTTTTAAAAAAATTTGGATTTTTTTTCTTTGCTTTGATACTTATTCCCTTTAAATTTGTCCTCAGACATCTTTATAACATATAAAAGCTATTTTCTGAAACAAAAGCTTTTATTCTGTGAATAGTATTGTTTGTCAACCATAAATTATGTTAGAAGGTAAATCGTTCTCATTGTTTCAAGAGAAGTGATTTTTTTTCGAAATAATTCATCTATCATATATTTTCAATCTCATATTTTTTTCAATTCTTTTCTTCAAAAATATAAAGTATTTTATCATCAGAAAGTGAACAGTATAGTATTATCAATAAGTAGTAAGTATCAATAAGTTTAAGAAAAATCAATAAGTAAACAATAAAACGATATCCTAAGAAGTCATAATGGCATTCGGCGTGGGATCTTTTTCTCCCATTTCAAAAACTTTTCTCTGTCAGAATGTTTGTACATAACATTTTTAAACAAAATTACACTTGAAATTTGCCTTTACAACTGTACGAATTTTTGTATTTTTTTCATCTTATAGTTCTTGCGTTAGTATAGAAGGAAGCTCTGCCGGTAAAATTTTATTGAAACAATAGTGATGACAATGGCAGTAATTTTTCTTTATATATGAGTATATCGAGAGTATGAGATACACTTTCTTTTCGAATAACATGTGGGTGTGAGTTGGTTAAGTAAGAAAGCAAGAATATAGAGAATATCGCTCAGAATATAGAGAAATTTAATCTTAAGAAGTGTAGAACAGCGATTCCCGTTGTCTTCTTCCTGGTATGGAACCCTAAATCATCGAGCTTTTTTTAATGGAGCTCCGATTTTATAACCTCAGTTTATTAGCAGCGGTAAATATATTATCCTAAAAAAAAGACTGCAAGTAAGTTTGGAAATCAATAATATTCTACCAAGTTTTATCAATAGCAATCCAAAAACTAGATTCAATGTCAAGCAATTGAATTCACAGGTTTGGAATGGCTTGCTAATTTGTTTTTGGGATATGTTTTTAATTTGAAACGGTAAAAAAATCTTTACAAGCTGAAAGTAGGCTGAATTATGGTTTTTGAAAAAGAGCTATTTTAAAATGTGAAAATGTTCAACAGAGAAATTAATTCCTTATTCTTTAATTTGGTTATTCTGTTTTAAATAAGTTCAATGAGAAATGCTGATACAATTATTAGTAAATACAGATGGGTTTTGGAAATATTGTAGTGTTATTAGAAGAAGGATATATTTTTAAATTTTCGTTATTTCCTTTTTCATAGGATTTTTATTTAAATAATTGCATTGGAGCAGCCAAATATTCAATAATGCACGAATTATTAGTTGGATACAAACATAGTTACATATTTCAAAAATCATTACTGGTTTTAACATAAAGTCTTGACTCTCAGAACCCCTGAAACCTTTTTAGGGAACTTTAAGTTTCTACGGAAAATATCTTTCAGGAACCCCTAATCCAGATGTCACAATGCATTGCTATTCAGAAATCAGCTTCGTTTTCAGGCTAACCTAAACTTGCAAAAATTCCTGCCAAAAGGATAGAAATTTTATTTTGTCTTGCAGGTAGGGAATGTATGTCTGCATTTTTTTTCCAGGCAGGCTCACTAGATAAAATCTGTTGTTAATTTCGGAATTTGAAAAAAAAATTCTCGTCTAGAGATGAATTTAACACCTAGGATAGATTATCTTGCACTACACTAATGTTTTTTCTTTAAGTTTAGATCCATTTACCAGAATTCCCAACACTGATGGATATTTCTAAGCTTTAATAAATATAATAATAATTTCAGAATATGATGAACTTAAGGTGTTGTAATATTGTAAAAAAGAAAAAGTTCATTTTCGATTTCCACATTCAGAATCAAAAATTGTGAATCGAAATTAAATTCCGCCTAATGTGCATGATGAAAGGAAGCATTTAGCACCCCATTAAAAAATTAAAAATCCTCTCTCATAGGGGTAGTAACCCTGTGATTAGAAAATATAGCAAAAATCGTACTATTTTCATAATTTCTTTTGTTTTTTTATTGGTTCAGCAATGATTCACAATTGGTTCACAAAAGCAAGTTTTGCATTGGGTAATATAACCTTATCATTCTGACAAAACTATTCGCGATCGCTACGCTCGAGTACGCCGTCTAGCGGGAGCCTGTAAATATCGGACATTAATTTATCACGTTTTCATTTAGTTCCATCAAAGTCATTGACTGAATCAGACGCAATTTTTTAGCAGCAAATAAGAAACAAAATTTCCCTAAGGAAAAGGCCGAAGAACTTGAAAAAAATCTCCAGAATATTAGTAAATCTTTCAGGAACAGAACACGCCAAACATTTGAAGAAAAATTCCTCAATAATTTTTAATTTCTATCATCAACAAACTTGCAACTGATGACTTCCGATTTCGGATACTGTTACAGATGTGTGTATTAAGGTAAAATGCATTTCTTCTGTCTTCAATTCATTACGAATTAAAGTGAAGTCAACATTGCTTTCGTCATTCCAGTGAATAAATATGAATTCAGAACATACAGAATTGTAATAGTTATAGCATATTCTTCTTCGTTATAGAATAGTATATATTTCTGTATCCATATAATTCGGAAAACAACAATAAAAAATTATCCAAGTTACTTGAAATAGTACCATTTGTGCTGATTCTTAATTAATTAAAATCGTTTTCTTGGTAAGTTTTTTTTAATTTTGAAAGAATAAGTTCAACTAGAATTCAGCTATTCTGTTTTTAGCTACATATTCAAATTCTTATCAATTATAAAATTTTGCTGTGTAGTATGTTATCTAAAAGTAATGAAGGTATAAACTATGTATCTATTATTTGAGAATACAGTTTTCAAACAAGGAACTTATCATTTTGGAATTCTCCGGGAATCATAAATCAGGTAAGTGCAATGATTTTTACAATAAAAAATTTGCTTGTAAATATATTTTTTTTCATTTGATGATGGTTCTCTACAGAATGGTTTTTTACGTCTGATTAAGAACTATAAGAATAATAAAAAAAGAAACAATATGAAAGTTTTTATTTCAATGTTAAGAATTCTTAAAATCGTTTTAATCCTAAGAATTCTTTATTTTCCGTTTTTTAGTTTATAATTTTTTGATAAAAATTGTTCTCAAAATACTTTTGAAAAATTAAATGGTATAACATTATGTGTTTATGTATACTTCTTGTATATTCCAATGTTTGAAATAATATGATTCAGAAAAGTATGGAATAAAAATTCGGTACTACGTATTAACGCCACCGCCGCTACAGATTTGGCGGTTTTTAAGTGCCGCCAATCTACACTTAAAATTTTTGCGACAATTCATAAAATAAAACACTTTATTTAAAATCAAAATAGTTAATCGGATTTCGGTGGAAAATGAGCCGATATAGAGTTTAGCATAGATTCAAAACAATCATATCGCCATATGAACTCTGATGAATAAGATTCCAAATGAAATAACATTTCCAAAACGTACGTTTACCAAGATAAAGTTTTATGTTGTGGGAATTGGTACATTTTCGTTTTTTTCGGTAAAATATTTCCCTCCTGAAAAAATAAAATTGCATCTTGTTTTGTTTTTGGCAAATCCCAAAGACGAATATTCGTAGCACTAAAAATGGCGACAAAAAAGAATTGTTTTTTTTTTTTTTTTGTTTTTGTTTCGTCAACATTCTTTATTTTACGTTTCTTAGTTTCTAAATAATGATTTTTATTGAAACTTGAAATTTTTTAATAAAAATTGTTGTCAAAAAACGTTGTTTACAAAATTAAATTTCATAAAATTATGAGGCTTATGTATACTTTTTGTTCATTTTAATTTTTGAACTAATATGATTCTTAAAACTATAGAATGTAAAGTTTAAATGGGCCTTTCATGTTATATCATTAAATTTAGTAATACTATTTCTCGGGCATTAGGTTTTAACTCTTATAAGAATATACATATTTTTTTCTGTTAATGTACAAATATTTTTCCGATGTGTTTTGGATGTTCCTTCTCTAATAAAAAGAGATACCATTTTGTTTTCGGTTGTACAAGAAAGAAGATCAAGCATTTTTCTTTTTTAAATTTAATAAGCCATATTAAAGAAGGAACGTTGCAATGCTACACGCTACATTAACGACGTCTCCAGAGTAACTGAATGACGGTTCATATAGAAATCGCAGGTATGCGTCTCATACAACAACGCCCCCTATAGTTCGTTGCGATCGCGAATCTCAACTTTATGGGTAGAAATTTTGGCTTATTGTATTCATCACTAAGTTTATATCATATAGATTGCATTTGAGCTATAAGCTAACTTCTTAAACCATTGAAATAGCAAGTTCAAAATGATGTTTATCGTTTTTATTTAAGTATTAATAAATCGGTTTGAAAAAACATTAAAATTTCTTCTTCTCTATGTAAAAACTAAATCAAAAGAACATCATTTTCTTTTCATATGCTAACAAAACTGCTTCGGAAAAAAACTTAACTGTGTAGAAAAATAAAGCAATTGGCTTGTTATTGTTAAAAATACAAGCGATAGTATCAAACCACTCTGCGTTTTTGATTTGATATAACATTACTTAAAGGTGATCTTCCAGTTGAAATGTCCGCTAGAATTCAAGAGCTTGCTATTCCGAAAGGTAGTTTCGTGCCTCTTTGCGACCTATGCGGTAACAAATCAACTACTAAATGTGAGGAATGTCGTGTCACGTTTTACTGCAGTCAAGAACACAAGCTAATCGATTTGAAAGCCTTTCATCCTTCTGTATGCACAATGATGAAAGAAATAAAAAGTGAAAAACCAGTACCATTTTCAGAGACTGACAGAAACGAAGAGAAAAATAATCTTCTCCAGAAAAAGAAGGACATTTGTAAGTTAGCCAAGTCAACAGCAAGAAAATGGGTCCTAGAAAAAAACCCCAGCTTTGCTTATCCATCAGCTTTAATATCATGGAACATGGCTAAAGATATATGGTCACCAGATGGCGTTGAAGTCATTTATCCAATGTGTTTAGTGTCTGAAGTATTTTTAGGTTTAGGAAATTTGAAAGCGGCCGAAGATTACATGACAGTAGCTTGCTGGACGTCGCAAAAACATAACATTATCAATCCTATAATACTGTCTCAGTTGTACAGATTGAAAGGCTTGGTTTACATGGTTTCTGGGAACTGGCTAGAAGCAAAGGGGGCTTTTGCTGAATTTGTATACGCCACTGCGACAGAGCATGGTGCTCCCGATATTAGAATTGCTATACCCTATGCTTGCCTTGGCCTTTCCCTTCTTGAACTAAGTGACATAGACGGTGCTATGGCACTCTTCCATAAAGCGGCGGATAAATGGATGGAGTATCTCTTAGCACAGTATGAGAATAATACAATGCGTTGTGCAACACAAACTGAAATAAAACCTGGCAGCAGTGTCGAAGATTTGGAATTTCAATTTATGGAGAGTAAAATTGTGTTCAAGTGGATGTACGAAAAGGTTAGACGCCTGACTATGGATTCAGTTTCTGATTTAATTTTTTTCAAGATATTGTGTATACAAGCACTCTCTGAGATAAGATCCGGTAGTGCTAAAGATTCAAAGGTGTTTAAGGAAGAGGCTCTAGCTGTTGCTACGCGCACAAAAATGGATAAAGTTGGGACGAAGCGTATAATTGAGCTGTTGAATGCAGTCTTAGGTGATGACTTCATAATGAGATGGGAAAAGAAACATAACCGTCCACGAACAGTTGCTACTAAGTATCTTGAAATGATAAAAGCGATAAATATTTAAGATGTACAGTTTGAAATTTTTATGTTTATAAGCAGTTTACATATTAGAAAATTTGGTGCTTTTTTTCCGTAAGCTGGCAAGGAAATTCAATTATTATATAAATTTTTTTATTTAATTAGATTTTTTAAAATTTTGCTTAATTTTTTTTGTTTAAAAAAATTAATAAAGTTAAAGAGAATTTTAAAAAAGTTGGTACAGGTCTACATTTTTTGGCGTTTTTCAGCTTGCGACCATCAAACCGAAAAGTACCGAAAACTTGTAATTATTCTAAAATTCAGTAATAACTGAATATTGAGTTACCATATGTCTTCGTTTGTTTCAATTCTGATAACTATTGTAACTAATATTATTTTACTGAATCAAAAGAATGCAATGATAGAATTTAAATGACGATATAATTATTATATAGTGCTAAATCGATTGCGAAATATACAAAAAAAAACAGTATAGAAAACTAATTGAATATCTTCTGGTACTTTTGGGGGAGGGGCTTGAAAACTTATTGCTACAGTACGTACATAAGGTACCTATAGTGTATTAAGTTCTGTTGCTAAATTATACTTTTTGAATATCACCACAGTAATAGCAAAACACATTTCATTAAACATCACATCAATAATAGTTGGAAATTTATCACTTACCCCTACGAAATGGATTTGTAACATTATTTTAAAAAGAAGGTTAGATTTCATTTTCACTTAAAAGCAACATTGAAAAATTTAATTTTAAGTAGGAAAAAAAACATAATAAGAAAACACATTAATAATTTTGAAAATTGCTTTCTGCCAATAATGTTATTGGAACTCGGCTTATTAAAATTTTTCGAATATGCCAACACCATTACTTTTTTTCTCCAGTATATCATGAAAGGCTCGAGAAACATTATTTGTCTTCATTTGAAAATAATAAAAATCCTTGCTGAGCGTAAATAGGCTAAATCCAAATATTATTTAACATAATGAGTTCCTTTTTTTCTCGTTCCGTCAAAATAGGGAAAACAAGTTTTAATGAAAATACAAATCAATAGAGCTATAACTACATCTATATTAATTATATAACTACATTTATGTAAGTAAACTTACATGTATATTAATTAATTTAACGGCTAACTTTTTATTTGAAACTTGCCAAAATTCGAAGCATGCCAAATGGCGTCGTGCTGTTTGCTATGTAAGGAAGAAACTAAAATGAAATATTTTTAGAATTTTACTTGGTTAAAGATTCTAGAAGTTAAAAGTAAGAATTTAAACACCTCACCGCAAAGAATAAAAATAGAGCTTGATATAGAATGACTCAAAACGTAAATCAATAAAATATATGTTGGGAATATTATTCGAACATGGCATGGTTGAAATATGTAGAAAAAATTAAATGCATTACCAGAAAATTATAATCTACTAATAATGTATTTCCATCTAAGTGAATTTTTTAAAAAAGAAAATAAGCGTAAAATGTTTGTCGAAATTGCCGTTTATCATACCGTCGAAATCTTATGAAGATGAGTCGCTTTAACAAAATCTTTTACATCTAAAATGTCGCTTCCTTGAACTTAGAATATCTCATATGGATATAATAATGCTAAAGGGAGGTAAAAATTAGTGTTTATAGTATTGTGTCACAGCATCATATTTTATTCTCGAGAAAATTCGTTTTCCCAGATAATTAAAATCAATAATTTGAGAAAGGGCATGAGTCCCACTTCTATTCCTTTTCATAATTTACGAGGAAGGATTTATTTTATCGATAATTTGAAAATGAAAAACATTCCAGATGTAAATAGGAACACTGAAATCATAAATTATCATTTCATTTAAGTCATTTATATTTTTTAATAAATAGAACTAATGACTTTTAGGTAGTCTATAACCTATTAAGTTAGGACTCATTAAAAAATTACGCAAGTTAACTTTAAATACAGCATTTTAACTACTCAGTTTATAAAGGGTGAGTTAAAACTGTTGTTGTTGACATATGCCTGTTCAGGCAGAAGGGGTGCGATTGTTCTTATTTTCCAGTGGCGCCATCTAGGGCCAGGAATTGTGAGTTAAAACTGTTTAATATAATTAGAGGAACGGAAATACCATATTATTTAATTCAATAGCGACACTTACGATCCCACACTCTGAGAGAAAGGTCCCGCATTGAACTGATCGTTAAGACACGGTTCCCAAAAGAACACCGAAGTCAAGCATTACTGGCTGCGGTCAGTGTGCATGTAGGTGATATTCTTGATCAGCCTACAAAGGGAACGAAGGTGTACGGTATCGGTCTTTCTTAAACTGTTCGACCATGAAGTTCTCAATTTCACGTGCAGGCTGTCGAGCTACCGAAGCAGGGGAGCCACCCCTTCTGTAGTGGATCAAAATTGGGATGGCATGGCTTTGGATCATCCTGAAGGTTATTTCCCAGACCGTTACCAGTAGCCCATTGTGCAGATCCTGTGCAACGTAAACCAACAACAGCTGAGAGACAGAAGAGTAAAATTTTTAGCCTGAACTTACAACAGTGTTGAGAAAGTTAATGATATCAAGAGTTTAATAAACTGATTTATCAGAAAAGATTCAAAATGTGTCGTTGCACAATTCACAACAGCGAAGGAATGATTGATTATAATAGATCTTTTTAAGTTTGTAAATTTTAACTCTTATTAGGATTTCTATTATTAAATCGAAATAACTATTAATTGCTATTAACTACTGTTAGCAAAATTTTTGACTATCAATTAAAAGCTCGCTTCAATTCCCATTTGTATTACAATTAAAACCACTTAAAATACTTTTACAAAACAAGTTATTTCTATTCAAAACTAAATTTTGTAAAATTATATTCGTGAAAATAGTTTCTCGAAAGCATCCCAACTCATTCAGGCTAGACTCAATTATTTTTACTCGTTCCAGAAAGCCTATTTGTTTAAAATAAAGCAAGCAAACTTTTCTAAATTACTAAAGAAGCCAATTCTTAGAATCTAGTTTGGATGCAAGAAAATGAGGATTTTTCCTTCTTTCACCCCGTTTCGCAAACGATGCAGCTCATTTTCGAAGGAAAAGTTCCATTTATAGGCGACAACTCATTAATCCTTTACAATTCTGTTGGGCGCAAGAAAACCATGGAACAACAAAATTGAAAAGCAAAAGTTGTCTTGTCAGAATAAATAATGGATAGATCAGTTCGTCCAACTAATGGAATCCATTGTATGTGGGACGGATTGTTAGAAGCTCGCAATAACACGAGGTCTTTGGGGAGATGAAAATGCATATCGAAATTAAAGTCAACAAGGACAGATAGGATCTTTAAAATTACAGCGAGATGGAATTTTCTAATTATTCTGCTTCTTTTTACTCTGAATAAAAAAATAATCATTGTTTATTTTTAGAGTGTTTTTATCTGCGATTATGTAAAGGGAGCTTTATTATCAGACTGTTTTATTAAACTGCATATTTAGGTAAAAAAGAATACTTTCAGATATCATTTCAGATATCCAGTTATTTTATAGATTTGAGTTTTTATAAAAAAATAAAGAACTATTTAACTTGCAAACTTGACAAAGTTTGCCAATTAATCGCGTATATACACCAAAGAGCCATTACATTATGACCACCCTCCATCTATATCAATGAGCTCGCCCAGGTTTTCATGGTTTCTCGTCCAGGAACAATGTTTTCATGAGGCACATTTGGACCCATAATCCTCATAAAACAATCCCTGACGTCTGTTAGCTACTTGAACAAAGTTGTAGATCAGGTTCACCCATTTATGGCAACAGTTTTTCCTGCGGGGGATGGTGTTTACCAACAGGATAATGCACCATGTCATAAGGGTCAAATCGTCCTGGATTGGTTCGAGGAACATTTCAGTGACCTTCAAGTCATGTCTTGGCCCCCAAATTCACCTGACCTTAATCCAATAGAGCATTTGTGGTCCTAATTGGAAAACCAAATTCGTGCTGCCACGCTACCCCCTCGCAATGTGAGGGAATTGCAGACCAGTTGGTGAGCGCTTGGTGCCAGATACCTCAGACTACCTATCAGCACATTGTGGAATCAATGCCATGGCGGGTGCTAGCAGTTTTGAGGGCTAAAGGTGGTCCTACATGTTATTAGCAGAGTGATCATAATGTAATGGGTCTTCGGTGTATATAACTGGCTTTCTCTGCAATGCCTCTAACTTGAAGCTCACGTTAGGGTTGAGATAGGCTGAAGCATAGGGTATCCAGAATTCCAGCATTGTCGTTCTTTTATTCGCCTCGTGATTCTCACCCTTAACTTGGTTTTTGAAAGCTCTGTCGCCAAGGAAAATAAGAAAGCCATAGTCTAAGTGCCTTAAACTTAAGGCAAAACGATTATTGTAAACTATATACAGGTATATTATCTTGCTGAGGAGAACTATCTGGACTATAGAACGGACGAATAACTTAACCATTTAAAAAGTTATTTAACTCTTTTTAAAAATTGCCAATCCACCTCAAAGTTAATTATCAAAATTACTGCTTTGTTCCAAATTTTTACAAATTTTTATGAGCTCAAAAAATGCAGAATTAAAGTAAGTTTTGAAATGGTGCGCGTTATTAGTTATTTTATTAACATGGATAGCAGCGCTATTTTTTTTAAAAAAAAAAACCTGTAGTAAAATGTAAAATAAGATAAAAAAAAGTAAAGCAAGGTGAAGTAAAAAATAAAGTGTAAAATGATGTAAATTAAAGTAAAACGTAAAACGTCAAGTAAAATGTAGAGTAAGAAATGAAGTAAAGCTTAAGGTATAGAATAAAGTGCAAAATATAAAGTAAAGCATGAACTATTTCTGTGCTAAAATAAATATTCGGTGCTAAAATAAATTCTGAGCTAATTATTTGCAGCACAAAAACAAAAATTCTAGAACTCAATCTTCTTTCTCATAACGTTAAGTAAGGTAGTTTTCTATGTAAAAAAAATCAAAAGGTTAGTTTTGTATTTGGCCAGTAAAAAACAAAAAGTGGTTTTCAGCTAAAACAAATAAAATCTTTTTAATCGAACTCAGGTTTTTATTATTTTATTCATAACACTCGAATTATTTTGGCTGAAAACTAATTTTGTATCCCCTCTCAAAAACCACTCGCTGATCTTGATATTTTGTTCATGTTGAAAGTATGATATTCAAAATTATGAGAAAAAAAAACAGAGGTAATAAAAGTTGTTACTTCCCAGTTAAAATTTATGAAATTCGGCCCAAAAAATTCTTTAAAATCATTTTAATAAATTTTTTAAAAATTATGTAAATATTTGATCATTTTAATAACTTAAATACACAGTCTTGACTAGTGCTTTGTTCTAATGACATCAAATTTAAGAAAATTGCTTATAAATAAAAAAAGAAAAACTATAGACATTTGGAACATACGAGTCACCATCTGTTGTTACGCCATTTTCTAAATTCAAGTAAAATTTCAAAGCTCCCCATTAAACGTTGTTTTGGTCCAAATAATTCTGAAAAAATTATTTTAGCCTTTTTTCATCAAGACATTTTCTACAAAGAAGTTCATGAAAATCAATGACATCACGATTCATCGATTTCATTTGGAATGAGCCAAATGGGTATTGCCTTCAACATTATCATGAAAAAGAATTAAATACTTAAGAACTGAACCAAAAAAAATGTAAGCACTTAGAGTTGTTAATTAATTAACATTTAGTATTATTAATATTTTAAAAAATAAAACTTTTAACAAGATAAACTTTTAACAAATCTAGGTTGTATTTATCAACTAGTATTCAGAATTTGTAATTCCAACGTTTAGGGCATAATTTAACAAAATAACTTAAGTGTTCTTAAGAGAAAAATTACTGCAAAATTAAAATACTTTTTGAAATGAAGTGATAAGGCATATTTTTTCCAGGGGTATAATTTTTTTCATGAAACTATTATTTAGTATTCTTTCTTGATAGGTATTTTACAAGTTTCAGAGAGTTTCAGATTACAACAGATCATAATACACAGAAATATCTTATAACGCTTGTATATAAATCATACAGTTTTTCATTATCAAAACACTACAAAAACAACTCTATCACAACTTCTTGAATAATTCAAAACGTTGTTTATCATTATATTGCCCAAAACACTTCAATTGATTTATGGAAAACTTTAATTGCTTTAATTATTACAAAATTTAGTTTAAAAACAATATTTTATAAAAAAAAATTATTTTGTTAAAATATACATTTCTAAATACTTTCTATCCTTATTAGGATGTAATTTAATTTTTAAACCAAGTATGACATTTTGCATATACTGTCTAAATGCGAGAAAAGTACTCTTACTATACAATATAAACTCAGGATAGATCATATTAGAATAATTATAAACCAAATAAAAAACATTGTCATGCTAAATATAGCATAACTATTAAAAAAAACAATTTAATGTACTCTAAATGGTAGAAGAAGTCGCAAAGCAATTTCACTATTTTATATTTCTTTTTTCTTTCTTCAAATTATTTAAAGAAAAAAATTATACCTGAAAAATATTTTTAACACTTCCAAGCATTAAAAAAAGCGCTTTTTTGGTACATGCAGAATATACTTAAACTTACAAATTCTCCTGTGCAAAGTTGCAAAGAATAAGAAATTTTTTTTAATTATATCATAGATTATTTAAAAAAAACTAACCCGAAACTTTATTGTTTTATAATTTAAAACAAATAAAAAATTTATTTTATAAATGGCATCTCGTAAAACATTAATAAATATTCATAACTTATTTAAATAAAACTTCAAATTAACAACTCATATAATTAGTGTTCATAATTGTAATGCTCACTGGCCAAACTTTAAAAAAAAAATTTATGAGGAAAAAATCACTTTTCTCCTCATTAAAAAATCTCTTTTATGAGAAAAACTGTCATTCCATTACCCAGGAAATGCCTTTAATACTTTCAGTCTTCAATGCTTTAAAAGTTTCAAGTTTCATACATCAATTTTATTCATTCCATTCCTTAAAATGAAACCATATAATATTTTTTATGATGAATTAAATCTAGTTTCTCAGTGAATTTTTTCTCACATTGTAGTACCAGGTAATAAAAGGGCTGATGCCTTGGCGAAATCCGAAGCCAAAGACTTATCTGGAACTAATGAAAACATGGCACCTCTCTATGAAAATTATCATTGTTCCATTTTAAGAGAGAAAAGAAGCCAACGTCAAGCCCTTATTCCTCAACGGTATGCTATCAAATCTGTTGGGGAACTTTTGAAGTTTGAGGTCTTTCAAAGCATCTCGACAATGCTTTACAGACTCAGAATTAGTCACATCAAGGGCATGAGATCAGAAAATGGAATGAAAACTTCTCCACCATGCTTAAAACTGCAACATCTCAGCTACTCCCGAGCACATCCTGGACGGCCTCAACATTACTGTGAAGGATCTATTCCTAAAACCATAAATACTTGCCTCAAAGTTAATGAGACATTTACACAATTTCAAGAACCTGGTTTATAACCAATCTAAGTCATGAGGATCAGTTACAGCACCCCCAATTTTGAAAATCGATTTTATGCTTCTTTAAGGATTGCTGGTCATGCTTCTTTTTGAGGAACATTACTGTGTAGGATCCATTACTAAAATCATCAATGGTTGCCTCAAAATTAAGGAAACATTTGTACAATTTTAAGAACCTGGTTTATAACCAATCAAAATCCTGGGGATTAGTTCCAACACCACTCTTGAAAATCAATTTTATGCTTCTTCACGGAATTTCTATAAATGCTTTTTTGAAGAAATTGTTTTGATATTTTGAAAAATATAATTTGTTTCCTATTTGAAGTCAGGAAATATGTCATTCTTATAAATTACAAAAAAAAAATTAATATTCAAAAAGCTTAATTTTAAGATTTACTAAGAAAATATTTCTATCATTTTTGCATTAAACACATGAAAACATCAATGATAATTTTTTTTAAAAAGTATTTACTCTTTATTTTACTAAAATTATTTTACTATTATCTTTCTGTTCTTTTAAGTTTTTTCTTCCTATTTTGTAATTTTTGGTGTGGTGTAGTTTGATTCAATATTTTCTAAAATAATGATAAAACTCAAAACTTACAAACTTATATTATAATATTTGCTCTTAAAGTTTTTAACTTTGTAAACCACCAGATAATTTCTTCCAAATAGTTATTTTATTTCTTCCTTTTTTGAAACTACTTAATACATTCCAGAAATCAATTAAATGAACAAAGAAATCCAAGCCAAAGCAAAATATTTTGTATGCAACTAAAATGCTAAATGTCAAATCGCAGAAATCGTTCAAGTCATGAGAAATGGAATTACTTTTTTTCATTCGTGTATTTAAAACTTCTTTTAAATATAAATCTTTACTAAATATTGCATTCAATATGCATAGTAATCACATCTTCAATATTAATTTCATTTTTATATAAATGCCATTTCTTTCTTTTTTTTTAATTAAAAAAATTAAATTTTCTAATGGAAAAGAACATTTATATGCTGCTTGTGCGTTAAACCTCGAGGTCAGTAAAGTGTTATTAACGCAAGTGATGTGAAGTTGATACAGTGCATAAGAAATTTGAGCTAACCAGATATGGTTCACATTTTGGAATAAAGTATTGACTCTGTTTGTGTGTTTTGATTATTTGATACACTGCTTGTTAATGAATCATGCAATGGCTAAACAAAAAACTTGAAATATCTTACAGTAAAATTCAGTTTATGTTTAGTACATTTCAATGTTCATCATAAAACTTATTTGAAACTTTATTTAAAATGGTTGAATACATTTATGTCAATGTTTAGAGTGGGACCAGTATAAAAGCAACAATATTTGATAATAGTAGCTGCATCTGGTGTACACAATAGAATAAAGATGTGAGAGACAATTCTAACGGTAACGCTTTGCAAAAAAAACTAAAGGTATTTTTTTACAAACTCTAGATAAATATCAGTCAAAGAAAAAAATATTTTAATTTTCAAATCACATTTATTCGTATTAGGATGGATTTTCAGGTATTACTTAAAGAAATTTGAAGTTTTATACTTATGTTTCTAATGCTGATTTTAAGGATTATTCGACTTATAGGACGAAATTTGATAGAGGTACCAAGAAAATGCATACTATTCTTAAGCGGTATTCACCAGTGCAACTAATACCTGTAAAAATGTTCATCTAAAAATTAATAAACACTATGAGAACACTACTTTATATACTTACAGTGACATCTGGTGGTGAGTGCAATCCACAATGCTTCTTAAAGTAATCCCTTATCGCACCTCTTGCAGCGGCCATAAGAACATCGTTAACACTGCAGTGGGTCACCTGACGAATACGATCCACCGTAGCAAAACGGATGCCCGAAGACCATCCAATAGTTCTTTTTCCAGAAAGAGGTTGGCGATGAGATATTGGATTATAGTCCCTACGCGTTAAAAGCCATGTCAGAAGAGTCAATGGAGCAACAACAGCAGCTCGAAATACATTCAATGGAAAAGTCGTACCACCGATTCGAGGTTTGATTCGCAACATTTGTGGATGATCTGCCAAGAAGTTACCTAATAATTTTATAAAAGTTACCCCATCGCTCAAGGCATGGTGGACACGAACTATTAACACAGTGTCCCGGGCATCGCCATAGTTTTTCACCATTCTGACTTCCCAAAGTGGTCTATTCGGAGCTAGAGGATGGCTCATCAAAGACGATATCAGGTCTCTTAGTTGATGTCTAGTTCTGATGCGACGAGCCTCTTCAAACACATGCTTTTCGATATCGAACTCACTATCATCAACCCAGCAGTAACCAGCTGATACTGAGACCACTTTTTGAGTGAAACGAGCGAAGGCTCTTTCGCCATTTTCAGTTGTTTTCTCAATCACTCTGCTTTGTAGAATTTCTCGCGCAGTTCGAACATCCAGTCCGCGTTCTACGAAAAAAAGGCAATGTGCGACGTAGCAGTTAAAGCGGGAATCATGCAACCAAAATGCATCTGTAGCAGACATAAATCCAGTACAGCCAGCAAAGCCATAGCCCAATCGACTTGCGCAGCAAACGGTTGTTGCTATCCTAATCATACCCACCACAACTACAGCTACGGTTAGAGTTGCTACCACTGGCAATCCAAAGGCAAAGCCACCAACCACAAATATAGTGGATATAATAACTGTCGGTACAATACTACGTTCTGCTGGATGCCGTATCTTTTTAACAGGAACATTTTTCATATACTGCGGAATAACAACAGGACTTTCTAACGCGGTTTTCTCTGTTGGAGATTCCCTTTCCTCCTCTCCGTCGCTTACCTCCATGTTTTTATTCAAAACATTAATACGTAATACAAAAGTGAAAAACGTTAAATACTTATAAAAGCTTTCCTAATTAAGTACTTTTGCTTTTCGTCATAAGGAATGGATTAGTTTGTGCTTTAAGCAATTTAAACTTGCTCGCTTCATAATATCCACTACACCATACGCTCTAAATTAGCTCAGTAAAAGAAGCTGTGGTGAATCATACGAGTCCCCTCATTGTATTTTTAAAGAAGTTTTAACTGCCATGCGAATAAATGGGAATTTTTTTTTGTCATTCTTTTGAGCTATACTGAGATGTTTACTTTGCTTTTTATTTATCACAGGTTAGGTTTCTGCGTTTCTTGTTCTTGCATGTATGTTTTCCACGGATGGGACATGAGATGTTTCTTAGAAATCATTACTTTCCTTCACCAGGGAGTAAATTATTCGCTGTTCTTGGGACAAGGAAAAAAATAAAAATGATGCGACGTGTTTGGAAATCTTGGATATTATTCGTTGCTATATTTTTTGCTGCTTGCCTTTCTTTTTTCCCAGCTGAGTGAGGGAGAAATGATCGAGATAGTAAGATAGATTTCTAAACAAAACATCTGGTTACTATGGTGACGAGTACCGACGCTGTAGAGGTCCTCTCATCGATTTGTTGAAAACCTGTAATAAAAAATGAAAACATATCATTGCCATTTCCCTTTAAAATGATTGATATATTTTTTTATACATTTTGAATCAAACGATGGATTGGATCAATGTAGATCAACCGTGAAATTTCACTGACTTTTTTTTTTCTTTTTGAAGCTTACGTTTCTTTCCAAGCAAGAAATACTGCAAACGACATAAATTACATATTAAGTATGATATGTTGGATAAAATTTTACCGCGACATTTTTTCTTTTAAGTCACTTTAACAGAAATTGGAAAAAGATTATTTAACTTTCAGAGTAAATAAAAAAGGGAAAGGAATATTTGAATGGTTACGGGAAATAAATGATAAGCCACAGAAAGAAGTGATTAAAACATTTTTTAAAAAAATCAGAAACCTCTGTTTTTCATTAGACCACTTTGAGTATAATTCTTCTAATATACATCGCTAATATCTACCATATACCTAATATCTACCATCTCTAATATCTACTTCTATTAGTACAGTTAACCTAAAATTTACCGTGTATGATATAAAATTCCAATGAAAAATATACTACTTTTAAAACAAGGTTATTACTTTCCAATTCTTTAGAACCTTAAATTAGGAAAACATTTTCAATTACATGAATTATGTTTAAATATGATAAATACATTTTTGATCATATGTAAATATAGTTAGCTACTTTATGCAATTCAAAACAGAAAATTCTCAAAAAAAAATTTTATGATGTTTTTTTGTAATTTTTGCTTAATACAAAAAAATTCCATTCTGATAAATCTTTAACAGGATAAAAAAAAAACTAATTAACGGAAAGTATTTCTGACACCAATAAAATTTTCGCTTTAAAAAAAAAAAAAAAAAATGAGGATTGAGAAACAGCAAAAATTGTTAACCAATCAGAGCGACCGATCAGTTTAGCGAATCAGAGCAGCCTGTATAAAAATTCTTCTTTAATTAAAGCATGATATAAATTCTTTCCAAAGTAAAACAAAACAGAAGTATTCCTAAAATCCAATTAAGCAAACGACATAAAGTTCTTGTTTCCATTTGACAGCAGAAGGAAAAAGATATCGCAGAACAGAATGAAAAGAGTTTTCTGATCAAACAATAATTAGAAAAAGATTTTCTAAAACATCTAAAATGTCATTAGGAATCAGCCAAACTGATATCTGACGAGGTATTTAATTTAGAATTTTTCTCACTAATGAATAGTAAAATATAATTCGCAAAAAGAAAGTAAAAGTTTTTTGAGTTTTTTTAATTTTCTAGACACATTCTTTGATATCCTAGAAACAGTTTGCAAGGAATGTGGATTAAATTACCACTAATACTTTGCCTTAGTACTAATTTAGTATTATAAATGGTTCATTACTGCATACCATTCAAAATATTTTTTACTTTCTCTTCTAAAACATTAACTATGTATAAAAAAGAGCAGATAATATTTATTTTTCTTAGTTATGAAAAACTATTCTTAGAAAAAGAGCGAGTTTAAAATATTTCGTTTATTTGATGAGGCACTAACCATTATTTTATTATTGCCATTCAATTGGTTCAAAAAGCTTATTAAGATGCTTCCATATTTCAGTGGTCCATAAAACCTATTAAGGAACATTAGTTACCTATATAAGGCATCGATATTAAATTACCCATTATCGCAATACTATTAATATAAATTATTACTAGAGATTAATCATCACTGGCGACAATAATAATTAGGATGCTATTCTAAAGTTCTCTCCCGAGACCGACGACTAGACTTATAAATTATATGAAATTTTCAAAGTTGTGCGCTAAAATGTGCCTTAATAATGTAAATTCACATTTCTCTATGCATAGTCATAAAGATAAGTATAGCTTTAAGTTGCCTTGCATTCTCATTGGATATAAAAATCACATGATATAATCATTAATCAAAGAAGAAGAACCAAATATTATTGGTTATATCATCAACACAAAATTTATGAAAGACATTCCGATGTTTACCAGTAACATTTATTTATCATTTCTTCGTAATATTTTATTAGTTAATATTATTTTCTTGATTTTGATTATTATTTAAAAATAAAGGCTTTAAAATATAAACGTCGTTCCTCTATTTATAAAAGAAGTAAAGCATTCCCACAACAGCTCATTGTGGGCCAGGGGGTCATAGACGTTGAAGCTATAAAATTTCGAAAGCAACTGCATGATTGTGGCACTGCTCCCAGACCGCCTTTACTTCCCAGACAAGCTGGTACGCATTGTTCTGAAGATGGGGGGGGCTTCAAGCCGCCACTGGGAACCAAACCCCAGTTCTTCACAATGACAGTTCGTTACCTTAACCACTGAGTCATCGTGCCGCTTTTACTTTTGCTTATATTACTTTTGCTTTTCAAAATTTCAAGATGACGTTATTTAGTTACTTTTTAATTAACACCATGCGGTAAATAAGTTATAATTATTTTTTATAAGTTTATATTTACTTACTTTTATCATATTTACTTATATTTACATGATAAATTTTATGTTAAATTTCCCTTAAATGTTAATTACATAATATATACTTACATTTTTACAGAAATGTTAAGAAATAAGTTTTCGAACTTATGCTAACAACTTCCTAGTTATCACTAGAACTTCAGTATTGTAAAATAAATACTATTATTTAATATAACATAATGACACATTATCTATCGTGTGAATTAGTTACGAAATATTACATTTAAAAAGCTACAAAATTTATTTTTATGTGTAAATAATTTTTATGTTTTAGAGTTGAAGGTTAACAGATTATAGCCAAGCTTCTATTTTAAATCATTAAAAAAATATGTAAGGTTTATTAAGAAAATAGTTTTTCTGATCAGTTATTTTTGTAATCATTATTAATGTTTATTTTATTGTATCAATTTGGCCGGGATAAAATGTATGGCTACCATATTAGTTTTTTTTTTATCAATCATCTCATATCGAAATAAAGCATCACAGCTGCCATTTCAACAAGCAATGTTTTCAATCAGTTTACGGTTAGTTTCCCATCTGTTTCCTTTTTCCTCTTCTTTTACCTCGATGTTTGAAAAACAATTTTGGGTCCAAAATTGTGTCAGAGTTTCTGTATTCTCTGAAAATGCCGATAAGAAATTATTACCGCTCTGAGGAAGAAAAAAAGTATGATCAAAACTACCAGTTTATGGTAAAATTTGCAGCATTTCTGGCTCTATACGAACACCAAAAAGCTCGGTAATTTTTATTGAAGCACTTTTATATTGTTTGTAAAATTAACTATAAAATATAATTTTATAATGAAAGATATTTCAAATTTTGCAGATGTGAAAAATTCAGTAATTTTATCGTGTCTTAGAACATGACTTAAACGCAAAATACTTGGCTAAATTTTCTTTTAAGTGTAGTATATTTTATTAAATGTTTGGTAATAAGAACAATAATTTTGAAAACCATAATTTCCGGTAAATCTTTACCATTTGAACAAAGCAATTACTTTATGATTGGTTTAAATTATGTATATTTCGGTTTTTAATACCAGAATTATTGTTCATTTTTTACCAAAAATGCCATCACCATTCAGTAAGCTAATTTCATCAAAATCTTCTTCACCGGGCACTCAAATGTTATGTGGAGCAAATACAAGCTGTTTTACAGTTTTTGTGCACTTAACGCTGTGATGACGCATTGAGAAGTGGACATAGAGTGTTTCTTTAATGAAGTACTCATGTTTGGGGGGCAATTAAATACATTTAGATGGTCATGTGAACAGTGCATTGGATTTGGTAAAGAAATAATGAATTAAAATAAACATTTTATAAGTAGCTCATGAATTCATCATTTTTTAATCGATATGCTAATAAAAACTAAATTATCTTTAGAATCTGGCAACTGTTTTGTACTGTAGTATCAAGTTTTTAAAAATCCTAATAAAAATTATTTTTGAAAAATAAAATTTAAACGTAATCAGTGAACAGAAATACAAAAAGGAATTATAATTGATGATAAGCACCTTAATGGAATACGAAAATATATAAAATCAAACGTCAATAAAGGAAAGCAAAGGCTCTGCTATATGAAAGTCTTGTAAAGCATTTATTTCCAGTTGTTCCATGTATGTTTTAATTTCAATCACAGTATGTAAGAAGTGATATGAATAAAATTAACTTAAAAATATATGTAGAAAAATTATTTTATGCTGCAAATTTAGCAATTTAATGGCCCCATCGGTGAAGAATTGACCATGAAAGATCAGAACGCGTCAAATTACCAGAAATATTTTTGGAAGATTTTTGGATCAACTAATTACTTTGTATTTGCAAGAAAAATAAAATTTACATCCAAATCTTTTTCCTTTGAACTATTTTAAGAAATTGTATATGCAGGTGCATAAAATAGAATAAGTTTTTATGTAAAAAAAAGGAAAATATCAGTTACAACTGTAGTAAAGCTTTTAGAGTTTAGATATATGCATCAATGATTTTCACTTCCACTTGTCGCTTGCTGTTTCTGGCAATGATATTTTTATCACCACTGCTTTATAGAGCTTTGAATTTGCTTTTATATTCATTTGAAGTTAAATATTGAGTTCTTGTGTGATTTTAAAAAAAAATTAAGAATACTACTATATTCATTTTTTTAAAAATCTTTTTAAGTTTCAAAGGATATTTTCAAATATTTTTGTATAAAAACATCAATTTATTTTATTTAACTTTTATTTTAACGGCGAAACACATACTACAGATGAAAAATGTATGAAAAAATGTATGAAAAATGTATGTAAATGTATGAAAAATGTATGAAAAAATGTATGATCAAACTACCGGAATAAAATAAAAATTACCGATTTCTGGGTCTATGGGAAAACCAAAAAGCTCTGAAATTTTTGCGGAAGTGCTTTAGAAATGACTTCGGAAAAATTAACAATAAAATATGGTTCTATAATATGTGATATAATTTGGTAAATTTGGTAATTTTATTCAGATACCTTTTTGCCTGGCATAAAAACAATTTATCCAGTTGAATTTAAATTTCTGTTTTTTTCTAACTAAACGTATTGTAATAAAAACTATAATTTTGAAAACCAGAACTACCGATAAACCATTAGCATAGTAACTGAAAAATTACCAAATTATTGGTTTAAATATTGTATATTTATAAGGATTAGGATTTTTTTTTTTTTTTTTTGCTTTTTTTTTTGCCAGAAGTGTCATTAGCCTACATTACGGTAACTTTACCAAAGTTGTTTTCGCCAAGTAATTTATCAATAGCTATATAAATAATCAAATATCACTAATTAGGAACGTAATGGGAAAAGCTAAACGAATAAAAAAAAGCTATGCAAACATAAACTTATGCAAAATTTAAATTTCTTACTATTTAATTTGCTGAAATATTTGTTACGTTCAAAATGCTTAGTTATCAAACAATCTAACACTTTAACCATTTTCTCTCTGAAATTTCGAAACATTTAGTTTGAATTAGTCTTAGAAAAGGATTAACGAATTAAATCTGATTTAATTGCTATACCGTTGCAATTTACTATGCAGGTGAACTTTGGCATTTACGGATTTTCGAGATTTAGCTCTCATTAAAATCACGTTTCGTTAATGATAGAGAGGAAAGACAACAAAAAGCAAACAGTCAATATTCTGTAAATATTTTCAAAAACTTATTTTCTAAGTAAGCACCTGGTTACTTAGATTAGATTAGCAGATTAAACTGAATCAAATAGTGAAATAGAGTAGTGATTTCTGGAGATAAATTATAAAATGTTGATTTATAAAATTTTAGAGAATGGATTCTTTTGCGTTAATTTTTTACCATAAATATACCATTCAAAATTTATTTAATCCCGAAATAGCTTAACTAAAGAAAGTACTTAAGCAACTAAGTTATAAATTGTTGATATAAATTTACTTATCATTTATTTATAATTACATTTTCTGTCTCCATTTGATTATAGATAGTATTTTACTAATTAGTTTGTCTCTATAAATTAGTTTATGTGCTTTTCAGATAAATATAAACAGCAACAGTACTTTTTTATATTTCAGTATCAATATAATTAAAAATAGACATGCAATATTTAATTGACATTTTAATATCTATTCAAGTTCATGATTTGTATAAATTAATTTGAATGGCATTTATATTTGGATTTGTCAGTGTTTAATAGTTACTTGAAAATATTTTTAGTATAATTATTACTCTAAAGATAGAGCAGAAATATTAATATTGACTTATTATAGTTCATTTATTATTGTTTGCAATTATCGTTAATTTCCGAATGATAAATATTATTTAGTTTTACTTGCATATTAATGAACCAATCATATCCACATTTTTAAGTATGTTAGGTACTTAATATTAAGCATTATTTATTTGAATTGATATCTTGAAGTATTTTGCAATGACTTCTTAAGAGAAAACTATTCATTTATTATGGAAATCTTCCCAGCACTAATTTAATCAGTTGATTAAATTTGATATAAAGTTAGTTCAGAGAGTTTTTTAGAGTGAGCATGATTTTCCAAGCAAACCATATAAAATTGCACTGAAATCTTCGGGAATCCGGGAGGGTCAGTGAGCAGAGTTCAAGCCCATTAGTTTAATTTTATTCACGATCCGTAGAAATACTAACTATACAAACCATGAGCTATTTACTTATCTTTATATTTATAGTTAATTAAACACTTTACTTATACTTTTCTGACAAGTATATAGTAAAAGAACAATAAGATTATAAATAAAATAATTGTAACAAAAAATAACTATAATCACAAATATTTTTGACAGTTTCTAATTTTTGATTATAATTAAATATAAAAAAATAACTCTCACACATTTAATAATTGCCTTAAAAAACGAATTTTTTTCTAAAAAAATTTTACAGTAAGACAATTCACAAATACAATTTTAATACTTTTTTTAGAGGAAAAATTAACACATTTGATTTACCTTAAAATAAGTATCAAATTAATAAATTGTATTTAACAATACTCTAATTTTCAAAATGCACCTTAACACAATCTAAACTGCTGTTTGTAGAAAATGCAACACCATGAAGGAATCATCAGAATCAAATGAAATTCGCAGCAAATGTCAATTATAGGATATTATGCAAATTAACAAAGTTTCAGAGCCATCGCGCGTGCGTGGCGCGCGCAGCGCCCTCTGAATTGATGCTGAAAGCGTATAAATAAAGTGCTGTAGCGGGACGTTGAAAATAGTCTATGATTATTTGTTAGTGGCAAACGTTTAGTGAGACCTGAGTATGCCTCCACGACGGAAGAATAAGAAATTCAAGCAACTTACGGAGTTTGAACGAGGGAGGATAATCGGCCTTCGAGAAGGAGGATTTTCCTATCGCGCAATAGCAGCTCGTATGCAGCGGAACAGTTCCACAGTGATGCGAGTTTGGAAGCAGTGGACCGACGAGCACCGAACAACTCGAAAAACAGGCACTGGACGACAGAAGGTGACGTCAGAGCGCGATGATCGACACCTGCTCCGCATGGCGGTGAATGATCGCACAGCTTCCTCCAGGCAGCTGGCAGCACATTGGTCTACTGCTACAGGTGTACAATTGTCGGCTTCGTCAATTCGTCGTCGTCTGCTGCGCCGTGGATTGCGTGCAAGGGTGCCATTATACAGGATTCCCCTCACGGCGGATCATCGACGGCTGCGTCGGCAGTGGGCTATTGAGCACAGAGACTGGCGAGCTGATTGGCACCAAGTTGTCTTTTCAGATGAATCACGCTTCAATTTGTGGACCCATGATGGCCGTGTTCGTGTTAGACGTTATGCCGGTCAACGCTGCCTTCCTGAGTGTATTATTGAACGACATAGTGGTCGAACACCCGGAGTTATGGTCTGGGGTGCGATTTCGTATCATGGACGATCCAATTTGATACGAATTGAGGGTAATCTCAATAGCAACAGATACGTCCGTGAAGTGCTACAGCCCGAAGTCGTTCCTTTCCTTCAAGGCATCCCTGGAGCTATCTTTCAGCAGGATAATGCACGCCCACATGTTGCGCGGACTGTTAGAGACTTCTGTTCAGCACAACGCATGCAACTTCTTCCTTGGCCTGCTTATTCGCCGGATATGTCGCCTATTGAGCACGTGTGGGATATGGTTGGTCGGCGTCTCACTCGTGATCCGCGTCCTGCAGTTTCCAAAGACGAACTTTGGTTGCGCATACAAGCGATATGGAATTCTCTTCCTCAAGCAGATATTCAACATCTGTTTGACTCCATGCCACGTCGTATAGCAGCACTTATTGCAGCGCGTGGTGGCTGCACCAAATACTGATTTCGGACGCTTAATTTGTTTCTTTTGTTTTGAAAATTTCATCATTTATTTGTATCAGTACAAGTCGTTTCTGCATTAAATTTCATTTGATTCTGATGATTCTTTCATGGTGTTGCATTTTCTACAAACAGCAGTTTATATTATCAATATTTATTCAAGTATACAATTTTATTAGCATTTATAGTATCAATTTTTTAAGCATAAAACTTATTCTATTTCTTATTGATAGCTAGACAAAAACATTTGTAATCTCTTAAGTAATCAACAGATCTTTTATATTTAAAATTAGATTTTTCTATAAATTCCAAATGCACTAAAATTCTAACTTCATGTATCAAATTTATTTATATAATGCGTGTTTATATCAACTTCATTAATATTTGAATCAAATTTATTTATCTTTGTTTATGTTTGCCTAATTTATGTATGCAGCTTTTCTTATAAGTCTTCTTACTATTATTTTAAAATTTATAATAATTTGACGATTACTCATATTCATTAAAAATGTCCTATTCGTATGTATAGGTCAACTTTATGTCATCAATTTATTGGTACATCAATTTTTATTGATACAATCAATTCATTGATACAATCTTATTATAAAAACTCATAAAAAATATCCATTAAAGATAATTCATTATATTGTTCATCTGTTTATATTATATTATTTCGATAATGTGCTAAAGCAATTGTATTTCAAGTACCTAAACATTAATGTTTTGTTCCTTAATAACTTTAAACTGTTACTAAATTATTTTATAGGCTTTCATTAACATTTGAAGTTATTTTAATTATAGTTATTTTAGGTTTTCCTTAATATCCAAAGCACTTTTAATTCTTGTTTTCATCATATATAATACTTTTAATCAATCTCCTTATACATACAATATGTATTAATAATCTTGTATTATCAGAACAAAACTGTCAAAGACCAAATCTTTGGGTTGATTAGGTTGTCAAGGGCTTAGGTTGTCATATACTTTATGAAACATCCTGAGACACGTATAGCTATTTAATTACCTTATTTAAAAGATGTAACATTAGTAAAAAAACAAACACATAATCTTTTAATCAGCCATATTGTATCGATTAAGATTTATAAAGCCTACATCATTAGGCTATTTAAATATATTTATACAGTCGAAAACGTATCATACTTATATCCATGATGTTATGTGTTGTCAAAAAAGTTTTGTTTAAAAGTTTAATGTCAGAGAAAGGTCAGAAAAAAAAGTTTCGCTGTAACATACAAAAAGATAAAAATCTATGATCAAACAAAAATTAAAATAAGGAAATGTCATTTACCATAAGTTGCCGGACGTGAACGGGCACGCGCCGTGACCGGACACAGTATTATTCTCACGCTTTAACTCCTTCCTGGGTAAAGATTCTATGCGTGTTTGCTGTTTCCATGCCGCAGGGCAATCTGCCCTGGTGTTGGGGAAGATCTAGGACCCGGTCTTATTGATCCCCACCTTACACTAGGGCGGTGCAGGTACTCCGTTTTTGGGACAGAAATGGCCGTGCGCAATTCACCCCCACCCTTCAAACATTTTATCCTTTTTTTTTGGTTTTATAATTTTGTTTAAGAAATTTCTCTTAATTAAAGAATAATAATGTTTGCAAAACTTGTATGATTCAATGAAATTATTTTAAGAAGATATTTCAAAATGACAGAGTTATCGTAAATAGTGTTTTCAAACTAAGGATTTAAATGTACTGTTTAATTCCTATTTTATAAATATAAAGTGTAATTTTTTTTCTCCATTAGCTTAATTCTTCTCAAGGACTATATATAAAATATGTAAACATATTTTCGATAAACTAACTGTAATGGTCGAACTAAAAAATAATAATAATAATAATAACAATGGAAATAAAAAGAAAATTAGGCTATATTTTCGGAAATTCTTCATTGATTAATGCTCATATTAGTTTACTTAAACATACTCGTGCATTTAATACTTTTAAATGAAAACCTTCAAAATAATAAAAGATGAAAAATATAAAAAAACTAGTGGGCTGCGCCCCCTGCTCGCTAACGCTCGCCAACCCCCGAAAATTGTTGCTCAGTCTTATATGGTTTGCTTCGCAAACCAAGATCTCTTCGCTCACTATTGACTTAGGTACATTGAAAATGCACAAAATTCTAAGAATTCAAAACAATCATTCAAATCCATAAAAAAACTTTTTTTTAAAAAAAAATTACATCTTTTTAGTAAATACTAAGTCATTAAAATAAATTTGAACTCAAATAAATGACATGTAATTCGTTAAACCTATTAGAAATGTGCTATAGTATAATTCGTGATATAAATCAAAAATCGTCAAATAAATTCGTAATATATAAATTCGTGAAAAAAAGCGCTTTCGACAAAATACTGAAATAGAGATCTATCGACAAAGACTACTCACTTCTGCCTAGCTTAATAGTATGAGATTGCCGCAGCTGATGCTCTCTGGTTATTTCACTTTCCGTTTTTTAAAACGCTATATGTTGAGCCACCTCAGCTAGATTTGTCATGAGGCATTTTTAGCGGCAATCATTGGTCGATTCGCCGTGTAAGAGAAATAGTAACGTAAACAAAACAAAGCAAACGCTGCCACCGGCGGAAAAGAAATACAGCTAAAATTTGGGAGCTACGTAGGAGAATTATACATATTATTAATCGAATACACACAGGATGTTCTGTAATGGTCACCCTTCTTGCGTAGATTTAGAACCCTTAAAAAATGAAAACAAAAAAAAAGTGTGCTCATTGGGAATTGCAAATTATTCCTATGCAAGGGAAAAAGGGCAAAAAACTATAGAAATCTCACAAATGTAATGAACAACAAGACAGGATTGATTAGAGGGGAAAAAAAGAGAAGAATTAAAAGACAAGAATTAGAAATACCTTCAAGTATATCCAACAAGTACATCTTTTCTCTTCCTATACATTTTACATAAATATTATAGGTATTACTCTGTTTCGGGAGCTGCAAAAATTCGTCAGCTCTAATTGACGCTTGAGATGCCTATGTATTTCATTGGTGAAATATTACAGGTATTTATTAAAGGTAGTGTTGTGATACGTTTCTTTACGGCCCGGTGAAACAAAATAGT
This sequence comes from Parasteatoda tepidariorum, assembly GCF_982258835.1. Classification (NCBI taxonomy): domain Eukaryota; kingdom Metazoa; phylum Arthropoda; class Arachnida; order Araneae; family Theridiidae; genus Parasteatoda; species Parasteatoda tepidariorum. The sequence continues at coordinate 70,784,162 of NC_141762.1, read as the reverse complement.
ACTGAAATGTCCGTAAATCAATTGTTTTACAGGGTGTATACAGTTAATATTTTAAGGACTGCTTTTTAAAAATAGTACAAAGCTATGATAAATTACATTAGAATCCAATGAGAGATAAAAAGTGAGCTCGGATTGCGAAGTGAAACTACGATGGTAGTCCTGGGGGTTGGTGAACTCAGCGAGTTTATTTTAAAATATTTCATTTTTAACCTAAAGAAATTTTTGAAATTGCTTTTACTGTGGTATTTTACATTAGTAATATTCAAATGACAAATTTTAAAAAAAAGTTATATTGCAGAGATGCTGACTTTTGAATTTTCGTAATTTAAACAAATTATTTCTTTAAACTTTCAATTTAAATCATCTGAATTTAAGTGTGTTCTAAATTAGAGTGATTTGATTTTTATTATCAATATTTACAGGTAAATAACCAACGATAATCTCGTATGATTATAAAAAAACAGCCACTTTGACATCCGGTAAATGCTCTCTTTTATGTAATAAATTTATCTCGGATTATTTGTTAATTTTTAATTAATTTGTACAAAATTTATTTTAAGAGGCATTTTTCTGATAACGGTATTCTTGATAAGTGAAGAGCTATCTGAAATTAAATGAGTGAATGTAAATAAATGATTTTAAACTATGCTTAAAAAAAAGAGCAACAAATAAAACAAAAACGGAATATTTAATTTTATTAAGCTCATTTACAAATGGGAATGAAACAAATCTTGAAGCTGGTGTATTTGAAATAATAATTATAAATGTTTTTGATTGAAGAAATTATAACTATTAGCATTGTTCTTTTTAATTAAAACTAATCTCTAGAGTATTATGTTTCAAAGACATATTTTTTAACGATATTTTTTTCATTACATTTTAAACAACTTTTTAATTATAGCATTTTAAGTGACAATAGAAAAAGAATATGAATGAGATTAGATTTCAAAAAATCATAATTGTTTAGTTGTTACTTCAACAAAAAAAATGTTTGCTTATTTTTTTAGCTTATTAAAATAAGCAATGTATTGTTATGCAATTAATTGCTTTATTCTTTTTGTTTTTAAAAGTAATGCCAGTTGTTTATTTTTAATTAAAATACTTTTTCGAAAAAAAAACTGTGTTTTCAACAAGAAAAGTACCGAGTTGATTTCATTTTTAAGTTATAAAATTTTTTCTTTTCATCAAGAACATAGCTATTTCAAACTAAAGAAAAATATAAAAGTAATGACTTTTTATTAATCTTTTAATAATTAAAAACTAACTGAATACTCATTCTTCGTATAGGGTGATTGAAAAAAGAAAATAATCAATAGAACGGAGCAGCACTACGAAATCATACGCAAAACTAACGGGGCTAACATAATAAATATACCAACATAATTAATAAAACTAAAATAATTTCAGACATTTTCATCTTAATTATCTCTTGTCCTTCCCTGTGGATTTACGTTATTAAACTAACCAAAACAAGTTTTTTCTCAGTTCGTTTCTTCAGAATAGAGGTTAACTGTATTCAGCATCACTTGGCAAGATGATACTTTTCTGTACATAATGATTTTCTTTTAATTTCAGTTACCATCGAATTTAAAATGCTTTCTTTTACAGAAACAGGTTTTAAAAGAATTACTGTAAGCAAAATAGACACGTGATTTCAGATAACTTTAGGAATATTAATTGGGTGACGTAATCCTCTCATGCTCCCACGTTAACGTTGTTCCTTAAATTTTTCTGATATACACTGGTGGACAAAATTAAGAGATGGAAATCATTTTCGCACATTCATTTGCACATGCAAGATACCTTCACACCGCTCCATGTGTTTGACAATGGTTCCGTAAATGCCCAGAGGTACAGGCAGGAGGTCCTAGAGTCCTATGTGCGTCTTTTCAGGGGCGCTGTTGGCCCTGAGTTCATTTTTATGGGTGAGAATGCGCGACCACATGGGGATCTCATGGTTGATGAGTATCTGGAAAGCGAGGATATTCCACGAATGGATTGGCCAGTCAAATCCCCTGACCTGAATTCTACTGAACTTGCCTGGGATGCTCTTGAGAGAGCTATTGCGATGCGCCAACCTCCCCCCTGAACCATTATGAAGTTAAAAATTGCTCTGGTGGAAAAATGGGAGGGTCTTCCACAAGTCCTCCTTAACTCCCTTATTAACAGCATGCATACTCGTTGTGCATGCTGTCTGTCTGTCAGGGGTGACCATACACCATACTAGAGGCAACACACACTGTACAAGCCTCACTTTTATTGTCATCTTTTATCCTTAAGTTCAGACTACATTGGATTTATTGGCAATAGGTCTTGCCAGTGAATGGCACTTTCATTTTTGTTTTGCATACTTTATTATCATGGAATAAGCTATATCCATACCAAATTTCATTTATTTATATTCAGTATTCATTGAGATATTTGGGAAAATGTCTTCCATCTCTTAATTTTGTCCACCAGTGTAGCTAAAATTAAATTAATAGTGAACTCCTTTTTCATCAAATAGATAGCAAATATCACTGACGCTTACTTTAAAATATTAGAAAAAAATAGAATTGTCTACAGTTAAGTTTAAAACATTGTCTAACATGCCGGTCAAACGATTCGCAGTAGAATGTTCTAATGTCGATAGGTGTCTTCCTCGTGCTTCGAACTGTCGGTATGCCAAATTGCATCGTTCTCGGTCATATGGTTTAAGAATCTATAAAGGACAGACATACAAACTTTCATTTTTATATTTTTAGATTATATCAAAATATCTTGTTTAGTGTTGCCTCAATATTTTTATAAAATGCAAGTAGTTATAGAAAATATACATCACATTTTTCAAATGGCTTATTTTTTTTAATATGAACTGCGCAATAATAATTTGTCAGTGATTAATATAGATGCGAGTTGAAATTTTTATAGACTACTTAAAAAACAATATTATTGCGTTAATTAAGTCGCAGTACGAAGTTTTTTAAAATGTAACTTTGAGTGTTATTGAACCCTAAAAATAAGGAAAACTACTGTTTGCAAATTTTTGAAGCTTCTGATTTTTACCAATTTAGTTTATTACCAAATTTGATTAATTTCAAAATAGTTGAAAAAATTTTGAATACTGAAGTATACAATTTTTTACATCATTTTAAAGAATGTTTTTTTAGATGGAAAAATACAAAAGTTGAGCAAACGTAATCCAACTATTCCCAAGAATTCGAATTTAAAAAATGCGCCCTTTTCAAAATTCGATTTCACAGAAACCTTTCGAATTTATTACCTAACTTTTCCCTCAAATTTTGCGTTTTACCATTTAAAATTGCATTTTTTGAAGTGATGTAAAAAAATCGTATGCTTTTCAATTCAAAAGTTTTTTCGGCTATCATTAAATAAAGCAATTAAAAAATAAATATGTTCTAGAAGCTATATTTTGCATGAAATTATCGTTGGATAAACGAATTTTATAATTGCTTGCAAAAAGTTTTCAATTCGCTTAAAAAATTCTCGAGATATGGTGAAATACGCAAAAGGCAAAACTAACATTAAAGGTTCCAAACTTTGGACCGTTTTTCTGATCAAACTATTGGGACCATATTTCCCAGTTTGCGTTGAAAAATCCGAATACGTTGGGAAAAAAAGGTAATGCTTATTCAGAGAAAGTATATTTTTGTATCCGATTTCATACCGGAAATATCGTCTGCACTAATTAGTTAGCCTAAATGAGGTAACCCTCTTGAATATTTAAGATTGAGTCCCAGAAGTTGAAAATCTGACTGTTAGATCAAAAGTTATTCAGGAAATCCGTATTGTATTTTTATTCTGCGCACTGTACAGCATATTTTAAGCGTTTCAATTTTCTGATAAAATCGGTGAAAACTTCTAAGCATCCCATGTAATATTATTTCTACGATACCTTGTTAACAAAAGTTGCTGCTTTTTTTTTCAAAGAAAGGAATCCGCATAAAAATTTATTAAAATCTTTAAAAAACGATGAAAAATTCAAATTTTAATATCCCTGTAAAAATTTAGAATTTTCTCTCTCAAAAAATAAAGCGAAGCAGAAATAAATGTTTTTAACATTCTCGAACTAAATTATTTCTGAGTTGGCTATTTTCCAAAAGGACGAGAATTTTTACCGCCTATTCTCCTTTTGAACAGCGCTTCATTTTTGAAATAATAATATGGAAAGAACTAGAAAAGTCCATTTTTGTCACTAAACTGCATTACATATTCAGCAAGCAAATATCATGAAATCCAAACATGTGGTGAACAAAGGAAATATTCAGAAATATATTCAGAAATTACTACGAGTTATACTTGCAAAATTTTGTTCTTGGTTTTAGGAGTTTCCTAAACCGAGTTTTTTTAATGGATTTAATGAATAGTCCAAATAATTATTTTTTTGCATTTTTATCTACTTGATGTTATGTTATCTGCTAAGTAAAGTCGCTCATTTAAAACAGCAAAACCCTTCATTTTTTTATTCACTTGTGTTGAAATTGATAATAATCAAAACATCATCTTTTCAGTATTTTGCTAAGAGCAATTCACTTACAAATACGCCAAGAGTACAGATAACCAAAGAGAACGGATACAGAGTACAGATACCAAATACATGAAAAGAGTACAGATAATACCACATAAAAAGACATACTCTATACTACTCTACTATAATGAAGAAGCGTCATCACTGTCGAAATACTTACAAAGAGAAGGAAATACAGAAATTCGGAAGGCAATAAACAAGCTACTGGATGGAAAAAATTGAAACTAACTTAAACAATATCATCAGGAAGATAAGAACTTCGCAAATAGGTAAAATGTTAATACCAGGTTTTGCAGGAAGTTGAAATAAATGTAAGAAAGTTTATAAGCATCACTAAAAAAGAAGTACCATTAATTTTATTAAATGAAGTATTAAAATTTTTAAGACATGAAATGATTCTCGGAAGTAAGGAACAGTAAATCTTGATTTCCGATTTCTGAGCGGAGCAGAGTTGAATTCCTTTAGTAAAAAAAAAAAAAACTCAAATTATGATTAGAACAGCTTTGTATGAAATTGGAAGATCGTTTGAATTCTTCAATTTGAACATATCCTTCATGTACTATTAGTGATTGCTTAGATTATTTTTAATTTGATTAACATATGCAAAATCACACTTGCAGCAAATAACTGAGTAAATAACCAGCTATTAATGTCAGCAAAAGAGTTTTAAAGGGTTGTGAAATTTAGTTTGCTAACAGGAAAAAAATCTATTTTTAATTCAGTTTTGTTTAAATTATTAGCAGCTTAGAAGGCTGGTTTCGAGATAGTAAGGAAAATTATTTAAATCGTTATAGGGTAAACCAACCAGTGACGGAACACGACCTAGTGAAGGAACATTTCATGTATATTGATTAAAAATAAGATTTTGAAAGTTTTTCGGTAGCTTATTGAGTTGATTGGTAGCAATAGCTTACTGCCAATTAATAGGAAGTCATCTAACAATGTATTGAATTACCTGGTCACATAGTGTTCTCAGGAAAAATTATTAAATTTGTTATTATCTGTGCAACACCTTGTTTCTTTGATAAAATTATAAGGTGAGTGCTTGCATTTATCTGTTTAAAGTAGAATTAATTGCATGTAGTAGTTTTATTTTTCTCACTGTGGAGAAGAGAATTCAAAATATAGTTATTGAAGTTGCGTTTTATTTATTTTAAGCATCATAGCATAAGCAAGTACGGAAATAAGGGGGTGTTTATTTACTGGATTACCAAACGATGAAAAACCAGTGAAGGAACAAGCGTTCCTTTACTGTTTTTTTTTCTAAGATCATAAAAATAAAAGATAAACTTAAATTTTCTTGTACCTTTAGTGATGTTCCGCATCAAAAGTATATCAAAAATACAAAAAACAACTTCTAACCAGTGAGGGAACAGGCATGTTCCTTTACTGGGTATAGATTTCCCAGTGAATGAACAGTATGTGTTAATATGTTGACACTTTAATTTTCAATTTACGATTACAAAAAAAAAGTTAACATTTTCCAAGTATTTGTATGTTGTAATTTCAAGAATAGGCTTGTTTTTAAATATTTGTATGGCATATAAATTCATAAAGAGCATTAAGAAATAACCAAAATTAAGTGTTCCTTTACTGGGTGTTCATTCACTGGTAAGAGCTGTTCCTTCACTTGGTCTTCTTATACTACTTGCTATGTGAACCTCCAAAACTTTAAAACAATATTATGTAAGTTCTCTAAAAAATTTTACATAATTTGTAATTAGTAACAAACATGTTGACACTGTCATTAACGTCATATGTTGTCACTGTCAACTAAAATTACGAATTTTAAAATTATTATGATTCTTTAAAAGGCAAGCGAAGCTTAAGTGCTTCTTCACTGGTTAGTTTACCCTAGTTTAAATTAGAAAGTATTTTCATTTACTTTTTTGGCACAATGTTGCAACGTAATATCGATAGCTTGATCCATTATGGAATTTTTATCTGCAGCAAAGTTAGTACAGTGTTAAATTTTACTATGTTTCCTTTGAAGTTGAACTACCGTATCGTGTAATAAAAATAAGGTCTAATAGTATGACCCATTTTGACCCCGTATTAAGAGGCCTTTATTCTCCCGACAAAACTCAACTGACGACAAGGTGGAAACGGGGAGGGAAAATTCTAAATATGTTTGCAATCCTCCTTGTTTAATTTTTGCAAATAAACTAATGATGGATATTTACTCGATTTGGTAGTATCTTTTGATACATGTAAAATACAAGGAAGTCCCCCAGTCACAATTTACGATGTAAAACATGTGCTACTTTAGATTTTCTATGAAATTTTTATTACAAAAGTATGCCAATATAACTCTGCAATCAATAGTTTTGATAAGTAGTTACAGTTAGTTTTCAAATTTTTTATAAGTATTTTTATTTTCATGCAATTAAAATCAAAAGAATTTTACAGAGCTATCCTAATAGGTTTTCATCAGTTTAAACCTACAATAAAAACTCATTTAAAAAAAATTAAAACCGAGAAACGTGCAGCTTTAAATTACTTTTTCAAAGCCATAAATCACATTATTTTATTGCATTTAAGTTTTGAAGAAAAATTCACGGAAGTTCTAAAATTGATCAAACACTATTTATTCTTGTCTAAAATAGACCCCTCTTTGTTTTCTATCTTTTTGGAAAGTGTTGTTCTGTCTAAGAACACTACGTAATCAAAAGTTTCCTTAATACAAAAAAATTTCAAGAAAACATAATTTTAACTTAGAATCCCAGATGTAGAGCCCCTTTTAGGTTTCTGCAGATTGAAAAAATACATTTAAAACGTTCCTAAAATGTTCCTAAAACTTCTAACAGTGCCTATCGAACTTTGTAGCAATTTTTACCACAAAGTGTAAGAAGATTTATATCATTCCCCTTACTCATTTATATAGTTAGTGAATTTTATATTTATAGTTAATAAACTAAAGTGGAAAAAAATTAAAATCTCATCAAATATTTTTTTATTCAAGAAAAGCAAAGCTTGCACGAGCGGAACTATTATCTTTTTTCACTTGAAGAATTATCATGTTAACAAAATTCCCACTTCTAATTTCCGGGAATATTTAATTAGAAGCCCAAATCGAGCATTAAAATCACAACCTTCTTATTATTGTTTCCGGTGATGAGGGAAAGTAGGATGATAAAGCAAACATTGGTCTTTTAATTCCAAGCAGAATTAATTAAGCCCATTCTCAAGAAGGAAAAAAAAGCTTTATCTCGAGCTTTAAGCTCATTAAAAGGCTACCCTGCTGTTTAACATGTACCACGTGAATCGGCTAGTGGCTAATTAAGATCAGAAACTTTCTGTCCTTTTCAGCACTTTAAACTTAGCAAAACAAAAGGTTTTCATCCTCTTTTAGTAGAGAATTTAATAAGCTGATTTTGTGATATGCTCGGCCTGTGCTTTTATTCGCCAAACCTATTCAAATTGCCTCTTGTAAGTTTTCCCAAACTGTAAATTAATTTACTTTCTTTAGATTCTGGGTGATCCGAGGCTGTAGACTGGATGAAATTGGAATTTATTGGGATAATAACGCGATTATGTTTTACAACGTGTATAATGAGTCATAATTATACTCTATTTGAGTATTTTGTTTGCGAGAGGATTTATATTTGTGAAAGTATAAGACTTATATGTGCTTGAGGTTTACACACACACACACACACACACACACATATATATATATATATATATATATATATATATATATATATATATATATATATATATATATATATATATTAGAAAATTCTGTTTTTGACTTGAACTTATTTGCTGTTTTCAAACCGTGATAGCTCAGGGAATAGAGCATTCGCCTTCCAATGAGGTGAATCGGGTTCGAATCCCACAAATGACACGAATCCGCATCATACTGGCACCGACCGCAGTGCTGACGTGAAATATCCTCAGTGGTAGACGGATCATGGGTTAGAGTCCCTTTGCAATCATTCTAACCGTGGGAGGTTCTCTTGGCCTTCCTCTCCATGTAAAGCAAATGCGGGTTAGTTCCATCAAAAAGTCTTCCGCGAAGGCAAATTTCTCCCAATACTTGATACAGGAGTTCCCTTGTCTACCGTATTGGGTTCAAAATTTACCGAGTTGAACATTAGTAGCCTTCAAACTCAAGATTTGTGTCGGCTGTTCAACGACTGTTATAATTATAATTATAATATTCTCACTTTTTACATTAGGATGCTACGATAATTTAAATTAGACTAAGTTTGTGACCTCAAGACAGAAAATGTAGAAATTTTAATGGTTAAGCACAAAAATGCAATGTTAGACTTGTACCTTCTCTCGCCCCTGTACCTTTTAACGCTTGTACTTTTTCACGGTAATTAATAAATGCAGCTACTCTCATTATATCTTAGCTTACGATAACTACTTCTCAAATCGAAGAAGATTCCTATCTCTTTTGAATTAAGTTTTTAAATTTTCAGAAATTTCAATAATATTGCTAAGATATAGGAATAATATCTGGCAACATCTACTGGACTATTTTGTTTTTTGTTGCTTTCGACGTCAGCTTCAGCTCGAGCATATAAAATAAAGATCTCTAGAGAGATGAATAAAGTTTTTGGCGTTAATGAATAAATTGGCATTATTCAAAGCTAAAGAAATAAGAACAAGAATCGCTTCAGAAAGCACTTAAAATTACAATAACTTTCGAACTAACCAGATTTTCTAAATTTCTCGCTTTAAGTTCATGAATGAAAGTGACTCTTTCATCATGTCAAGTTTCAACTCTTTAGCTCAGGGGTTCGCAACCTTTTTGTACCTAAGAGCAAATACCAGAATATCGGTCGAATGGCGGGCACCATTTATTTTTTTAAGATAAATTTATAGTTGATAGACATAGGTAATAATACACACTACATATAATGCACAAAAAATTTAATTTTAAAAATTAGTTTAACGTAGGAATGCAATTATTATTAATATTCTTGTGTAAAATAAATGATTACTAAATTGTTTTTTCAAATCATACGAAGCATAAAAATTATTTATAAAATATATAAAATACATTCAATGTGATGTTTGCCATTGCATTTCACTAGCCAGCGCTTCATAATTGGGAGAATGTGGTGAAATTCCTGCTCGCAAGCAATCGTCAAGGTGTTCATCAGTAAGTTGGGATCTATATTTTGATTTTATGATATTTAATGCCAAAAGCAATGATTCACACAAGTCTGTGGAACCAAAAAAACGACTTTATTTTATATGCTGCTCTTTTTAAGAATGAAATTTATTTTTGACAACTATATTCCAGACTTTCTTATCCGATATAATAGTTTTGAGGATAATGTCATTCTGAAGATCCAAAATTTCTATCTCCACCTCTTCTCGCCTTACTTGAAGAAATTCTAAAATGTATGTTGCTATTACGGTTAAGTTTATTTGGTTGGTAAAAGGATTTACAAAATATGTGATCAAATATCTCGTTGACATTAAATTGTTGAAAGCGCTTTTCAAATTGATCATGTATGGAAAATTCACAAGAGACTTCATTTTCAATTGTGATATCCACAAAACTAGCTTAGCTGTGAACGGGTTTATAGCCCCTATCATTCTTGCTATATGTTTGTCCATTCCCTGTAGCTCCAAGTTTTAATTACTTAATTTTTCCGTTATGTCCGTTATGAAAGATAAATCTGTTAGCCAAAGAGGATCTCTTAGATCTAAAAATATTTGATTTTGGGATGCAAGATAGTTTTTTATTTCCTCAATTAAGTGTAGAAATCTATCAAGTACTTTACCTTTACTGAGCTAGCGTACTTATGTATGTATTTGCATAGCATTTAATGGGAAAATGGAAAACTGAAATATTTTATCGTTGGGCACAAGTAGCTAGCGCACCTAGACCGATCGAAGGGTGCCATGGTGCCAGCGGGCATAGAGTTGGGGACCCCTGCTTTAGCTGTACTTCTGCAGCCTGCAAATAAATATTTTGTATTTTTCATAACATGTTGAACAGTTAATAATTCTCTAACTAATGATCGAATTGGGAGTTTTTGATTCCATCTTACTGTACATTTTCCTATACAGCTTCATAATTTCAAATTAATGACTTAAATAGATTTTGCACATCGCAATAGAATATAGCATAAAGTTGAACACTCGAAACAGATTATAATCAAAATTATACTAATTTGCTTGAAAAAAATCCATAAAATCTTATAATTTAAGAATTTAGGCGTATTTCAAAATTAGATGTAATATTTTTCTGCAATTCAAAATCTAAATCATGCTCTAGCTGTTTTAACAAAATACAGGAAAAAAATGCCGAATATAATAAATCCAAGTTCTGAAATCTCAAGACGAATTACTCAGTCACATAATCGACTAAAAAGATTTAGAGTTGCTTTGACATTATTTCAAATGTTTTATTTGGAGTATAAATTTTATTTCCACCTCGTTTGTATAATGTCAGTCATTTATTTCTAAAAGAAATAAACATTTATCCGAAGTATTCTCTTAAAGAAGACGCAGCACTTTCAAATTTCTCAAATACTAAACAAATAAATATTTTTTTCATCTATGAATTCTTAAGATAGTCATGTTCTTCATCATACAATCATAATATATATTTTCCCACAACAACTTAGAATCCATCTAGACAGGTTAAAAAAAATAGGTAATCCTTCTTGAACTATAGACGTCTATGATCAGGATAACAATAACAGTTCCTTCAAGATAGAATAGTTAAAGTAGGATAACGATAACACTTCGGTTATCTAACTAACGCTCGGAACACTTTCTGCTGAAAAGTTCTTCACTTTATTTCCATTCTATATTTATCAGGAAACATGAAAATTATGATACATTTCTAACAATGTGAAATAAATGAATTTCTACTAAGAATACATAGAATATATTCCTATAAAATCGAGCAATATGGAATAGTATTGTTTCAACAATATTTATTTTCGCATTACTTTTTCTCTTATTGGAGAAATGAGATACTTGCAAGTCGTTCCTGATTGGATGTTGAAACGTAGCATTTGTTTACGCTAGCAACTGTTCTTTCCATTCTATTTCGAATATGCCAAGCCTGTCAAGTATAAATTCTCTTAAGTAACACATTCTATATTCTTCACAAAGATTTCAATTCTTTCGCTATATATTTCTTACCTGCCGCAAAAATAGGCGCGTAGCCATGTAGAGCTAAACAAGCTAATAATGCATAGAAGTTGCCAGATACAGAAAACAAAAATATAATAAATAAGACTGTTACATGGCGCTCAAAAAATAGCAGTATTAGTTAAGTTAATTTTAACTTTGGGGAACAGTTTTCGAAAAAGCAATTTAGTGTTTGTTGCATGTCCAAAAACATCAGCGTACGGAAATGTTATATTCTTGTGAACAGAAAATGGATTACAGTATGTACTGTAAGCTTATTTATCCATCTTTAAAATAATTTTTCAAGTGTTTAAGTATATCCTGATGCAAGAGTTATTTTTGCAGCAAATTGGTGTTTTTTTGTTCACGAAATATTTATTGTTCAAATTATATAACGCACGCAACACTAGCAGTTTATCACATAAATTTATTAAGTAATCTGATGTTTTAGAACTTAATTAAAAAAGCTACTGTAGTGTTAACTTTGTTTAAATAAAAAAAATATATTGCAAAAGTAATGAGTATTAAGTTCAAATATCATGACTATTAATAGAATTCAAAATGAGTTACTGTAAATATTGTTTCAACTTTTTGAGAAATATTCTTAAGGGGACACTTCACGATGGAAAACCCAAAAATCGACCAAATTATACTTTTTTCAATTTTTGTTTCAAAAAATAATACTTATATCTAGCTACAATTTAAAAGAAAAATTTTTCAATTTCATTCATTTTTTGCAAAGTTATAAGCATTTCAAGATTTGTAAACAAGGTTATGTAAACTGTTTGTTTTTATAGTTAAACTGTTTTTTCTCAATGTTGTTTTTTACGATAATATTCAAACTTCGAAAAGTTCCTTGCGCATGAGTTTTGAATAAATCTTTATTTTTTTCTCATATATATGATTGGTCTAATGTTCCGTAACCAATGTGATATAAATAAAAGCTGAATACTCACTGAATATTTTTTAAATTACTTTAAATTGTTATTTAAATTTCAATTTTTAAAAATTATATAAAGACTATGATATTTTGATTTTTTATTTGTTTAAAATTAAGTGCTAAGTTGTTCAAACATATCCAATTTTATTTATACTTATTGAAACTGTAATATAAATGAGTTTCATACAGCTACGATAAAAACTCATGCGCAGGAAACATTTTGAAATATTGGAACATATAGTAATTGAACTTGCGGATAAATTATTAAAAAAATTATAACTTTTCAACAAATTAATATTTTTGCTTCAAATTTTGGGAATATCTTTCTAAATGCTTTATTCACAATCTATGAAATTTTCATTAAAATTGGTTGATATTTAAAAAAAATCATTTTGAACCTGAAGTGTCCCCTTAAATAATATTATAAAAAAATTGGCAGTTCTACGCCTTAGGGATGAATGATTATGAATACGAATAAAACTATATTTATGTATGTATATTTGGCACTAAAACAATTCAGGCATTGAAACATAATAACAAAATGTTTTTTTTGAGAAATGCAGTAATTAATTTTATGCCTCACGCACACACTGTGAAAAATTCAGGATCAAATTCCGGTAAAATATACCGGCACTCTGGGTGCCAGTACTTTTTACCATAAGAACTATTCTTAACGGAACATATTACGTAACAAAGAAATCTGGTATACCGTAAATTTTATAATAAAAATTAATGTAAAATCACTTAATCAATCAAAATAAATATTACTGTAAAAACTGCGGTTTAATATTCTGCAATAATAATGGATTTTACTGTAAAATGGATTTTGCGGATAATGCACTTAAAGTAGCGGTACTTTGTACTGTAATATATACAAAAATTTTTACAGTGTGTGACAAGACCGTGGGATCAATCAAACTGATTATTCAAATAGTTTAACAAAATATTCCTCGGAAACTAAATTCGTAACTTATTTATAAATATTTTAAGAATTTAAAACTATTCCAAGGTTGTTTAAGAGTAGAAATGTTTAAAGTTTAGAGAAAAGCTTTTTAAATCGTAAATAAATTTTGAAGTAAATGGGATTGAATCCAGAATGTCACCACAACTTACTTCTGCTTTTCTTGAAATGATAAGTTGTTGGTCATTGCCAAATAAAATTTGACTGAATGTTTTCAAATTCTAAAGAATTTATTGATGACATTGCTAAACTTTTGTTATAGTGTTTTCAAACATATAAGAGTTTCCTTCTTTTAAAAAAAGCATTCTTTCTTCAAAATATTGACGTTATATTTTTGGCTCAAAAATGTATTCACAATAAGAAAAGTTGGCTATCATGATGTTGTATTATATGTCGCAAAGTTCATTGTACATGTTACAATGTTAGAATTTTTATTCTAAAATTACGGTAAATTGACCTGCAGCCGTCTGTCCATCCAATTAACCGTAAAAATTACGGTTAGAAGCATTTTTGCCATTTGAACCATTTGCGTTTTGGAACCATTTACATCTGGTTGTATTAAAAAAACCATAAATACAAAAGTTTCCAGCTTTGTAAACATTTACAACTAACAAGGTTTTAAATCTGTGAAAAAGAAATTTAACTGAACATTTGAGCTAGGTTATGTAAGACTTTTTGTTAGGTAATGAACATTGGAGTTAGGTTATGGCAGAGTTGGGTTTTGTCAAAGGAATTATGTAATATGGCTAAATTATACTATCCAATCGTTCCATCTATCCTAAGAAATGGAAACTTCAGTTAGTTCTTTTCAGTTAGGCAGTTCTGTAGTGCAATTATCTATGTGCAAATGCATCTGCATGTTAGTAGTTGAAGAAGCGGAGTAAATATTGCGCTTCCAGCCTTGGGGTTTAAACCCCATTCGGCCAATCATAAGTATAAACAGTGCTGACGCCAAATATCCTCAGTGGTAAACGGATCATGGGTTGGAGCTCCCTTGCCGCTAGGCTAACCGTGGGAGGCTTTCATCTCCATGTAACACGAATGAGGGTTAGTTCCATCAAAAAGTCATCCACGAAAGCAAATTTCTCCCAATACTTAATACAAAAAATCCTTTTCTTGATTGGATTCAAAATTACAAGGGTACGGATTTAAACACTGGTAGTTGTAAATCCAAAATTGGTTTGGTTGTTCAAACACGGTTATAAAATAATACCATAAAGGTAACAGATTTTTTATCTCAACTAAAGTATGCAGGTACCAAGAAAGAACAAAATGGCTTCATAAGGTGTTCTGAACTAGCGGATAAAAATTCTAGTTGATTGACAGTATTAGTTCTTTAACTGCTCTAAGGCATCAGGATAAAATTACAGCATTTACCAAATTTTACCAGTTATTTAAAAAATAATTTTATTGTTAGTTATACCAAAGTGATTCGATAAAATTACCGAGGTTTTTAGTGTTTCCACATAGAACTGGAAGTACGTTAAAGTTTATATATATATATATATTATGAGAATTATGATATATATATATATATATATGTATATAATTTTACAGAAATGCATTTCCTATCGATCTTATGAATTAGTATTTTTAGTCAAACATTGAATTTAAAACCCTGTGTGAAACACGAAAATGGATATCTCACACCATTTAGATAAAAATTTCCTTTTATTTTAATCGAACTGAATTAAATTTTTGTTTAAATAATTTTATGAATTTTAGCTAAAAACTTACATTAAGTCAAAGTTATATCAAAAAAGAAATTTACATTTATTTTATTTCTAACGACCATTTTATACTTTTTTAAAACTGCTTTCACAAAAAGAAGCAATAAATTCTCGAGCTGTTTTGAATGTTGCTATTATCCAAGAAGACAAGCACATTATTCAAATCAAACTGACTGTATGGTTGAAGTTCTGAAAATGTTTTATCATTTATTTATTCTAAATCAGGATATATCTAGGCGACAAATTGTTTAAGTTTTAAATTTCATTATTATTTGTATAATTTAAATTCAAACTAATTTCACTCTATAGATTTTTTTTTTATTTTCGTATTATTTTGATAATTTATTAAAAAAAACTTTAGTCTTCATCCTATTACGTAATAATTTCTTTTTTAAGTTAAATATTTAAAGAAAACAATTAAAATCTGTTACTGCAACTTTTTCGCTGATTTTTGAAACATAAGAGGACCTAAACTCTATTACGTACCACACTGAAAAATTTTGTGATTTTGTACCTCATCGACTCGTTTAAATCTAGAGGAAAAAGAAATCAGCAATTGCCGATCTTAAAAAAATCAAATTTTTTGTTATTTAATCTGGTTTTTTAACCCCTTGGGGACGGGTGATTCAGAAAAGCATTCGTACAAAGTCAGAATCAAGTTGTAATTAAATAAAAAACGGTAACTTAAATGCCGTCATTGCTAATTTGACAGACTTACTTTGCTTTTACTTCAATTATTGTCAGTTTAATCATATATATAATCAATGTTAATTCTAAGTATAGCTATATAGTTTTTTTGGAACAAAGTATTGGTGAATTAACTAAATCAAACAATTACAACTCCACCCACAAATAAACTGCTAAAGAAATACTTTGATTACCAGTTTTATATTTTTACCCTGATTGATACGGTTTTATGCTGTCACGTATTTGTGACAGTCGACGCGAAAGGGTTAAAAAAAGAAAGAGTTTGAGAAACATAATTAGGGTCCAGCTAAAACAAACGAAAAGTTATTTTTCTTAATTTCCTTTGTCCTTCTTAAGGCGCATGTACAATCAATAAAATTAAAAACAAGAATAATTTTAAAATAACAAACTCTAGATAGCCTGAAATATTAATCAAATTATTAAATTTTTTAAAGTATTCTAAATATTAAGAAAATTATTTAAAAAATGACATTTGCAGCAACATTATATTTAGAAACGTTGAAATAAAAATAACTAATGTCTAAAGCAGTATTAGACAAACTAGAAAAGCTCAGAATTGTATAGAGAAAATGAAAAATTTGGAAATTGTAATACTGACTTATATTCACAATATAAGTACTTTCCACAAAGTTAACCCTCTAATTGAAGTTGAATTTGTTGAGTTGTAAATTGTAACTGGCTTTTTCCTTAATTTATTTGTTTTTTATAAGAATAATTTACGTAGAAACATATTTACCAGACTAACAAAAATATTCATTCATAATACACTCTATAACAAAAAAATCGACGCACCAAGAAGGAGTTGTCCGATTGAAACGAAAATTGATGGATGGGACGAAAATGTACAGAATAGTAAATGATTAAAATTTCAGAACAATTGAATAGTTTATTGCAGAGTTACAGTAACAAGTTCAAAAAGGTGTTGACCCGCCTCTAGCCTGGATACAAGCTGCCACACGGCGTGGCATAGACCGATAAAACTCCCGGATGGTCTCTTGCGGTATTTCCTGCCAAATTCGATCCAATTGTCGAACGAGGTCATCAACATTCCGTGCCAGATGCAATCGCCTTCCCATCATATTCCAGACATGCTCGATGGGAGAGAGATCTGGTGATCTGGTATGCCAAGGAAGAGTTTGATATGCTTGCAGACAGTTCATAGCAACACGTGCTGTATGTGATCTGGCATTGCCTGCTGAAAAACCAGCCCAGGGCGCTGCAAAAGGAACGGTAGCAAAACAGGTCTTAGGATGTCGTCGACGTACCGCTGTGCAGTAAGTGTACCTCTAATGACGACCAAAGGGATACGGCTGTCAAAGGAAATGGCACCCCAGACCATAATGCTTTGTTGAGGGCCGGTGTGACGTGCAATAGTGAAGGCAGGATCCCCTCTCTGCCCTGTGCGTCTCCAAACACGTCTTCGATGATCGTCAGGACACAGTTGGAAGCGGGATTCGTCGCTAAAGACTATACGTCCCTAGTCGGCATCATTCCAGCCATATGTGTTCAAAACATTCATGCATACGAAATTTCAAAGCAATCGGATGATTGCGTCTTGGTGCGTCGATTTTTTTGTTATAGAGTGTGCATACGATAAATTGATTTGCAGTATTAGTACTAATTTATTACCTTATACACGTCGTTTTAAATTAGGGTATCCTTACGTTGCAATTAAAGTGTATTTTTAAAAACAATTGAATGTTACACTGAGAAAAAAGTATGATCAAGATTACCAGAAGATGGAAAGATTTACCGTATTTCTGGATCTATAGAAACATTAAAAAACTCTATAATTTTTACCGAAATGCTTCGGTAATGATTTTGGAAATATTAGCAATAAAATATGGATTTATAATGTGTTATGAAATTAGGCAAATGTAGTAAAATTTGGTAATTACATCATGATGAGAAAAATAATGGGATAAAAACCATTTATTCTATTAAATTGACTTTTCCGTGTTTGTTACTAAATGTATGGTAATACGAACTGTAATTTTGAAAACTAGAATTTCCGATAAACCGTTACCATAGAAACGAAAAAAATTACCAAATAAATGGTTGAATTATTGTATATTTTGGTTTGTATTACAAGAATTATGTTGTTTTTTTTTATCTGAAATGTCATTACTATACAAAACGGTACTTACGGTAATTTTACCGGATTTTTTTTTTCTCTGTGTAACTTTGAAAAGTTTTTTTTTTATTAATTCATGTAATTTATTTATGAAGAAACGCAATATAGGAGTTACGATTCATAGCCGAACTAACGGAAGTGAATTTATGCCGAAGTTACATTTTTAAAAATATTCTAATTTAGTAGGCAAAAAAAATTAACACTGTAAATATATTACTAGACAGTTAAAAGTATGTCAAGTTTACAAAATAAATTTCTTACAAAATTCATTAAACATGTAAATAAGCATATTAAATGTAATTATTGGTTTAATATGTTATCATAGTGCTCTTAAAAGAAGGGAAAAAAAACGAAGTCTCTCAAAATATGACCTATACCAGAGGATGTAAACTTTTATATCTAAAAACATTTGTGCAGTAGCTTTTCTTAAGAAATTAATAAATAATGTTTGCATCAATATTAGAAATATTTTCTGAAACATTTACTTCTCTAAAGCGTATTTGGATATGAAAAAATTGCAACTGCCATATATATAGCGTGAAAGTTGCCTCAGTTTTGTGTCTAACTGTAATAATATACATTTCTAGAAAATGCGCTACTTCTGTGTTTAAAAATTCGCCTTATCTCCTTTAAAAAGTACTAAAACAGAAATAAATTGAACATATCTTCTTAGAGTTTACAAATACAATATTTAGCTCTTTTTCGCAACCTATGGGAGGAAAAAAATTCGTTAAATTTTATGGCACATCTTTTAAGCTAAGTTTAATGCTATTCGGGAAACTTTTATTTTCTTTATAACTAACCAAAATATTTTATCACTTAAATATTTTAAAGTTCTCCCCACCACCAAGAAAAAATTGACGAAACTTCTTACATTATTTTACCCTTATCGTAACTTAATGGCTTTTAACCAAACCCATCCAAAACATTACTTTACGACCTGAACGCAAAAAACTGCCCCATCCAGGCATGGAAAAATACTAGCAATAAAAAAATTAAAATAATCGCAAAAGTTGGAATCGTTCTTCCAGGAAACACCTCTCTTTAAGATTTAAAAAATATATATATATATATACCAAAAAAACAGGAGTAAGTAATTAGAGAAAGAAAAAATATGAAGTCCCTGTATTTTTGGCCAGAAGCCATGGTTTCTTTTTCTCTGAGGAACCAGGTTTCATCACTCTTTCCCTTTGTTTGATTCTGAGTATTCCTTTGTCTATGGCATGATAGTTATAAGACGAATTTGTAGATTTTTAGAAGCATTATTTTCATTGTTTTCTTTTTCTTAGATGCTTTCGCGGATGTCGCGCATTAATCATCGAAAGGAGTAAGTTTATCAGAGTCTGTATTCCCTAAAAATGGGAGGACGTAGAAAGATGATAGGTGCCAAGCAAATCTTTTGAGAGATTTTTTATTCGCCGTATTTTTCTACTTAGACGTATAGGGATGCTCGTTGTATATCTTCTGCTGAGTTGATTTAATGGCTCAATATAAAATGGCACTAAAATATCGATTCTGAGTGGCCTATAATCTGTTGGAAGCATCTTTATTTATATCGCCTCCTATCTTATAAAGGGTGCTGAATTATAGATTGTATTTCAAAAGCGATCGCTTCTGCTAAGTTTAACCTTGTGACCTTTAAGTTTAGTGTTTATAAATCTAAGATTTTGTTTATTTTTATAGCTAATTTGCGTGAAAAATTTAAAATAGAATGCAAATAATTTTAAACATTACATTTATTTTTCTGCGCTTTTTTATTTTTCAATTTTACATGGGTTTCTTCTTTTTTTTCTAGTGCTATGAATGACGTTTTCTCACTGAATTGTTATTCCTTATATCAGTGAGCTCTAACCTTTTTATCGCCGTGAACTGGTCAACGCTTGATAAGCCGCAGCGCATTGAGGCGGGAGGGATAGTATTGTATATATTTTGCTAGGTTTGGGTTATTGATTTAATTATTGATTTTATTTAATTTTAGTTTAATTGTACTTAAACATGCCATCAAAATAAAATACAATTGCAAGCCACACCATTCATGGTATTGATGCAGCTTTAAATGAGGTCTCTCAGCATCAAGTTAACCTCTCGCCCATGGAAAGTCGTACAAACCCGAGAGAAATAGTTCACAGTAAACAAAACAGAAGTAATTTAATGCTCCCTGGGCATCCCGGTACCATTTGATCAACGGACCAGTACCAGCCCGCGGCCCGGTGGTTGGAGACAACTGCCATGTACCAATGGGCAAATATTAGAAATGTTCAGTGACAAGCGAAATTTCATGAGATTTTTAGTTTTGCGTGTTTTTCATCTTTATTTTTACGAAACGAATTGCTTATGGCATAACTGCAGTTGAGTTGGTGATTTAATGGCATAATATAGAATGCAAGCAAATGAAGCACATTTATTTATTTCTCTTAACTTATAAAGGGTGCTAAGTTACAACTTGTAGTTCAAAACCGATATAAGCTTTTGATCTATATATTTAGTGATGACTGAACTAAATTTTACTTCTTTTCCTAATGCAAGTTTAAAAATTTTGCTTCGAATTGTTAAGTAATAATACAGTATAAAAAAGTTTAAATGCTGAATTTATTTTTGTGTTATTCAATTTTTCAATCTTAAAATAGCTTTCTTCCTTTCTTTTCTATTTTTATGCATCTGATGTTGTTGTTCACACAGTTGGTACCACTTTTTACAATCAGCAGACAATGGCGGAAATGCGACTTACAAGTTTTCAAAATGTGTATATCTCCTGCTTGATAAATCAATGTCACTAAAGTTTCCATTAAAATCTCAAGAAAAATATTTAGTGCTGTCTATGATAATGATATCTAGAGATCCCTGTTTACCTTTTAAATTAGCCAAAAGTATAAGCAACCTAATTCTGTTAAAGTAAAAAATGAAATAAACTGCGATGGATCTGACATCTATTCCAATCTGATAATACAAAATAGCTCACTTTTTATTATCACTTTTACACGAAACAGAAAACGAGGAAGACCATCAATTCGAAGGCTTGTGTCGGTGGAGAGGGATTTTCGTATAGTAAGTAAGGGAAACTGGAAAAGCCTTGCTGCGGAAAGGACCAGAATGCAAAGACTGCTTATGACGATCTTGGCCTGTAACAGACCAGAGTGCTTTAAAAGAAGAAGACAGTATCGATTCCTAGTAGATTCTTTATTCATCACTTCAATTTTACTGAGTGCCGACCGGCACAGTAGAGGGCAGGGAACTGTCCTTGCATCAGAAAGGTCCTGGGTTCGAATTCCGGGTAATGCATGGATGTTTCTTTCTCTCTCTGTGTGTTCTATGTCCTTTCTCCTTTGTGTGTGAATGTGTGAGAATGTGACCCGCCCTATAAACGGGTTGTGGTTACGTGAATGGAGAAGTCGAATTCCTGACCATAGATGGCGCCACTGAAAAACAGTAACAATCGCACCCCCACTGCCTGAAACAGGCATACGACTGTGGCGTTGCGGTCTGATTTGAAAAGTCCGAATCTACGAATCTCTGACGTTGGATTACGTCGCTTGCAGCCGATAATTGTTGTATGACGTAAAACTCACACCTGAATGGATATTTCCTCGGAGTATATGCGTGAAGTACGAAATCGGTGAAGCGAGGCAAGGATACATTTTGATATATCTTGGCCGCCTCTCCACAGCTCGCTCTCTCTCTCTCCGTCGGTTCGGGAGTAACTAGCTAGCAGTTAGGCATGTTCTTGCCGGTTACTCATTTGCTGCTTTTTGCTTGAATGTTAAAATTGTTATATTTTATTTATGTTAAAATGTTTAGTTAAATTTACCAAGTTCTTAAGTGTTAATAAAGATAGTTGTTTATTTAAACTTAAAATGTTATTTATAAAGTAACACGACATAAACCTATAATTCTTTCTCATGAACATTTTCACG
Source organism: Parasteatoda tepidariorum (assembly GCF_982258835.1). Taxonomy (NCBI): domain Eukaryota; kingdom Metazoa; phylum Arthropoda; class Arachnida; order Araneae; family Theridiidae; genus Parasteatoda; species Parasteatoda tepidariorum. Next base: position 70,762,137 of record NC_141762.1, on the reverse strand, counting down.
TTGAAAGTTATACTAAAATTGGAGTCAGATTTCTTTTCAGAGTTCAAGTTGGATTCTACCAAATATACCAACCTCCACACGACAAAAAAAATTGCTGAGTAAGCCGTGATGTCTCAGGGGATATAGCGTCTGCTTCCCAATATTGTGATCCAGATTCTAATCCTAACGGTGACTGGTTGATACGAATTCAATTCCCGGCTCGCACCGACCACAGTGCTAAAGCAAAATATCCTCAGTGGTAGACAGATCATGGGTTAGAATCCTCTTGCCGTCGGACTAACCAGGGTAAGATCTCGTTTTTTTCCTCTTCATGTAACGCAAATGTTGGTTAGTACCATCGAAAAATCCAGGTAGGCTGGCTTATTCCAATGCTTGATCTCCGAGTTTCTCTGTTTTCGGGGTTGGATTCAAATTTACAAGCTTACCGAGTTGATATTGATAGTCGTAGATTCAGAATCGGCTTGGCCGCTTAAAGCCAGTTATAAAATTTAAAAAGGTCTTTCTGTGTGTCTAAAAAATAACAAAGAGTTTAAACATACTGCAAAAGTAAAACGAAAGGAGACAGAAATATTCTTTGCCTTGCTCTGCTTACAATTTATTTTAACTCAGTTTCAAACTTCATCAGCAGATGGCGCTTCATTATGAAAATGACAAAAAAATAATGCTTCGAAATAAACGTGGTGCAGTTTTAGGACAAAATTAACGTAAGCATAGAAAACATTGCCTTATATTGTTTCCAATCAACAGCACTATTTTTTAAATAGTTTTGAAACTTGATAATTTCGTTTCGTTACGTTCAGTTTTATTTCGTACCATTTTTCTTTAATTGATATTTGAGGGTCTTGGTTACTTCTGGGAACCTGCTATAAAAGGTGGTGAGTTATAACTGGTACTTCAAAAGCAGTCAGTTCAACAAAATTTTAACGTTTACTAAGTTCTGCTTCAGCTAAGTTTAAACCATTCTATCTCCAGTAAACATAAAAATGTTTTGCCATTTCTTTTTGAACGAGTTATGATGCATATTACTCTGTAGTTCTCTTTTGTAGAATTAATAAACTGTACTAACAGTTGTTAATGTTGCTGTCTCAGGTCATTAAGGTAAGGAGTGAGATTGTTCTTGTTTTCCAATGGAGCCATCTAAGGTCAAGAATTCGACGTCTGCCTCATCCATCCGTCACACCCGTTTTTAGAGTGGATCCATTCACACAGCTACATCTACATATCGTAATTTAGACAAGAACCAGAGAATGATCAATCTCCAATCCAGTTCCCTCAGAGGTATAATTTGCTGTGGAAGCTTGGAGAACTTTATGACGCGACAGATTTAACAGATATTTTTTTAAGGTGGATCCATTCACACAGACACAGGACCCATTCATTCATCCACATATCGTAATTTAGACAAGAACCAGAGAATGATCAATCTCCAATCCAGTTCCCTCAGAGGTATAATTTGCTGTGGAAGCTTGGAGAACTTTATGACGCGACAGATTTAACAGATATTTTTTTAGGGTGAATCCATTCACACAGACACAGGACCCATTCATTCATCCACATATCGTAATTTAGACAAGAACCAGAGAAGGATCAATCTCCAATCCAGTTCCCTCAGAGGCATAATTTGCTGTGGAAGCTTGGAGAACTTTATGACGCGACAGATTTAACAGATATTTTTTTAGGGTGAATCCATTCACACAGACACAGGACCCATTCATTCATCCACATATCGTAATTTAGACAAGAACCACAGAATGATCAATCTCCAATCCAGTTCCCTCAGAGGTATAATTTGCTGTGGAAGCTTGGAGAACTTTATGACGCGACAGATTTAACAGATATTTTTTTAATGTGGATCCATTCACACAGACACAGGACCCATTCATTCATCCACATATCGTAATTTAGACAAGAACCAGAGAATGATCAATCTCCAATCCAGTTCCCTCAGAGGTATAATTTGCTGTGGAAGCTTGGAGAACTTTATGACGCGACAGATTTAACAGATATTTTTTTAAGGTGGATCCATTCACACAGACACAGGACCCATTCATTCATCCACATATCGTAATTTAGACAAGAACCAGAGAATGATCAATCTCCAATCCAGTTCCCTCAGAGGTATAATTTGCTGTGGAAGCTTGGAGAACTTTATGACGCGACAGATTTAACAGATATTTTTTTAGGGTGAATCCATTCACACAGACACAGGACCCATTCATTCATCCACATATCGTAATTTAGACAAGAACCACAGAAGGATCAATCTCCAATCCAGTTCCCTCAGAGGTATAATTTGCTGTGGAAGCTTGGAGAACTTTATGACGCGACAGATTTAACACATATTTTTTTAAGGTGGATCCATTCACACAGACACAGGACCCATTCATTCATCCACATATCGTAATTTAGACAAGAACCAGAGAATGATCAATCTCCAATCCAGTTCCCTCAGAGGTATAATTTGCTGTGGAAGCTTGGAGAACTTTATGACGCGACAGATTTAACAGATATTTTTTTAAGGTGGATCCATTCACACAGACACAGGACCCATTCATTCATCCACATATCGTAATTTAGACAAGAACCACAGAATGATCAATCTCCAATCCAGTTCCCTCAGAGGTATAATTTGCTGTGGAAGCTTGGAGAACTTTATGACGCGACAGATTTAACAGATATTTTTTTAAGGTGGATCCATTCACACAGACACAGGACCCATTCATTCATCCACATATCGTAATTTAGACAAGAACCAGAGAATGATCAATCTCCAATCCAGTTCCCTCAGAGGTATAATTTGCTGTGGAAGCTTGGAGAACTTTATGACGCGACAGATTTAACAGATATTTTTTTAAGGTGGATCCATTCACACAGACACAGGACCCATTCATTCATCCACATATCGTAATTTAGACAAGAACCAGAGAATGATCAATCTCCAATCCAGTTCCCTCAGAGGTATAATTTGCTGTGGAAGCTTGGAGAACTTTATGACGCGACAGATTTAACAGATATTTTTTTAGGGTGAATCCATTCACACAGACACAGGACCCATTCATTCATCCACATATCGTAATTTAGACAAGAACCAGAGAAGGATCAATCTCCAATCCAGTTCCCTCAGAGGTATAATTTGCTGTGGAAGCTTGGAGAACTTTATGACGCGACAGATTTAACAGATATTTTTTTAGGGTGAATCCATTCACACAGACACAGGACCCATTCATTCATCCACATATCGTAATTTAGACAAGAACCAGAGAATGATCAATCTCCAATCCAGTTCCCTCAGAGGTATAATTTGCTGTGGAAGCTTGGAGAACTTTATGACGCGACAGATTTAACAGATATTTTTTTAAGGTGGATCCATTCACACAGACACAGGACCCATTCATTCATCCACATATCGTAATTTAGACAAGAACCAGAGAATGATCAATCTCCAATCCAGTTCCGTCAGAGGTATAATTTGCTGTGGAAGCTTGGAGAACTTTATGACGCGACAGATTTAACAGATATTTTTTTAAGGTGGATCCATTCACACAGACACAGGACCCATTCATTCATCCACATATCGTAATTTAGACAAGAACCAGAGAATGATCAATCTCCAATCCAGTTCCCTCAGAGGTATAATTTGCTGTGGAAACTTGGAGAACTTTATGACGCGACAGATTTAACAGATATTTTTTTAGGGTGAATCCATTCACACAGACACAGGACCCATTCATTCATCCACATATCGTAATTTAGACAAGAACCAGAGAAGGATCAATCTCCAATCCAGTTCCTCCAGAGGTATAATTTGCTATGGAAGCTTAGAGAACTTAGTGAGTAGTGGGGTATATTACTAACTAGTAGGGCATATTACTAAAATTAGTAAAGCGTCCTCCGCGTCAATATTAGTTAGGTATATTTTTTATGATTCCCCTAGATGAAGAAGTACCTTCTTCTTTTCTTCATTAACTATGATTTTTAGTATATTGATTCTATTGTTTTCTATTTCAATATTCATATTACCTGAATTAACTAAGCATCATTGGCATCAATAACAGTATGGTAGCTTTTTACGTATCTTCCATACTACCACGCCCATGCTACCATTCTAACGGTGATGATTGAAATCTTCTGACATAGCGAATAAAAAAAAACAATTAAATATTTAAATACATGCAATAAACACTTTTTTTGATCAAATAAGCTTGCGAACAACACTGAAATTATCTTAAAAATATTTAAAAAATAGAATCGTCTATAGTTTAATTAAATACTTTCAATCGACGCCACACGTGAGTCAACCAATCTGGTTCGACAAACACACGGTGACATCGTTAGCAGGTATTCAAATAAATTTGCTTCGAAAACTGATTCAGCGTGATAATAAACCCTAGCCTTAAGACTATGATGTCAACACACCATGCACAACCTTAGTATTAGACAAAACCAAGGGATTAGTTGCTAGTACCTAATTTAAAACAATGTCTAGCTCTTAGTCAATGAAAAAAGTCCTTTGTTCAAACAACTCTCCTGAATGATCTAATTGAAAATTTCCAATGATTCTTAGAATCGAGGGCTTAAATTGCCCCTAGCAGTTACTGTCCAAATTTCAGGACGATTGAACAAACTGTTCTGGAGTTATAAAAGAGAGTAACACAACCTCTTTATTTTATTATTATAGATATACAACATTGATTATTACAACTAGCGTGGTTGATAAATAATGAGGTAGTAAGAATCCGTGAGTATTTTTGGAGAGAAAGATGATTCTAAACTAATTTGACAACTAGCAGTTGATGAGTAACCACTAAACACAATAGAAGATACATACACTAGGAGGGCAAATTATATAATCCGAATATGTAAAATTAGTGTTCAATGAGTGTTAACAGTTGTCGCAAATTGTGGTCGAATATAAAAATCTCACACCACTTTTACCTTTTAGATGACAAAATTCAAAATTTGAAGAATAAATCTAAAATTTTACATTTTCTAAACAATGGCAATAGAAAATTAATAAGAGTTGTTCTGAAAGAAAAAATACGGCACAGATGATAAACTTTTACAAACCTCAGAAAAGAATGGTTACAGCTCATGAATAAATTCCAAATTTAAAATATCTATTTCTATATTTAAAACAAAAGTATCATTTTCACTGGAATCAGTTCCATAAAAAAAGGAAAGTCACATTTTTCCATTTTTCAAGAACACTCAACGACATCTGATCTGATCTCGTATCTTTACGAACTATCAGATAAACATATTTCATGGAATTTTTCCAAAAACTGTTGTTCAGTACTAAGAGAAAGAAATATTTTACATGATACCCTTCCAGAAAATGCCATTTTTGATATCCTTTGGTCTTGGAAATAATAAAAAAATCGATATTTTTAACCATCTTATCGAAAACTGCCCTATTCCTCATACTGTATTCTATGCACGTACTTCTTAAGATTCTCTGCCAGATTTTCTAAGTTTTTTTAGTTTATCCCGAATTCTCAGTTTAGCGATCTATTCCCTTTATCATTACTTATTCTCCCAATCTTGTTTTGGACAATGGTTTCCATTTAAAGGAGGAATTTTTTTCACAGTTCTGACAAAAAGATTTGCGCCTAATGGATCCGTTAAAATGTCGCATAAAATCTTTCGGAAATTTAAAACGATGATTGTACAGATTATGTATCTTTTTTGTTCTACGTAACCATTTTTCTGCGCCGAAATATGTCGTTATATTCATGTTTTTTAACCTTGTATATGAAAGTGGGAAATACTTTTTTTTTCTTTCTCTTTCTCTTTAGCAGGAAATATTTCTATTTTTCTTTCGGATTTATTTACAAAACAAAACTATTCTAAAGAGAAACACGCAATCAAAAATTAAGTTTTTTAAGGTATTTTAACAAAATATTTTTATTTTGAAAAGAGTTATGAATATCAGAAAATAGGGAATAGTAATTTCATATTTAATTCAGTTATTTTTAATTTCAAAATTTTATTCCTAGTTTTAAATTATTTTTTAATATTTTTTAAAAATGAAAATGTTATTTTTTTTAAATTTCGTATAACAGTTATATAATTAAATTGTTAATAATATTCAATAAATGTATATTTTTATCGTATATTATCTTATACAAGTTTTTTTCGCATAGTTTCAAACTAAGAAAATATTTTAAATTACATACGCATACGAGTCAGTTTTTATGCCTTTTATTCATCTATTAAATTAATTATTTAGAGTACTTAAGAAACTACAGATAAGCTAAAACATTTGATTTATGCAAAATATAAATCAATTACACAAAACAAAGAACGTAAAACATAATGTTTGTTAATATAAACATAAAAACATAAAGTTTGTTAATTATGTTAAACATAAAGTTAGAAAAAAAAACATAATGTTTGTTAATATCAGATCAACCTAAACTGACAAGAACTCGTTAAGCAGCATCTTAGCAAGATTCGTCATATTTCATGTTTAATTGTTGGAAGTATGACCATATTAGAATATTGGACATGATACAGAAAATCATCTTTTTTATAAAAATCTATAAAAAAAAACTTTTTTATAACATTTCACAATTTCTTAAGAATGCGATATGTATAAATTAATGTTAAATCATGAAATCAATAAAGTGTTAAATAATCTGTAAAAGTAAAAGGTTTGAAAGTATGCATACATTTATCTAAATTTATTGCAACATTTCTATTGATTTTTATTGGGAGTACAAACTAGTTCGGTCAGCTTTTTACGGTCAAAAATGCATTTATTCCAGAACAAAATGAATGAGCAGATTAATTAAAGTATTGTCCGTCGCTGGCTACTTTCTCCCACCTCTCAGGCAATTTTTGAATTCCATTTCGAAAAATGTCTTTTGAGGTGATCCAAGTTAAGAGCTAACTTTCGATTTCTGCGAAAGAAGTAAACCGGTGACCTGCCAAATCGTACTGAATCCGTAGGAACAACTAATGATCGGAAGGAGCAATATCTGACGAATACGGCGGGTGCGGTAAAATATCCCACTTGAGTGTTTACAAATAATTTTTTACGACTTATGCGACATGAGGCCGACCGTTATCATGCAGAAGAATAACTTTGTCATGTCTTTGCACTTATTACGGCCGTTTTTCTCGTAATGAACAGCTCAAACGAATCAATTGTAGCCTATACCGATCAGCCGTAATGGAATCGCCAGGTTGTAGCAGCTCATAGTATACTACACCATTCACCATTCTTCATTCCCCATTCTTGAAACGTTGAAATCATTCCCTACATGATTTATCAGTTGGTGCATTGTCACCCTAAACTTCTACAAGCATTCGGTGCGCTTCAGCAGCATTTTTCTTCCAATTAAAGCAGATACATAGAACCTCAAAAGTACACCTAGTTACCACAAAATTTGACATATTCAACAAAGTACAAAACAGGGTTTTTGTATGAAACTCAAAGCAATATAAGCTAAATATTATTGACAGATGTCTAACCTCTCTGAAACCACCGAAACCAGCTGTCACTATGAAACATTCATAACAGTCCGAGCCATCTCTTGAAAACGGACCGAACTAATTTGTACTCGCAATACATTGATTATATGTTTTAATATCTTAAATGTAACCATTTTTTTCAACATTTTTATTATTGCACGTTTTTTAAACTATTGCATTTATTAGACTTACAAAATAGTAAAAATAATTTTCTTTAGCTATATCATTCTAAATGAATCTTCATGATGTAGTTTTTAATGTAATATAATCGATGCTTCAATCTTTATTCTTCGATTTAAATCAATTCAAAAGGATTTCCTCAAGTTTGTATTTTGAAGTATTCAGCAATTTAAAAATATGATTTGTCCTCAGTGTCGTGAGCTAAAAAAATTCATGGAAATATGATACATAAATAATATTTTAATCTTAATCATACTGTTCTACTTTTAATAACAAAATATAGTCTTATCAGTTATTAATCAAATCATTTAATATATTTGTTCACGGTAAAACTCGTCATTGCCTGGTTAGTAATGATTTATCAAGTCTAAACAGGATACCACATATCTCAATTCTCTGACAATTTCTCGGGACCATTTGGCGAAGTTTTGGCATGATAAAGTAAAGAGCTTTTCAACAAACAGAGTGAAAAGTTTTCTTGTAAATAGCATCATCGTTGTTATTTATGCGATTTTTTTAGGATCCATTTGCTTGCCCTCTTCTGTTATTTGACCTCGTAGTTTGTATTTAGGTTTTTGCTCATTGTGCAAATGGGGCGTATTTTTCGGGTACTTAAATTGATGGCGTCCATTTTCAAACAGAATGAGCAAAGAATAAACAGGAAAACTTTTAAGTCATATTTTTATTGCAAGGAAACGGAGAAGTGCTTTTTTTTTCTCTTTGGAAACGGAATGTATGGTGTTGGTATTCATAAAAGAACCAGACCGGCATTTGATGTTTATGAATGTTCTACCATAACTATATGGGGATGCAAGAAGAAAGGCCAAATTATTACATAATTTACATCAGATAGTATTTTTATAATTAAACGTGAAGTGTCGTTCTTTTTATTCAAATGTTTACTTACCATAAAAGTTATTTGGTGTTTTTTAGCCAGGTGCAAATGTAATGTCTCCAAAAAATATAGATCTCTGGCAACTTTTTTAAAATTTTATTTATTTCTTTAACACATAAAAATTAAATAAAGCAAAGAATTATCTAAAATAAAAAAGGAAAATATATATATATATATTTGAATTTCTTAACGCTTGGCTAACCAAAAGTACCAATTTTCATGGACATTCATATTTATTCTTAAGTACATTAAATGCTTCAAAGCTAAACCATGATTGAATGAGATAGTGTTAAAATTGTTATTCACGCTTTTTTTAATCTGCACAATAAATACTAAGCTGTAAGAAATATCAAATCATTGCATAATTTATATTAGACAGTAATTTAGTGGCTAAACAGAATTTTTATTTTTATTTTTATAGAAATGTATACTTTCAATAATCATAATTATTACGGAAATGTATATCGTACCTAAAGTACGTCATTGCTTTAATCTAGACTATGATATAATAAAAGAGTTTCAAACTGATTATTTATACATCTTTAAACTACATCATTAATGCATTTCTTCGTGGGTAATCTGGGAAAAAAATCTTATTGTTGTACACTTTATATTAGAAATTAAATTTATTCTTAAATACAAAGTTCCGTCATTCTTTCTGCAAGTGTATACTTCTTATAATAGTAATTTTTACAGAAATGTACATAGAACCTAAAGTATATTTAATGTTTCAAATCTGAACCATGATTCAAATAAAAAGAGTTAAACTGATGATTTAAGTTTATATAAACAACATAATAAATACTTTGCTTCGTTGCTAAGCTACTAAATATATTAAATTATTGTAATTTATATTAGATAATAAATTTATTTCTAAATACAAAGTTCAGTTATTTTTGTGGAAATGTATGTTTCCTTTATTATCAACTTTTATGAACCATTACCAATTTTACTGCCAATTATTATTACCAATTTTTATGCAGAAACTAAAGTAAGTTTGATGTTTCAAATTTGTACCATATGATTCAATACAAGTGTGTAAAAATGATTATTTAGATTTCTTCAAATACAGAACAAAATTACTTTTTTTTATCAAAATGAGCCTGATTTGTCTATAAATTCTATCCTCCTCTTCATGTATTGCCCATCAATTATACGCAATTAAAAGTGAATTTTCTTAAGACAAAAATGGCAAACTAGATAATTGCGTTCTACTTCAACAAATGATATCCATTTATTCACATCGAAATCCGAAACCAAATTACAAGAAGTGCGCAGATTTTGAGATAAGTGTACCATCAATTCCCTGTGAGGCCATTAAGGAGATCAACTGACACCCATTAGCTATTATTTCTCATTTTTCTTTGAAGCGGTCACAAAGACCTATCTAATGTTACATCTCCATAAAAACTTAATAAGCCCGGTATAATTTTGAGATTTAAGCATTTTTTTAATAACTTTTCTAGCTTTTTTTTTTAATTCTTTCTTAAAATCGGCATAATTTTCCGATTTAGATTAAAGCTCGTTTTAATTATTAATAATACTGGGAAACTAATTTTTTGTTGCATTGATATAACTACTTGATCTAGCCTAAATCTGGTGTGGGGATTGGACGTCTGAAATTATATTTGCTCCTAAAGCTACAGATTTTTTTAATTGACATATTTAGTCTATTTTTGTGAAAATGTACAAGTTTAAGAACGTTACGGATAAAAAGGAGGCACATAAATGTTGCGACAAATTTCTAAGAGAGTTAGGGTACATCATCAAGAATAAATTAAGATTGCATAAAAATCCATGTTTTAAAATGTCGTCACACGTGCTCTGTCCTATTATGACCACCACCATATATGGCTGTACTTTTACTTTCGTTACTTGTACCGCCGGTACAGGTAAAAAGTACGTACTTTTACTTGTACTTCGTTACTTTTTAAATTTAGTACTTTTACTTGTATTTTCGTTACTTTTTTAGAGAAAAAGTACAAGTATTTGTAACGGAAATATCGAATGAAATCGTTACTTTTTTTCTAAAACTCGGTAAGCTTTCTAAAAAAAAAAGAAATTAAATTTAAAAATAAATGCTTATGTTTTTTTAATTTATAAAATTAATGTGCAATATATATACTTTCACAGCTAACTTCGTGTTTAAATACTTTCTGTTTCAACTTATACTGCACATTCAATTATTTTTTACTAACTCAAAGATCACAAAGCTATCTGAAACCCCGTGCTTGCTTTGCTTATGTTTGCGCTTTTAAAACGCGTTTCTAAAGAGTAAAACAACTTTAAATCAATGGTAATTTAAATAAATAAAAATAATAAATTAAAATTAAAATCAATAGATAAAATTTCTTTTTCGTGCAAATCCATAAAAAGTTTGATACTAAAATTATATTTGATTTTAAAATTATGTTATACGATTATATTATAAAATTATATTATATAATATTCTTCCGAATTTAAAATAAATTAACTTTCAAAATTAAAATAATTAAATTAATAACAACAATTTTGTAAAAACATTAGAGAACATAAGAATATTATTCAATAAAATTTTTGGTTACTTTGAATTTTCGATTTCCTAGAAATGTACTTTTAAATCGTTACTTTTTTTGTTTAGTGCTTGTACTTTTTACTCGTTACTTTTTAAAATAAAAACTTTTTACTTTTTACTCGTTACTTTTTTTAAAAATACTTGTACTTTTACTCGTTACTTATTAAAAGTAACGTTGCCATATATGACCGCCACACAGGCTGAGATTGGCAAATCAAGGTAAAATGCATTTCCACGCGCTATGGGGAGGTGGTGAGGAACTAATTTCACTCTATATAAGTATTTATTTATAATTACTTATAAGGAGTGCATCTATATAAGTATTATAAGTATATAAGTAATGTTTGATATTTAATTACGTTTTATTTCTCACCTTTATTTCCATTTTTCGTTTGCAACTTTAATTTTTCTGTTTCAAATCACTTTTGCTTCTTCTCATTTATGTCTGACAAGTCTTGAAAACGAAAGCCTATTTTTGAGAGATTAAAACACGTCGACTGTTATTTCCAATCAGCATATTTTTGAAGCGAATGAAGTTTTTAAATCAAGTAATATCTTACTGATTCAGTTTCTTGGGACTATTTATTTAATAATATTGTGTATTCAAGTTTAAGGAAATAAAGTTCAAGTTAGAACATTTCGATGTAGCGGTATATGTACGACATATCATAGGTGTTAGATATGTTTACGTTCAACAGTGTACTAAAATTATTTTTACACTTTAAATTATTAAAATCATATAGTGGTATATAAGTATCTGTTTCTTTAAAAATTTAAAATTCAAACGAAAGAGAAAAAATTACTATTTCGCTTAAGTACAAAGTTAATGCCTAATTTTTTCCTACTTTCAAAACCAACTAATTAATTTTCATGCCATTTACATTCAATACACTTTTATTACCCAATCGCATTCAATGCATTTTTATTACCCAATTGTATTCAATGCATTTTTATTACCCTACTGCATTTAAAGCATTTTTATTACGAAATTTCACTCAATGCGTTTTTATTACCCAATTGTATTCAATGCATTTTTATTACCCTATTGCCTTTAAAGCATTTTTATTACGAAATTGCATTCAATGCCTTTTTATTACGAAATTGCACTCAATGCATTTTTATTACCCAATTGGTCTCAATGCATTTTTATTACCTAATTGCATTCAATGCATTTTTATTACCCAATTGCATTTAATCCATTTTTATTACCCATTTTAAGACTATACTACTTTTTTTATTTTTTATTTTAGATGAATAATAAGAAAGGTTGAATGATAGAAACAAAGCCTTAAACAATATTAAAACCAACGAAAATCATTGCATACTTCAGTTATAATATCCACATGTTTAAGCACTGAGTCATTAAGAAAATAGCTAATTTTATTAACATTCTTAAATCCCAAGAATATATTTTTACTACATTTCAAATTATTAATGTTATTAGCGATTAAAGCAATTATATTTCAAATAATGAAATCTATATAAGTAATGAAAAGAACCATGACATGATGAATCTTCATAAGAGATCATGAAATGTGCAAACTCTAAACCACTCGACACACGTTCGATTCTCGGCAAGCGAATCTTGCTCAGTATAAAGATCATTGAATTCTTCAATCATAATATTCCTATCACAGTATTCTATTCCCAGTATTCCTATAATTATTCTTTAATGAGCTGGAGTAGATCAGGGAATAGAGTGTTCACTTCCCAATGCGGTGACCCAGGTTCGAACCCCAGCTGTGACTGGATGGTAAGAATTCTACTCCAACCACAGTGCTGACAAAAAATATCTGCAGTAGTAGACGGATCATGAGTTAAAATCCCCCTGACCGTCGGGCTAACCGTGGGAGGTTTGTGTGACTTACCTATCCATGTAAAGCAAATGCAAATTAGTCCCATCAAAAAGTCCTCTACGAAAACATCACATTGATAGTCGTTAATTCAGAATGGGATCTGCTCTTCAATGCCGGTTATAAAATAAAATATAATATTTTTTAATGTATCCAGGATATGGGAATTTATTAGTTTTTAACCCTTTATGATAAGTGCGGATGACTTTCACGGTATTGCTCTATATCACAAATACGACTTACCTGCATTTAAAAAACAAAAGTTCCATTATCGTATGAATTATGAGTTTTAAATATGCGTCATTAAACATTAATTCATTTTACCGTTTAGTAAATATTTTCTGGTAAGAAAGTTACACAAAAAGAAATTAATTAAAATACACACTTTTAGTGGTGTAAATAATAAAAAAATGTGACTAGCTAATTTAGGTTAGATTAGATTAGTGTAAATAATGTAATTAATTATAATAAATATGTAATATCTAAACAAAATTTCGATTTATGCATTTTTATATTAATTACTAAATGCTCAAAATCAAATATAATAATTTTAGTCAAAACTTTATGTGTACTTGCATGTAATACATTTTCTCATGAGTCTATTGTTTATGAAACAATTACTCTGTAATACTTTTGTTTTACTTTCAGAGTTGGAATTAATGTAAAAAGCAATAAATCTAACAATATATTTTTAAGTTTAATGACAAACCTTCACATATACAACAATTAAATAATTTAAATAAATACACGGTTAGAATTTTCATTCTGAAATTATGCTAAAATTACCGTCAGCAGTCTGTCCACCCAGTTAACCATAAAGTTTCCTGTAAAAAACGTTCTTAACCTTTACGGGTTTGAAACTGTTTGCAACTAGTATGGCTAAAAAAATCATGAACACAAAACTATACGGTTTTTAAACAATTACAACTAACATGATTTTAAAACCGCAAAATAATGTAGTTGGACATTGGATATAATTTAACAACTTTATGGTGCTGTCATCTATGCGTGAATGAGTGTCTAGGGTCGGGCTAATGGTCTTGGGTCACAAATAGGGAAGTAAAGGACACTCAAAACTCTTAAAGTGTTAAACAAAATGGAGAATTATTGAGTTGTCAACGCTGGGGAACTCGCACCACCTTTCTATCGATTACGAGCAGATTAGCCATCTCGGCTATTATATGTATCCACCCGCTAAGAACTAAGATGCAATAAGTTAGGCCTAGTTGCTTCGATAAAATTCCAGTTGTGTAACCGTATTAGGTGAAAGCAGTTATAAGCGATTTTACTTCACAGTTAACAGTTTGAATATCATCTTATTTATGGTTATTTGACAGTTTTGTTTGAATATGGTGAAATAACAATCAAATAAATTGTTATTTAACCATTTTTTCCAAGATATTTCGAACAGTGTGTACAATTATGAGTTTTTCTTGAAGTTTTGCAAAAGTAAATTATTCGAAAATAAAAAATAAGTATCCAAAACGAATTCTAAAAAACAAGTGTGTGTGTTTTTAATTTATTGAAAAATAGATTTGTTTCCAGATTTTTATGAATCTAAACAATAAAAACGATTTCTTGTTGCTGCTTGCTTTGATCTTTTTGACTATTATTTGCTTCCTAATAAAAGCGAATACAATAAAAGAATTATATCAGAAAGTCGTAAGCTTTGTGCAAGGGTTAATGACTTTCAAATATATAAAATATCCAGGAAAAAGATACCAGCTCGAACGAAATTGAATATACCCGAAGCTTGCATTCAGACTAATCTGTTGGAAAATTCCATAATCTTCTCAAAATTCTAAGCTTCGCGTGTGACCGTGAAAAGAGCCCCTTCCTTTACGCAATCACGACCATAGATATTATAAAAACAGAAGTGGAACAAAAGAGAAAGTTCCGACAACCGGTGTTCCATGAACAGCACTACTTTTGGACAAAGGTCAGTCTAGAGCCCAACCCCGCCCAACTCCCCCTCTGTGTCTTTCTTTGGTACAAGTAATATAACGCCGCTAATTTGAATTGCCGGAAACGAAAAAAACAATCTGTATCAAAACACTTTCATATCTATCGTGTTGAGTTGTGTTTTAGTCCACGACATAACATCGGCCTAATTGCTGGTGCGTGTATCTATTAAATGGTTCAAAAGAAAAAATTGTGTGTTTTTTCAAGTGACAAGTTGAGTTGTTTCTTCGTCTCACCTTCAACTTTGATCTGTTTCTTGAAACAACTTGTTCAATTTTGCAATTGGAAAATGATTTAAATAAGTATCTATTGGATTGATAAGTAGTTGAAATTAGTCAGCGTCTCTGTCTCCAAAATTATTTTTCGTTTTGGGGAATTTGGTTGAAGAATGATCAGTCATGGGAAAGATAAGGAATTGTTGAAGGCCCAAGTGAGATCTCTAGCGGCATGGGTCAACAACACGTTAGGTAGATATAATACTTTTTGCTTGATTTGTTAGAAAAAGGACAATTAATTCTAGTATAAATGAAGCATGCCAAATTTAAGCTACCACAATGAATACAGTTCTAAAGTAAAACATGTAAACAAATATTATTTACAATAACAAAAAAAGTTTAAGTCAGGCATTTTCGTTCAAATATTTAAGCCAATGAAAAAAATTGAGAAGAAATCTATTGTATAATAGTATAAAAGGGCGAACTATAACTTTTTTGTATGCAAACTTTTGTATGACAATGAAAATATGTAATTAGAATAACTCTGGTCTAACAAAAGTGTTTTTTTATTGGCAAAATTCTATCTGTTAAGTAAAAATATATTATGAGAATAAGTCTGGTCTAACAAGAGTGTTTGTTAACAAGCAAACTCTTATCTTTTAATAAAAATACATAACGAGAATAACCTGGTCTGTCAAGAGACTTTGCTAATGGGCAAACTCTTATTTGTCATACTTAAGACTATTAAAAGGTGTTGATTAATTAAAAACTTCCGATTGTCGACAAGTATTCATTAATACGCAAACTGTAGTCTGCAAATAAATACATTTTAATTGATGAGCTAGAGTACGTCGATGTGTGTTTTAGTTTGCAAATAATTGTTTGTTAAAATCCAAACTTTGTTCTTCATTTTTCTTAAAACTATGTGAAAGTTAGTTTCATGACTTTGCACAAGATGTGCAATGATTTTTTTATCCAATCACGGTCTTCAAAAAATATAAAAACAAATGTTTAAAGTTAGAAGGAAAAAATATATTTTAAAATATAATAATCTTGACACAAAAAGTGTTTAAATTTTCATTAAAATAGATTTGTGGCAAAAAACATTTTTCACAGCAGTTACTTGTAAGATGGACAAGATTACATAAATTATTTCGCTTATACTGCAATCATCAGACAATAAGAAAAAATAGTGAAGACACTATAAAAAATTCGGATCAAATTACGGTAAAAAAGAATTGGGAGCTTGAGTGCCTTTTTAGGGTAAAATTCATTTTTTACTATAAAATTTTAGGAAACAAAAGCATATCTCAACCCTACCTTAAATATAACGTACCGAAAATATACAGTAAATGTACCCTGAATATACCGTGTCCTGATATACCGTAAATTTCACCGTAATACCGTTTTGCCGATATACCGTATTTACTGTAAAATCATTCAATTACTGTAATTAAATTAATATTAATGTAAAAATTGCGGTTTTTTTTATTTATGAAATTTAATTATTTAATTAATTAATTATTATATTTATGAAATTTAAGGTAAAATCGATAACTCGGGTGCGGTACTCAAGGTGCGAATATTTTTTAACGGTATATTATATTGTGCATGTATAATATTATTCAGTGCATGTTCACAGAGTAGTTAAAATACGCATCCATTGTCTTAAATCTTCTTAATTTTGTTAAATTCTTCTTTCATTTCACTCCTTTAGTCTTTACTAGTGGATTTTTGAAGTGTTTTATTTTTCATGCTAGAAATCTAATTATTTGTTTGAAAGCTATGCATTATACAACAAATCTAATGTAACACATTTAAAAATAATGCGTACGAAATACAAATATGTTAATTAAAATATAATTCTAACTGCACCTAAATTAAAAAAAGTCATTTGCGGTTCATATCTCTTGCGGGGATCTTAATTTTTTTCTTTTTAAATTGGTCACAAATAAGGTTTCGAACAAATGTTACTTGAAATGATTTCAAAAATATATGTTTTCATACATTTTTAAATCATTATAACAAATATAAATAAAAAAAGTATTTAAAAATATCTGTTGCATTTACAAGAAGAAAATTTTACATTTTTATAAAATTAAAGTTTCTATGCAGCTCTTAAAATTTATTTCATATAAAGTTTGTTGTAAGCCTTACTTTTGACCAAAAAAATTTAAAAATTGAATATTTTCAAAACAATCACATTTGCTCAAGGGACAGTTTTGATTCCAGGACTTGCAATTAAGTAATATTTTGATTAATGTCTTTAAAAATTTCCAATATTTTCAAATAAAACTTCTGGTACATGTGGAGTTTTTAAAGTTTATTGTTCACTTAAAATTAATTAGGTTCTTAACATCAATAAATGAGATAAATGAGGTTCAATTTTAGAATTATGTAAGTCTAGTTGGAGACAAAAAATTCTGGTGATATCAGTATTGATTATTTGTATAGTGACAGTTTACCGTAAATTTTCAAATTTCAAAATTTTGGTTCATATTAGTAAAAAATACAAAACTGAAAAGTAGCTTTAACAGAATAAGTGATTGTGATTTTTATGCCATGCTTTAGGGTATCATGATAAAATTATCAAATTTTACCTCATTTACTTACTTTTATCATATATTATAAAACCCTATTTTATTGTTAATTTAACCAAAATCATTACTAAAGTATTTTGGTACAAATTACCGAGCTTTTGGTGTTCAAATAAATCCATAAACATTAATAATTATTACATATTCTGATATTTTCACCATATTTTTTCTCTCAGTGCAATGTTCTCTTAGAAAAGAAATCTATTTGAAATGATTCATTTTTACCAATTTTAAGGGTTAAAATTGTACGCAAAACAAATCTTGCGACTTGTATGTGTTTTTTTTTTAAATGTGCCTGAAAATTTTGTAATGTATTTATTTTACACGTTTTACTCTTTTAAAATATTAAGAAAATATTTTAATAGAGGATGTATAGAATTAAAGACATATTCAAATGATGATCGCCCGAGATTTAAAACAACGTTAATTTGAAAGATAAATGAGCCATTCAAAGTTTCAAAATATAACAAAATCAGTGTTTGCAATTGTTTCAAAATACTTCTTTTTTGCCTATAAAACTGTAAGATTTGTAAAATACTGTAAGATTTGTAAAATAACTAAATGAAGGGGAAAGATGTGATTAATAATGTAAAAAAAACTTAATGAATTAAACTTTTCAACAATATGCACATTTTTCTACAATCCCTGCTTTTCTTTTTATTAACTTTTTTACAACTCATTATCTGCAATTTCAACACCTGTCGCAAATATTTTTTTTTCTTCTGCTATGTTATGACTAGATAAAAAAAAAATAGAGCAATATGAATAGCAGCACCAATAGTTCTTATGAATTTTTAACTCGAGACATTTTATTTTATTTTATAAACGGCGTTGAACAGCCGATATGATTCCGAGTTTATACTATTACTAATATTCAACTCCGTCTCCGTAGCCTTGTAATTTCGAACATAAGCCAGAAGACAAGGAAACTCCT
Source organism: Parasteatoda tepidariorum (assembly GCF_982258835.1). NCBI lineage: Eukaryota > Metazoa > Arthropoda > Arachnida > Araneae > Theridiidae > Parasteatoda > Parasteatoda tepidariorum. The sequence goes on along the minus strand of NC_141762.1, from coordinate 70,743,471 downwards.
TCACTAAACATAGGCACAAATCGGCATTCGTGGAATACTTTTGGGTGCAAATAACTTACGTTTGCTTTACTTATAGAGAAAAACCACGAAAACCACTCATTGTTATCCCGACGACAAAGGGATTCTAACCCATAATCTATCTACCACTGAGGATATTTTAGGTCAACACTGTGGTCGGAGTGGGCCTGGTGCAGAATTCGTATCATACAACCATCGCTGGAATTCGAACCTGGGTGACCTCATTGGAAGGTGAACGCTCTATGGATCTAAACTCGGGACATTATAACTTTCTTCTTTACAAAAACAATTCTATCAATAAAATAACGCTCGCTCGCAATTTTTATTAAATGAATAATTAGAATATGTATTCAAACCTAGTACGGAAAAAGCAAATAACAGTTTCTTCTTCTAAAAACAACTCATACTGCACTTTTTTTCAAAAAGGAAGTTTTTGCCGATCCACAGTTTTCACAGGATATCGCTCCTCCAGAATTTTTGCATGTTCTTGCATCGACACTGAATAAAATCAAATTTTAAGCAACTACAAAAAAAGTGATGGTAATTATATAATTATAAAAACGTCCTACTAAAAGAAAATTATTTGTTGTATTAAGTGCAGTTTTAAAAACTCTCATGGTAAGAAAAACATAACACACAGAGAAAAGTAATGTTAAATTTTTATATACAAATCAATAAAAGTTTGCGCGGCAAGTCCGGATATTTTATAACCCCACCTTGTGTAACGAAATATTTGAAAGTTTGATTTTATTTATTTATTTTTCCAGGGTCTACTCTTGTAAGTGCAGAAAACTTAATTCACAAACTTTCAACTGGAGTTATTTTATGCAAACTAGCAAAGTGTATCCAGAAGAAAGTTGACGAAGCAAGTGACTTCCCTGATAAATTGGAGGTAAATTTGGTATTCGAAACTTTCCTTGCAATCATAATGCATTATTTTTTATTCACTTTTCTTTATTTTACTTATAGAATTGTTTGTATTGTCACTGTTTATATTTTTAATATGCTTGTATATTTGTTATTTGTTGTTTAGCTTACGTTTTTAAACTTAAATGTAAAAGAGAAATGTTATGATGTTGTAAATTTAGTATTCGAAATTCTCCTTTCAATTTTAAAGCATTCAATTTTGTATTCATTTCTTTTTATTTCGCGTATCGAAATTATGTTGTTTGCTCACCTTCAAAAATATATTTTTAATAATTTCGTTACTCGTTTTTCAGCTTACGTTTTGCGTTTTAAAAATTCTCTTGCAATTTTATATACATATATTTTAATTCAAAGTATTATGATTGAATTTTATATAATATCTAACTTTTCTTCGTTTTTTTTAAACCTTTTATGTTTTAGCTTTCATTTCACGTAATTAAAGTGTAAAAAAAGAAATTGCATTACGGAAAATTTGGCGTTTACAAATTTTTTGTAATTTCAAATTATTCTCTTTTTTTTCATTATTTATTTTGTCTGCTATTTTTTGGTCTGTTGTATACATGCTTTCGTTCTTTATTTTTTTGCTTCTTTCTACCTGTTAGCTTACGTTTCTAAAATGTTTAAAATTTTGTGAATTTAAATATTACTTTGTGCTCATTAATATGCAGAGTTTATTGTTTCTTCACTTTTTACACGGATTTTAAGTGGCCACTCAGGCCACTACAGAGACCACATAGTATATATAAATACATGAACTATGTTATACTTTTATTTACATTATATGCTTTTATTTTAGAATTTGTCAAGTAAATTATTCTTATATTTTACATTATTGAAGTCAGCCCAGGCGATACAAAAAATCTCGTTTTTTATTAAGTTTTTATTTTTTTATTTATTTTACTCTTTCATTTTATTCTTTCATTTTTTTTCCTTCAGTAGATGCCCCCTCATCAATACATTTTAAACAAATCCAACAACATCTAACGAGAGAATTCTGCTAGGACTTTTTCTTCCTTTAGAAATAAAATATATTAATATATTTTCTCGATAAAGTCGGTAAAAGCAAAATACTAACCCTCCAAGTTATTCCCAATCTATGTGAGAAAAACAATGCAGCAAGCTCTTCCTTTTCTTAAGCTTTGATTGAATGAACCAAACGATCAATATATAGAATCAGTGGAATTTAGAACATCTTCGTTCATTATCTATCTTATTTCAATGCTTTTAAAAAGATTCATTATTACATTATTAATTAATCTAAGTGATTAATGAAAACTGCTTGGGTGTGGATAGTTTCCGCCTATGAAGAACTTTTTTCTCCTCCAAATCGGTTTCATTTAGTGGTAATACTCTTTTTTTTTTTCCTTTTCCCATAAAACTGACGATTTTATCCTTTTGTGTCGTAATTTATTTAAATTTTTGGCTATTAAGAAAGATATTCATTATGAGAAGTGTAATATTCATCGCTAGAATTGTTGAAATTTAATGACTTTTTTTTTGTTGAAACATATTAGAAGAGTCACGCCTAAATTTGTTCAGGAAAACAAACGAAATTTAGTTAAATTTGATATAAATGGATGATATGTCAATTTAGCTGAATATAGTATGTATTACTTCGAAATTTTTAAACATATTATCTTGACAGATTTTGTTTTCGTTTCAGTATAAAGACAATGCATTTGATTATTACAGAGTTTTAATTCAATCATGCAAATCGACAGCTATATTTCGAAAAAAGTATGGTTAAAACTCTCAGAATATGGTAAAATTACCGTGTTTCTGGCTCTATGAAAACACCAAAAGAACTCGGTATTTTTTACTACAGTGTTTTGATGTTAATAAAATCAAAAATAAAATATGGCTTTGTAATATGTGATAATATTTGGTAATTTTATCACGATATATTAGAGTATGGCATAAAAACAATTTATTTAGTAAAATTTACTTTTCAGTTTTGTATATTTTACTAAATGTGTGGTAATAAGAGTTATAGTTTTAAAAACCGGAATTTCGGTAAATTGGTAATAGTGAAAATTACTAAAATGGTTTAAGAACTGGATACTTCGTTTTTTATTACCAGAATAATGTTTTTCACAATGAATGTCATTACCATACTGTGCCAAAATTTCTTACTCCATATCTGATTAGCAAAATAAATAATGCAAAGTAGAAAAATCGTTCAAAAGCTTGCGAATTTTCCCTGATTCACTGAAATGGTTTTTTTTAATTAAGAGTGGGGTCAATTGTAACAGGGTACGATTGTAACAGAGCAAATATTTCGAGTGTCGGGTTCTAGATTCGGTTCCTACGTGGCGCACAAGGTGTATTTAATAAATCTACATGTACACCCCTTCTGGCAACCATGTTTGTGTACTTTTGAAAGAGTTATATCACAAAAGATATTTTCACGCTACGTAAGTACTTTTTTTGGTGTTAGAATATTATATTGTAACATAGTAATTTTGTTTAAACAAATAAAAATTATTAACCGAATATGTAAGTGGACACCTTAATTAACATTTTAAGAAAAAAAAGATTAGTTTTGTTAATTAACAAGCATTGTTTTTAACAAATGAAGCTGAAATGGCGACTTGGGGACGATTGTAACAATAAGTAAAGGGACGACTGTAACAGCTGAAAATAAATAATCTTATGTTTACAAACCATTACTTAACTCTTTAAGAACCACCAATAATTTCCTATATCATTTATGTTATGTTGCACGTGCATTATTTCATTTGTCACCTTTCACAGCATAAATTAAAATTTTTAACCCCTTAAAGTTAAAAGTTTAACCCTTTAGGTCTCTGCTCATTTTTATTTTTACTCCTAAAATATCATTACTATTTTGATCAATAAAAAAATATATCACAACTATGATAATATGTATAATTAACTATGTTTTAGTTGAATTTATGAGCTGTTACAATTGACCCCGTAAGTGGGGACAATTGTAACAAGTGCGCGACTGTCAAAAATTGTTAATCACTAATATAGTAACATTTAAAATATGGTATTTATTTTTTTTCTAGTAGAGGATAGTCTACTTTACTCGTCTGTCAATTAATACTAATAATATATTGGATTTTTCGTTAGTTAAAAATAGTTAAGCAAAAAATGTTACAATTGACCCCACTCTCCCCTACCATTTGCTTACTGGAACACAGCAATGTAATAGAAAATAAGAATAATATTTTTAATTACACTGCATTACTAAAATTCTGAAGCAGACTACAACTTTAACAAAAGCGATTGCTTATTATAATTAACTTTATTCAATAAATGGACGCATTTTCGATTTAATTATGACAAATTTCGACAAAGTTATGATTAAGTATGATAATGAGCACTTTTCTATAGAATATTTCCCTCTGCCGTTTTTTTGCTTATAACTTACAAAACCTTTAATTATAATTTAGAATATTAACAAAACATTTTGAAATTTAATACAAAATTCAGTTAAAATTTATTTCGGAAATGTAGGAGCTCTGAAGTTAATAAGTTCAACCGTGATCAATTATTGGCTAAAGGCACTGAGCTATCATTGAAAAGGAACGATTCTTAGTGAAGACTTAAAGCTCGCCCAGCTTCAGATTCAGATTGAATAATACTGAGTTTTTCTCTTTATTATTATTCTTTTCATGAATGCAAAGAGAAGGTTATAGACACACGGAAAAAGAATCCACTAATTTTCGCATGGAAAAAGAATCCTCTAATAAAATTACCACAATGTTTGGTAATAACGTTTTCGGTTTTAAAAAAGTATGGAATTGTATTTAGTTAAGCCAAAATCCCCGTATTTAAACTATTATTCATTTGACTGTTTTTCTGCTCATAGTAACGGTTTACTGTAAATTCTAGTTTTCCAAATGATAGTTTTTATTACCGCATATTTAGTATAACTTACGAAACTAAAAAGTAAACTTTACCAAATAAATTGTTTTTAAGCTATACTCTAAGGTATCGTGATAAAATTACCAAATTTTATCACATATTATAAAACCAAACATTGTTAATTTTACCAAAATCATTACAGAGCTTTTAAGTGTTGCTGTAGAGTCAGAAAAGTTGTAAATGTTTCCATATTTTCATTGCAATATGCATGTGATCAGGATTTTCAAAACAAAAAATAATTACTTACAAGATTCAATTTTTTAACGATAAGCTTCTAGAAAAATTTTAGGAATACATACAGCATTTGAATTTGTTGTAACCTTAACAAGGTATAAATTTAGTATTATTATTTTGCTTCATAAGCTTTATTACGCGCAATTATGGTCCAGCTTGAATAGAAATATAGTTTAGTTAACCACGTTATTAAGGCTGTAACAAATTTGGACCCTATTATGATTCAATTTACCAATGTTATAGTTCAGCGCTTAACAAAATTTCCAGAAAGTATAAACATAGGAAAAAATTGACGCAAAAGTGAAATAAAAAAAATCTGATCAAAATTTTAATAACTAGAAAACACCAAACATTTTGTTGACTTCTTAAAATAATGAAATATCATGATTTTGTAGTCTTGAAGAAGCGATATTTACGGGGCTATTACTTCACAATGGAAAGGTTAAAGGAACATGAATGGAGATTAAAAAAAGAAAAAAGCTTAATTGTTTTCTTTCAAATGAAATAAAATGATGTTTTCTAAAGTGGACTGCATCAACGAATACCCGTACTCATTAAGAATCCAGCTTTTGTTACTTTTGTTAAGAATTTAAATGTATTTCTGAAGAATGCAACAATGACAGAGCATAAATGCTTACTGAAAAGGACAGAGCATTTTTTTCTAACTTTTTCATTACGTTTAATCCCAAAATAAATGTCCGTAAAGAATTCAATTTATGACAAAAATTCATTTTCTAACGACCTTCAGGACTTTTAAACAATCACAAAAAATTAACGAATCTTAAATACTTTTATAACCGTGACTTTTTTTTTATGTTTCTTCAAATTTTCCGCTTTTAAGTTTATAAGAACGCGATGTTTGTATGCTTTCAATTGAAAGAATTCGAAAAATGTTTGTTAAGATGAAGAAATTCTTTTGTTATATAAAACGGAGTTTTCTATGTTTTTTCAAGTTTTAATTCATTCGGAAAAATAACTGTCTGAATATATTAAATTAAATAGTTATTAAGTAAACCATTAGCCCATTCCTAATCTCACGCTGCTTAAATTAACTCATTTAATGATGTTTTTATGCTTGTTTGCAATATAATCTTTGTTTTCAGTTCGAAACAAAAAATTTTTAAACATATATTTACCCTTTCACGTTAAATTGACAATATAAATAACTTAGTCAGCATACCATCATATTAGATCTTCATAACGTTTTTTACTTTTCTCCAACTGCATTACCTCTTAAGAAAAATAGAGTCATCTATACATCTATACATAATAATAAACGCGGCTGTGTGTGTGTGTCTCTGTAATCACAATATATCGCACATAATTGTGTTTTGACATAATGAAGAAGTATTTTTTTTCTTTTTCAAAGATTTGGATTAGTTTTTTAGTTATCAGTCATTTTATAAGAAAATCTATGCTTTTTCTTCTTCAAAGAGCCATATTCAAAAAACTATTAAAAAATGCATATACTTTTCTCCACTCTTATAAACGTATGCTAATGCGAACCTTACAATTGAAATATTAACTTTCGACAACTTAAACCAATAATATACGAAGGAATTAATAATTTAATTGTAAGGTTCGCATTAGTTTAAGTGGATAAAAGTTTAAGTTTTGTATTAAAAATGTGGCAACATATTCGATACGTAAATAGAACGCTTCGCTTTGATTTATTTGTCGCTGTGCATAATTGTTATAATAAGTTTTTTTTCTTCTTTCCACGCTCTATTTTTTTTTTCTTAAGCGAAGACGATAATTTTTGTAGCGATATAGAAATTGATACCATAAAAATTATATAGAAATAGAAATTGTTACCATAAAAAATTAATTCGTTTTCGTGTTCTTTTCATGTATTTAGCATTTTAGTTTTTTTCTTCTTAAGCGTTGTAGCTATATAAAATAGGAATTTAATTATTTTTGAAGGAACGATCACACTTACCTTTATCTCTTTGGTATTTCTATTCTTTATTTTAACAGTTTTTATTAAATGTAATTAGTTATTTTCAGAAAAGTTTCAGTTTGCAGGTAAGCACTTAGATTTTAATATTGAAGTTTCATGATTTGCTTTCATAGTAATTGTTGTCCTAAAGTATTCGTTGACTTCTTAAAAACCCGATTACTGACATGGCAGAACCGCCTTCCAAATAACTTTGTATTTTGTCAAAGAAAAAGATATTAAGAGATTCTCAAAGAAGAAGGGCCCAAGAAACGTCTGTGGAACGTGAAAGACGGATGGAACATGACCGAATTTTGACAAGCAATTCTAGAGCCCAAGAAGTATTAGAGAAACGTCAAAGAAGATTAGAAGAGAATCGTGTTTCAACTAGCAGTGCTAGGGCCTGAGAAACACCTGAGGAACGTCAAAGAAAAATGGAAGAGGATTGTGTCTCAACTAGCAATGCTAGGGCCCGAGAAACACCTGAGGAACGTCAAAGAAGATTGGAAGAGGATCGTGTCTCAATTAGCAATGCTAGGGTCCGAGAAACATCACAGAAACGTCAAAGAAGATTGGAAGAGGATCGTGTCTCTACTAGCAGTGCTAGGGCCCAAGGATATGAAGACAAAATTGCAGGACAAGACCACTTTAATTGTCCACTAATCTTCAGATTTCCTGCTATGTTTTAAAAAACTTTATTTGTGAAAACCTTTAGAGTGGCGGACAGCTGGCGGCCTTAGGCGGCTAGTTATGAATAAAGTTTCTTCACTTCGAGGTATTTTAAGGAAATCACATAACTGTTATTACTGCCACCAGTGATGGTTAATTAATTGTTGTAATTGGTACTACTACTGGTATGGTGGTAATATTACTAGTTGTATAATAATAATAATAGGTCTCAAATATTTTAGTATAAGAGCTTAATACAGTAATTAGCTCTTTTAGACCTCCTGAAACGAAATAGAATAGAAAATAATTTCTAAATACAGTGGTATCTATGTGTTAATTAAAGACTTAAAACTAAATTTTTGCTTTTAAACAGTATACACTGTTTAAAAGCTAACAATCGTGAAACAAAGTATTTAGTAATAAGTATGCATACACATATTAAACATGCAATTATTTATTGCAGTCGCTGCACAGTCGATGTAGATTGGATGAGTGACTATCATTACACTTTGTTGACATCTAGTTGTTGGAATCTTTGAGCCCAACCTGAAGACCAAAAGAGTTTTTGGGCGCACCATTAATATGAACACTTCTTTTGAGAACTGTTATCTAAATGAAACTAGCCAGAACTTGGACTGCTGTCCGCACTTCCTTAGAAAGAATGAAGATAAAAATCACTGTATTCTTTCTTACATCGAGGGAACTCTAACCCATACACTTCCTTGCCGTAGTGTCCACAGTTCTAATCCACTGTATCATTTCGCTCATTGAGTATATTTTGCATTAGCACTGTGGTCAGTTCGAGTTTAAAGCAAGATGAATTATTCATTTATTGCCAGGGTTTATACTTGGTTCGCCTCAATCCACTAATCCATTTCGATTTATATATATTATTGAAATGAATAGCAAGTTTATCTAAGAAGTAGAAGTATACGCAAAGTATCGGTCGCCTACTGAGGATATTTTAGCATTGTCGTCAGTTCGAGTTTAAAGCTAGACGAATAATCCGTTCATTGTCAATGTATTATACTTGGTTCACTTCAATGGAAACTACGAATCCCTCCTAATTCATATATATTATTAAAATTAATAAAAAATTGATATATTATTATTTTCTCGTCGATATCTGATCGATTTGTGTATTATATGCCTAATTCACGCTGATTATGGTGATCCTATGGTGATTACAAAGATGTTCCTAAATGTAATCATGATTTCCAGATTTAAGTCTTATTAATATCAATTAACGGTTGGACAGTTTTGCTTTTTCCTTACCATGTAAAAATACAATTAATTAGTGTGTATAGTTTTGAACACACAGATGACAGTTCGGATTGTAATGATAAACCTAAATTCTGGGTTAAATTCTCAATGTTATCAGGATAACCATTGAGAAATTTTTATGTTTTAATTTTCTATTTAACGCACTGGCGAGTTTCACTCTAAAAGTTCTAATCTTAAATCCGTTTATGGCTAAACTTGACTGTACTTACCTACTGCCTGATTTTTGTAAAAATTATTTATTTATTTATTTTGCCTACTCCTCCTGGTTAAAAATTTTGAAACTTAGGCAGTTCACCTTTATGAATGTAAATTTGATACATAAGTTGTTAAAGGCAGTTTATAATCGATATAAATTCAGCAGAATGTTTATATGCGAGTACGGATGTATATACCTTATACAAGTCTGCAATTTTGAATCGATTCACACCAAACCTTGGTGTAAATAAGCTCAAAGACACGGCAGTCCTAACTGTTTACTTTAGAATTCTTTCTGAATACCGGTTCATGTGCTTCGTTTTTATTCTTACTGAATCTTCGAAATTGAATTAAAGTTTTTGTTACTATATAATAATTTTTTCAAAATATATATCCCTTGTCATCTTCTATTATAAATAAGTATTTATATTTAGAAAACACTAATTTTGATTTTTTTTTCTTGTTCTTCTTCTTTTTAACATAAGATTTCTTTTCCTAGCAAAATATATCATGTTTGGAATATTATACTTTCATATATGTAAGAAAAAAATATGAAAACTGAATATCATTAAATAAATTAAAGTGATAAATGTTCCACAAAAGAAACATATCTTATAGCTATAAAGAATTCTCACTTTAGAATAAAACTTTGGATATCACTATTATTATTTAGATCTCTTATGGGAAAACTGCCATTTTATTCTAATGTCCAGGCTGATCGTATTTCCTTTAATTTAAGTTTAGATAATAATATTTTTCTCTTTAGTGTCATATGCATCTGAAGTATTGGGAGCGCGCCAAGAAAGAAACTTTTTTCGCCAGAGACAATGCCGAGATGTTTATCCGATGGTGCAAAAGTTTTGGAGTCAGAGACGCTGTTCTCTTTGAATCAGACGGACTTGGTGAGATTAATTTATTTTCCTTCAATCCCCTTCTTTTTTTTCAATCTTTTTTTACTTATTTCGTTCTTCAAGAAATGTTGCCACGTTAAATGTGAACCTGGAAATGATGTCAGTGTAGGCAGCTTTAGCTTTATTTTATTTTAGAAGCTGTCAAAGAAAAGGCATTCGTCTATTTCTGGGAAAGAGAGTTCTTGAAAAAGATATAATTCACCCAAAAGTTCGATTAAATTAGTCCATGAATTTTATCAGTTATTGCAGGAGTAAAATTACTTAATTATGTTATTAAAAATTGCATGAATTTTAATAAGAAAATTGATTAAGATTACGACAGTTGATTATGAAAAGGCATTTGTCACTATTTCTGGGTAAGTGTGAAAAAAGATAGAATCCTCTGAAAAAAACCGAAATAGATATAATTCTCTGAGTAGTTCGATTAGACTATTTGGTTAACTATATTACTTTTAACAGTAATTAGTTGCTCTAAAATTATTTGCTTATAAAATTACAAAAATAAATATATTTTTAATATTAAAATTGCCTGAGATTAGAACAATTGATTCACAAAAGGCATTCGTTTATTTCCAGGAGAGTGGGTTTCTGAAAAAGATATAATTCGCCGAGTAGTTCGATAGATTACTTAGTAAATTACATTAGTTTTCACAGATGTAAATATATTTATTTATAACAATCTATAAGTAAATTATATTTTAGTTATGGAAACTAATTAATATTGCGACAATTGATTAAGAAAAAGCATTCGCCTGCTTTTAGGGTAGAGAGTTAATGAAAAGGGTATAATTCACCGAGTAGTCCATCTAGATTTCTGGGTGTTAAATTCTAATCCAAGATTTGAAATGATAAGTAATGAGCAGTACCTTTACCCATTACGCTAACCGAATTCACAACACTGTAAATTGTTTGTGCTAATTTCTCCTTTTCTAAATCTTATATACACACTGGCCAATGAATTGGAGACCTCAAATTAATATTTTATTGAACAACCATCTGTACAGATAACACACAGTATTAGTGAGGACATCGGTTTTAGAAGTTGAAACCTGAGAATCTGAAAACTCAAGAACTTGAGAATGCCATTTATTGGCTACGCAGACTTGAAGATCCCTTCCCCTAGATAGAAGAGGAGATTACTAACAGATGTGCCCTTCCAACAAGCAACAAATATTTTTCGATTTGATTAAGATCCGGGCTTTGCAGAACAACCAGGGAAGGGGTTAGATTGATATTCATTGAAACAATTTTGAATGTTTTTGGCAGAGGAATAAGTACATTACAATCCAGAAAAAAATCCCCCATCTGAGTGAAAATGTAACATACAAGGACTCACTTGATATGTTAATATTATTAGATATAGTCAGGCTTTTTGTTTACTCACAAGAAACTTCAGAGAGCCACATCCATACCAGCAGAAAACTCTACATTTCCTCTTTTAATTATATTTATAAGCCACCATTTTAAATGTAAGGAAGCAAAATATAGTAAAATAATTTAAATTACTCAAAATATTTACTCTAATATTTTAAATTACATGAAGTATTACAAAAAATGTAAGTGCCTTTGAAAACAATAACAAAAATGTAGGTCTTGTAAATTGATATCGGGACTTATATTTAATTAAACTTAATATACGTTTAAATTTTTATGACAAAAAATGTAAGTGCCTTTGAAAACAATAACAAAAATGTGGGCCTTGTAAATTTATATCGGGACTTATATTTAATTAAACTTTATATGTTTAAATTTTTATGAAATACTACATCAGAAATGGTGTTTATAAAATATTCCGCTTTTATACGCAACTATTATTTAAAACAATGTTGATTTTATAGTTCTGCAAAGACAACCTCGAAACGTAGTTTTATGTCTTCTGGAATTGGCGAGCTTGGCTTCCAAGTACGGGGTCCTCCTTCCTCCACCAATTCAGCTTACGAAACAGTCTGCCAAAATTATTCAGGATGAGATGTCAGATTGCTCTGATGAAGACATCTACTTCACTTCCTCCATACCTTCACCAACAAAGTTCCAGCGAGTGGATTCAGGATGTTCCAGTGGACTAAGAAGTCCCTCGCCCATATCCACCTATTCCAAAACTTCATCTCCAATCTCTTCCATGAAACGAAGTGGCATCCCCCTACGCAAGACAGACAAGAACGTATTCGTCACCATCAACACTCGCTATTGCAATCGCCTTCCGGAGAGCACAAGTGAAACCAGACAGTTTTCGTCACGGACTTCGTCTCCAGTGATGAGACGAAGTGCCTCGTTGGCGAGAACTGATACCATCAGCAGTCGAATGAGAACAAGTTGCACATTGAATCGTAGTTCTTCATCTCTTGCATCGTCTAAGAGTTTGCAAGAGAAAATTGTAAAGAAATTTTTTGATGAACATTTGTCGGAAAGAGAAAAGATATCGATTTTGGACAAAAGGGTAATTAAATACTAATGATAATTTTTTTTTTGCTCAACTCATATTGAAATGCTAAATTATGCATAAACTAAACTAAACTCAGTGGTGTGACAGCCCACAGAGGGTCAAGGCTTACTGTGCCCATGGCAGTTTTCTTGACCTTGGGCTCTGGGGTAAAGGAGCAGATGTCCCGGTTTGGTGGTCAGCCGAACGCGAAACCCCCGGTGCTTAGTTCCCAAGCATGCTTGGTACTCATTTATCTACCCTTTGAACGGATGAAAGGCTGAGTCAACCTTGCCCGGCCCGAAGATCGAACCCAGGACCTATGGCACGGGAGCGCGAAGGTCTACCACTCAGCCACCGGGCGTCAAATTTTGAGCATATAGCTGGTAAAAAGCATGTATTTGCCCAATTAAAAAATTAATTTAAGATCTGTATTGTCAAATAAAAACGAAAAAAATTCACTAACTTTTATGTGCCGAAGTGTTCACACAAGCAAGCGTTATTTCACATAAGATTAATATTCAGACAGCAATTAACGATCTATCTCCCGGGCCGTGGTGGCTCAGAGGATTGAGCACTCACGTCCTTACGAGATGACCTTGGTTCGAATCCTAGCGCTGGCAGGTTGAGACGCACCCACAGTAGTGCTGTTGTAAAATATCCTCAGTGGAAGATCGATCATGGATTAAAATCCCCTTGCCATAGCGCTGACCGGGGTAGGGTTTCGTGGTTTTCCTTTCCATGTAACGCAAATGCGGGTTAGTTACGTAAACAAATCCTTCGCAAAGGATTGTTTGTCCCAATGCTTGATCGAAGAGTTCCCTTGTCTTCTGGGTTGGGTTTAAAATTACAAGATTACGGAGTTGGAAACTGATAGTCATAAACTCAGAATTGGGTCAGCTGTTCAACTCCGGTTATGAAGTAAAACAAAACATGCACATGCCTGAATGTTTCCTTAATCCTAAGGGTTTCATTACCAAGGTCATTGGGCTATTTGGACGAGACTATTAGGACAATTAGAACAGATGTGCTAGCCTTCATGCTTACATTCAGACCTATTATTTACAGCAAATCTATGGAATATTATTAAAAATAAACGATATTTTGTAGTTATAATCAATTGTTTTTTTTAGATAATGGAAGTTGCTCGTCAGTACCATAAAGAAGAAAGCAAGATTCGTCGATTATCTGAAGGCCGTTATAGTATCAGTGGAAAAAACGTGCATCTAAGGGTAACAATTTTAAATTCCAGATTTCAACTATTTTTAAAAATTTGAAAATTTCAAATTCTTGGATTTTGATTTTAAAATAATCATTACAAATTACACACAGAAATGAAGATGCTTCCTTAAGACCATATATATTTCTTGCATTCTTCTCAAAAACAAAGAAAAAGAAGTATAGATATTGAGGATCGTGAATCAGCATAAAAGTAAGGTAAAATCAAAAGTACCATCAAGATGTGACAAAACACAACTGGAGAAGGCGGATGAAAGGATTATCAAAACTTATCTGATTGCCGGTTGAAATTTCTAGCTATCGTCTTCCAACTTCTGATTGGTCAAAAAATCATAAACAAGGTTTGGTGTCTCGTGCACTCAGAATCTAGAAAAAGTTTTTTTCAGATGTTGGCTAATACTAGTTTATAACTTAATATAAATATTTTACTTACCTCGGATCAAATTTGAATACCTAGGAACAACTATCACTAACAAAAATGATATGAATATTAAAATGGATCTATGGTTGATGCTAGCAAACAGATGCTACTCCGGTTTAAAAAACCAACTAAGATCACGACTCATAAACGATGGAACAAAAATTAGTATGTATAAAACACTAATCCTACCACTATTTCTCTGTGGCAGCAAAAGCTGTGCACTGAGCAAACATATCAAAAATAGGCTGCTAATTTTTAAAAGCAAAATACTACTCGAAAGTGTCGGTACTGTCCAAGTAAATAATATTTTGCGAATTCTCCACATCCATGGTATTTATAATGTTGTTGTTGTAGCTCATTTACGTCGCACTAGAGCTGCGCAATGGGCTATTGGCGACGGTCTGGGAAACATCCCTGAGGATGATCCGAAGACATGCCATCACGATTTTGATCCTCTGCAGAGGGGATGACACCCCTGCTTCGGTAGCCCAACGACGTGCACGCGAAGTCGAGCACTTTACGGTAGAACAGTTTAACGAGGACCAATACCGCCTACCCTCGGTCTCTACGCAGGCTGATCCAAGTGGTCACCCACCCGCACACTGACCGCAGTCAGTGATGCTTGACTTCGGTGATCTGCTGGTAACCGTGTCTTAACGATCAGTCCACTGCGGGACTATTTATAATGGATACAGGCATCCAGATATAATAAAAGTCATCAAACCAAACTGGAAAAGGTATCTTTGGCACTTATTTTACTGAGAAAACCACAGTCTCACAAAGATATTGACCTTCAACAAGCTAGGTAGTAGTAGAAAACGGGGAAGACCCCGATGGCTTGATGATATTAAAAGGGATCTAAAAGTATTAAAAGTAACTAATTTTAACAACAACAAAAAAACAAGCATCTGGCAGACTCTGTTGGAAAAAAATTGATAAGACTGCCCTGGTCTGCTCAGGACTGTAGTGTTAAAAGATTATTTATAATAAGGAAATCTCGTTTTCTTTGGTCGTTGTTATTTAATATTAAAGTATATACATTTTTATTTCGCTTTCGACAAGGTTTAAGAAAATATACGACATAGGCAGTCTTTGCGGAACACTCTATGTTAAATTTTTATCTATACGTTGATTTTTATACTTGATTGCGCACAAAAAAATACCTTGATAGCTTTTCATTTAATGAATCGTAGTTTCTTGTAATAATAACGTGCTATCTTATGGTTTTATAAACTAACCCTAACTATGCTATTTTTGATGAAGTTAATCTTTTAAGTTGCGAAATCTCAAGCAAAAAATTTACTTTTTTCGAAAAAACATATTTTCTTACGTATGCGGTTACTTGAACCGCAAAACATGGACATGGTCAAAATCTGGAAAACATGGTTCCAAAAATTTATGTAGGATAGAAATCAAAAATTAAAGTTCCTTAGTGTTAATTTCAATTCTCGTTTATTTTCGTCTATTTCAAGAATTCATAGCTTAAAAAAAATTGTAAAGAATTTTAGACGATTAAATTTTAATCATTCGAATTTAATGCTGTTTACATTCTTTTTGCATTAAAAAAAAATCCTCTAATGGCTTTAAATTATTTTTCAGTGTTAGAGTTTACTATTTTAGTTTTGGCATGCTATTTATAAAACAATTTTATTCCAGATTGTTCGAGGCAATAATGTCGTTGTACGCCTGGGAGGAGGATGGGATACTTTGGAACATTTCCTTTCGAATCTAGATTTCGACAAAGCTCCATGTGATATTTGTTCACGCACAAGGACTTACGATGGGAAGAAGAGAGTAACATGCATTAAAAGAACCTATCCTGTAGCCACACTCTAATATTTTCTTTTAATTATTATAACACAGAATATTAAACACTTGAATGCATTAAATAAAGCTCTTACCGGATATTCAGTTCTAAAATATTTTTTGAATAAATTCACAACAAATAAAACATGATGTATAATTACAATTTTCAAAAGTAAATTTTTCCTTTTCATTAACATACGAGTTTCATTAATTGATAACAGATGCTTCAGGATCATTCAATTTTCATTTCATGCTCTCTCCCTTTCTCTCTCTCTCTCTTTCTCTCTCTCTCTCTCTCTCTCTCTCTCTCTCTCTCTCTCTCTCTCTCTCTCTCTCTCTCTCTCTCTCTCCCTTTCTCTCTCTCTCTCTCTCTCTCTCTCTTTCTCTCTCTCTCTCTCTCTCTCTCTCTCTCTCTCTCTCTCCCTCTCTCTCTCACACATTTTACTTTTAGAGATAGATCCCTAATTTTTGACGAGTCATCAATTCTCTATCTGTGTTGCGTTGGTTTTAACATTTATTTTGTCACAAAATAACGTGGTTTTTCCGAAATGCGTAATCTCAAATGCATAAGAATGTTGCTTCCTCACTTTTGCGTAATGTAAGTGCATTCTCTGGATTCTCCAACATTTTTATAGGTAGGCTCAATAAGTGGAACCAAAGTAAGAAAATTAAACTTCGCAAGGATGGCATCACTGAATTGATAGCTCTTGAAGAAAATAAATACAAGGTGCAAAATAAAACTTTTAATCCATAGGCGGCATCAATTTTTACTCTTAAAACTATTGTCACAAACCATTCTTCAGTCGCATTAATATTTCTGATGAAATATGCCTGATAACATAAAAAACAAAACTGTTGTTAATTAAAGAAGGGCAATGGTAATAATAAAATTCTAAATCATTACTTACATCTATACTTTTTTACTCTGTTTAATTTTTTTAATTGTTTGAATTGCTAAGCTAGATTGGCAATTTTTTTCGTTTTCAACACAAGCAAATCCAGCTACCGAAAGCGAATATCCTTTAACCCCTCAACGATCTTATTATTTTCAAGGAAATGGTCCCTATTTTTTTATTCAAGAAAATTATATAAAAAAAGGTGCTAGTAAAATCGATATATTCATTGTTAATTTTTGGATTTCTTTTTTTTAACCTGAAATTTAAAACATATATGTCCATGTGACTCTGACTCCATAATGTATGCAATATTAAAAAATATTTCATCACCGAAAACAAACGACGTTTATTTACTAAGAGCATAAGTAATTGAGCAAAGAGTACAAAATGCATATCACAAATACATATGATTGAATAGTGCTGACATCTAGTTTCAAATAAACTAACTATCTTCAGTTAGATTAAAATTAGATTGATGCAGCAATCTAGCCTGAAAAATAATAATAAAAAAATTCCAGGCATGAGAGATGGATATATTAAAGTTTTGTGCTGCCTTACTTTTGAATGCTTTATATCGGAAACGAAGGAAGTCGGAAGTAAAAGCACACCCCGTTAATTTGACGGGACCGAGAGGAAAAGGATTAAAACAAATGTTAAGATTCTGACTCTTCTAATATCCGATTTTTCACAATATAAAACAATAAATAAGAGGCTCAATACTGTGTGCACTATGCTTGTCAACTTCCGGCATTGCTGTCTTTATCTTTTGGAACGTTTCATTATAAGAACTCGGTTAGCTCTTTCAGTTTTTATACTAATGTATCTCAGTTTAGTAATGTATGAATAGTGGTACACTTTTTAAAATTAAATTCTTCGGAGAGCTGTAAAAAACTTTTTACCGTAATGAGCATTAAATACATTATTAAGTACATTAATATATCAGATACCTAATGCAAGAATACCATTATTACCTATTGCCACAATTAATAAAGAATCGCTGGTATCAATAAAAGTTTGGTAAATTTTTATTGATTTCCCAAAACTGAATTTTGCTTACATTTTTTTCACATGATTCAAACAAAACCACTAAAAAAGGTTAAAAAATGGAGAAAAAAACGTTAAAGCAAAAATTGTGATATAAAATTTATTAAAATGTGAGCAACTGGGCAATACAGGTAACAGGTAAAACGCGAGTTATTCTGAAAATTTGCATTAATAATTGTAAATTTGGGAAAAATTAAATGATACAATAAATCATCCTAACCTAAAAAAGGATGACTAGAATCTTAATTTATGGTAATAATAATTTGAAAGAAATATGGATGTGGAAAGAGACATTTTTTTCCCCTTACCTTGCTCACTCACTTGATATTTTAATTTTCACTACTTTGCTGCCAACTCGAAAACTGACTTTGACACAATAACATACATTTGCATTAGTGTTAACTGAATTTTACAATATTTTTATGGAAAGGACAATTTTTATTTGTTTACTAAAATTATTTACTCAGCCTATTATCTCTCTAATAAAATTTTAAATTTTATCTTCCTTTCATACATACGCATTCGCCAGTTGGAGTTTGTATTTTTAATAATCTTCCTTTTTTAAAAGAATTTGTGAACGTTTACACTAGGAGCAAATTATT
Source organism: Parasteatoda tepidariorum (assembly GCF_982258835.1). Classification (NCBI taxonomy): domain Eukaryota; kingdom Metazoa; phylum Arthropoda; class Arachnida; order Araneae; family Theridiidae; genus Parasteatoda; species Parasteatoda tepidariorum. The sequence goes on along the minus strand of NC_141762.1, from coordinate 70,724,976 downwards.
ATAAAATTGCTTATTTAATTATTTGTTAATTAAATTGAACTAATTTTAACCTCCTAAAGTAATTTTTTAAACTCGTAGCAATTCGTAATTATTTTGCATAATATTTAGCTATAAGACTAATATAAGACTAATTTATAATTAAGGTCTGAACAACATTATAGCTACAAAAATTCAATTTTAATGATAATAATAAGAAAAAAAAGTTATAAATATTTAGTAGGTAAAATATCAATTAACTGACTTACTTAACACATTTGGTTAATCACGACACTCAAACAAAACGAAAAATAAAAGATCTCTCCTACACAATCGCGACCGCCATCTATCCGCAAGCGCAATCAATAATTCTAATCTTAGGGGCACATCTTTTGATTGCCAGATAGTACACTAACTTTGTGCAGTCATCTGTCCACTTAAGTCTATTATTAGTTAATTAAAAATTCAAATCAAATCTGACAATTAAAATATATAATAACATACATACAGCCTAATATTATTAAAAATTAAAATCTGGAGTTGCAATTAAAACACTAGAAGGCCTTGCTCTTTATTTTCCACTTTTAACAATCAAGTTTATTGCTTCCGTAGGTTACAAAGATTTAATAGTGTAAGATCATTTAGCAAGTCAACAAAAATTTACAGACAAATTTTTATTGATGCATAACAGAAATTTTATAGCTGCCAGCATCAGTCTTATGTTCACACTAATCTCCTCTCATTTGTTTTTTAACTTTACCCGCACTTGCGTAAAGAAAAGCATTTTTAATTGAATGTATTTTCTGTACTTAATGTTAAGTATTTCATTAGAAACTTCTACGCGATTGAAAACCAACTAGGGACAATTTCAATGAATCTAGTTACTGTTTGTGCCATAGCCTTCGTATAACATATTAAAAAAGTCGTATATTTAAAATATAATTTCACAATAACTATTTGAACAATGCCGTTCAAATTTTTTATTTTATCATGCAAAACTACAATGAATAAAAAATTTATGAAGTAAAATGTTGTCAAAAATCTTGCAATCTTCTTGCAATTCAAAGCATTTTCAACTACTATTAATTAAAAAAATAATTAATAATTTATTTCTATTTTTTTGCATGGGATTATCTTTGGATAAACGACTTTTATAGTTGTGAACAAAAAATTTTGGACAAACGTTTACATAAGTAGTCAGAGAAGTTATGAGATTAAATAAAATGGGTTTTTATACTTAAAAATCGTTCTTATTATTTTTTACAAAATGAAAAAAAGAAAAGAAAACTGAGAAGAAAAATATGAAAGTGACTTCTTCAGTGCTGCCATCTAAAAGCCTTTTATAACACTGAAAGAAATGCCTTCATTTTGATCGAAAAATTCTTGGCAAGGGAAAAATTATTTAAATTTTATTAAAGTAATGAAAACAATTCTGTTAGAAAGTTCAATACCAAAAACTGAACAAGAGAGAAAAATTAATTATATATATACTGACCTATAGGAAGGTCAATCATAATAAACAAATTCAAAGGTCCTATGAAAAACTGAATTCGTGGCTTTTGAGATTTAGCTTTTTTTACAGTATTTTTTTTCTTTTTTTTTCTTTTGTTGTTTAAAAATTATTTGGATAATAAAATAATAAGTATGAAAAATACAGGATGATAATAACTTATATATGAATTTTTAAAATAAATTCAAATGCATAAAAAATAAAATAGATAAAATTTAATAAAAATAATAATTTTTAATAATAATGTTTCACAATTTTATTGTTGTAAAATATTAACTTTAGAAGCACAGAAAAAAATAGTGTCTATATAGCTCAACTAATATATTTTTTTAATTTATTTAATTGGTATTCGTTCGTAAGAATTAAAGTTAAAATATAGTAATAGCAATAATTGAACTGTTTGAGTTTGGCGCTCATTGTGTGTTGTTGCACACAGCAACGAATGGGATGTTTTCATCTTGACAGATGACCCTCTAGTGCAGGGATGGCGAACCAATGGCACGCGTGCCATCTAGGGCACGCGACACAATATTTTGGGCACGCTACCGATCACGAAGTTCCGATATGAAGCATAATAACAATTAAATTAAAATTCACAAAAAACTGAACAATTAAGGCCAAAAAAGCAATTAATAACCATAAAAAACCAAGCTAACAATAAATAACTAGCAAACTAATTAACAGTTTTGCTTAAACTAACATCTTATAACTCTAATATAAGTTATTTGTCATCTAATCTGCAACAACAGAAGTCACACTGATGTTACTTTAAGTTGAATTACGCGTATAACTGAGACATTGCAAAATGTATTTTATTTTGTAATAAATAGTTTTGAGTTGATAGTATTTAGTATTATTACTTACGCTATAATCACAAAGTCAAAACTATTTGTCGGCACGTCTATGACAACATAAAAATTTTTTTTAGAAAAAATGGCACGTTGGTGCATAAAGGTTCGCCACCCCTGCTCTAGTGGCTTGAAAACAACTCCTACAATTACTGATATAGTACTCAAAGTACTGAAAATGATACTGAACTGAACCGGTAAGGATTCTGAGAGCACTGATTCGATTTCTTGGCAATGCCTTCCGTCTACACCTTTTTGTAGCTCCTCCCAATAGTAATTTTTTAACATTTGTTCTTAGCAATTTGTTAACAATATTTAAGTCAATTATAAATCAGTTCCTAAAAATTTTATAACTGCTTTTTTTTAATCTTAGTTTTAAATAAAATGTTAGTTTCTTTACTAAAATCGAAATAGCGTCATTAACGTTTTTTTTTTCAAAACAATAAAAACCTATTTATTGAAATTTAGTTTCCTTTAAATTTTATTCTGATGTTCTTGTTTATTTATTTAATATGTTATTCTTTACGTTACTGCATAATATTAATTTTAACGTTAATATTAAGAAATTTTAGTATTAATTATAACCTTAATAAATAATAGAAACTGTTAATTAATACCAATTATATTTTTATTTCATAACCCGCGTTCAAAGGCCGACTCAATTTTGAGTTTACGATTACCTATTTTCTACTACGTAGCCTTGTAATTTGGACCCGATCCAGAAGACAAGGGAACTCCTGTGTTAAGTATTGGGAGAAAATTGCCTTCGTGAAAGACTTTTTGACGGAATAATCTAATCATGATCCATCAACCACTGAGTGCATTTTACGTCAGCATTGTGGTTAGTGCGAGCCGGGAGAGGAATTCTTATAGCCCAGCTATCCCTGGGTTAGTGTTCGAACTCATGTCACCTCATTGGAAGGCGAGTGCTCTAACATCTGAGCCACCACGACTTACCTATTAATATTAAAGGATATAGAAATCATTCAATATTTGCATAGCAATCAATAAATTAATAATTACACTTAGATAGCTAAGAAATACAAAATGAATTTCGACGCAGGGTCAGTCAGCTTAAGTCTTCGAGTGTCTCATTCCTGAACTACTGAGAAAATATGTTTATGTTTAAGTCACGACTAGTGAAAGTTGAAGTTATTTTTCGAAAGATAGGAGCTAGGCTCGACAATCACGAGTTCTTTACAAGTTTATTATAAGTAAAGTTTCCGAGATAGCCAGGTTGGTGAAACGTTGGGTTCGTTTCCAAGAGGTCGTGAATTCAATCCCCACTGGCCAAAGACTCTCAGTGTACAAAATAGTGACTGGCGCACGTTAAATCTGTCCGAAGTCCTCCAAGTTCCCATAACAAATCAATACCTCTGGAATACCAATCGATTGTTCTGAAGTTCAGGTCAAAATTACGATCTACGAATTTATGAAAGGTGAATAAATATGTCTCCTCCTTGTCAAATAGATTGTTTTCCTTCGCTTTATATACCTTTTGTCGTTTGGACTGTGTAGTGGTCAGGGAACTGACCTCACGCCAGAAAGGTCATGGGTTCAAATTCCAGACTAGGCAAGAAAGTTCATTAATTCTCTGCACTATCAGTTCTTACTATGGGGGAGTCAATCAGGAAGAGGGGAGAAATGCCGTTTGTAGCGGGACCGCTGCACAAGTAATTTAAAATATATATTTAAAAAATTAAAACTCCTTTAATTCACTTCACTTTATTGCCTTTTAATCAGTGTATTGCCTTGTAATCAGTCGATTAATATTTTTTTGGCGACTAAATTGTGAGCATTTTCAAACCACTTTTTTCTAGACACACGCAACGATATTACATGAATGGAAACAAAATAAGAAGAATTCAACTGTAAAAAAAGGTTGCATTGTTTATCTGTTACGGTAATTGCAAAAGCAAGTTATTTGAAATTGCATTTACGTTAAAAATAATGCACATTCTTTAAATATATTATTTCCAGCTTGTGTTCTCTATTATGCGAAGCAGTTTTATTTATATATTTTTTATTCAAAGTTTAATTACGAATATTGCAGAAGTAAAACTTGTACGTTTATAGCTATTATCTGACAATTAATGGGTTATCACCAAAGCGTCTCATTCATTATGCATTTACACCCATAAAAATAGTGTTAAAAGAATGGAAAACCTATTTTTCTACTTAACATTCTTGCTTTTACAACGTAACTCTCTAAGCTAAAAACATAATGCTTCATACATTATTTATGAATGAAATCATTCTATTACACATGAAATCGAAACACAAGAAAAAGAGCAATATGTTTCAGTTTCATTTAAACAGGTAAAGTTTTTAATTTCACCTCAAGCCTCTTATCCCATTTTTCATTCCCTCTGTGAACTCTGGTGAGGTGTATATTATATAATTGTTAAAAAGTTAGAACATTTCGTAAAAAATTTTTATACCTTTATAAATAAAGAAAACCTACAAAAAAATCTTCATAAATAATAAGAAGTATGAGTTTTTTAACAACTGTCACTAAAAAATTAAAGATGCCTGACATATTTCTAGAGATGTTGTGCTTATATGGTATTAAAAATACCAATCACAAAATAGAATCCAAATACCAGATATTTTTGAGACTTACGTTTTTTGCTACAATAATATTTTCTCAAGTTCTTTTCATGATGAACTTATTTAAAGACTTAAATGTATATTGTGAATATGCATTTTGTCGAAAATGGTATATATATAATATACTGTGGCGAACTTTTTCCCTTGGGAGCTGGATCAGCCTATATGCTAAACGAATTGAAATTGGAAATGCACTGCTAAGATTTAAAACTATGGAACGATTCCTTAAAATCAAAGTATATAAATCAAGGAAAATAATCAATGTTGTCTTCATTTTACATCTTTTGCCCATAGTTTTTTTCACTTATTTATATATACATAATTATACTGATGCGAAATTAGCAGATATATGCTTTTTGGAAGTGACGCTTGGTAAACAGTTTGAAGTGAGGAACGAAATAAAGATAGCAGTTTGCTCCTGGTATTTCATTTCTTTGAGATTCATTAATACCGTTAAGACAACCTTGATAAGTTTAGTTTTCATTTTCTGGGATCATATATTGACCCAAAGTATAAAAGAATGTGGTAAAAATGTTTCACTCGTTAGTCGTTTTGACGCTACAAATGCTGTGAATAGTTTTGTTCGACAATACAGTCAAGTGCATCGACTTTACATCGAGATGGATTCCAGCATGTCCCTACCCCTCTTCTGGATACTGGGATGTCATTTCTCGGTTATTTTTGGAAACTTCGCAAACATTCTCTTCTTCACCGTATTCTCTAGTGGTGCTTCAGATATTATTGATAATTTTTATACTTACGCAACACATAGTCTTTTGTTTTTTCTGATTCTATTCTTTGCATCGAATGTTAATGAACAGGATCAAATTATGAGGCAAGAAGTTGAAAATTATGCTTACATTTTGATTGCATCGAATGACTATCATAAGCTGGGGAAAAAGCTGAAGAATTTTCTTATCTCAAAGGATAGCATACTTTTAAGTGTCTGGGGATCATTCAGCTTTACTAAGAGTGTACTGATTTCTTCAGTTGGCGTTATAGTATCGTATAACCTTCTCATTCTACAATTTACTTAGCTTTCTTCATCTACATCCTCTATTTTTTTTATATAAATAATTATTGCAAGGAAATTATCAAAGACATTTAAGAGAAACATTGTGATGTAACAGAGAGCCTTTTTTTACGTTTACGTTACGTAAATAGTAATGCTAATTTCATTTCCCATTTTTTAATGATACTGCGCTTGCTCTGTAGCATATTGCGTTTCGCAAATAGCGTAGGCACCTTAATTTTAGAGTAATTACTAAACAATAAGGACCAAAAACCGGAAAGGTTGTTGTATTATTAACAAAGTATTTCTCCTGGGAAGTAACTTCAGATCCTTATGAAGATCCGGAGCGTAGGAAGAATGTACATAAAAATGTAGTCAATGCTAATAAAAAGAAACCAAACGCATTGCTAAAGATGCATTTTAAGACATACGTTACGTTTTACGTTAATTTTTGCAAAGCTGGAATAGCGTTACCGTTAACGTAACACAGTCAAAAGCTCTTTTATGTCCACGTCCAATCACGTTAGCTTAATGAGAAGAACATTTTAACTTGCCAAGTCAGTCGTTAAATCATTAAATTACGATATAACAGCTATCTTTAAGCCTAGTTAAATGCAATCTTTGACAAAAAAATATTAGAATATATAAACTTAAGATATTTTTGTTAAATACGAATTCGAATTATAGGTTCTAATCCGAATAAACAAGATGCTTCAACAGTATTCGAAGACATAGTTTTGCGAGGAAATTCTCCATTCTTATGATACTTCCTACCTCCCTTCTTGTTTTGAAAATGGAATTTCTACCCACCATTTATATTTCACTGGCAAAATGAAATCTTAAGGTCATGGCAAATGTCTCCGTCATCTTGCAATGGGCCAAATTAGTTGGAAAAAAGCTGAAACTTTTTTCTTATAAGCCAGATATTTTAAACTAATCAATTTATATAAAGCTGATTAGAAAATATGAGAAGAATTACACAGTGAAGCAAATTTTTTGTTGGTTTATTGCAATAAACTATTCATAAAACAATTTTTATAAGCCTTCATTAAACTACATAATATAAATCGTGCTTATAGAGAGATGAGAGTAATATATTCTTATTAGTATGAAGCTTATAATATGAATGGAAGAAGCATAAAAACTGCTAATCTTACTATCAAGTATAAGGCACTAATCACATTACATAGCCTAATGATGGTGATTATTTTCAGAAAGCCCAATAATTCAACTAGCCTATGTCCACATAATTTTAGTGATGACTTAGCTATTTCCTTATTTTACGGGTATAGAGCTAAAGCTACACAAAATTGTTCCTCAGGTTATGCATAAATTTATGACGAATGCGTTAGCTAGCCTTGAGCTAAAGAAATGAGGCACTAACTAATGACTATCAATTCTTAAATTAAGACAAATAATTGCTTTTGAATTTAAAGTCTATTTTTAAGGGTTTTGGTGTTGACAAGCTGTTTTCAACATGTGAGAAATGGTCTTTCATAATGTCGCTCTATAACATTTAAAAGAAAATTATCTAAAACAGCTTCTTTCTATTGTTAGAGCACTCTTATAGGAGAGAAAAATCATATGATCCAATCCTCAGTTGGGCGAGCACTTTCGAAAATCTTTGGCTGTCATCAACATAAAATAATTTAAGGTATTAACGAAATTTACCTGTAAATTATTTATGTAGTCTCTTTTATTGATATTTCTTGTTTGTTCAATTTTGATTACAAATTAAAGAATTTTTTCATTTATCAATTTATTGTTGTAAACTGTTGAAGGTATTATTCATCATAACGTTTATTATAAACTCATTTTATCATGTTAAACTTTTTTAAATTTTTTTTTTTCAAATTGACAGTAAAAATCACAAAAAATTTTGTAAAATGACAATTTTATTCGAAATGGAAATCGTAAGACTAAAAATGATATCGATCTAAATTTGTTTAAAAAATATACAACGATAATTTCATAATCATTCTAATATCATCAAAACTTGATTTGATAATCATCAAATTTTAAGGATTCGAGAATGTACTAAGCATTTGTTATTAATTAATTTTGCAAAACAAAACCTACTAGCAGTAGAAGATTATAACTTTAAATTTAGTAACTACTGATGGTTTACATTTCTAATTGTTTGTTACTAACGGATAACGATTATATTGTAATTGATGGATTTTTTTGGATAACTTTATTTTACTAATGGATGACCACTTAAACATTTTAATAAATTGGAATCTGATTTTTCGTAAACAGTGCTTGCTTGCAAAAGAATAAAAATTGACAATTCAGTTTGCTTGTGGCATATTCTTATATTACTTATTTAATTTTTATTTCAAGGGTATGACTAACTCTAGATACATTATCTAGCAATTAGTATTTGGACACGTGTTATTGAAAAGAAAAGCAAACTTTATTCATAATCAATAGTTGGTTGATCCTCCACGAGAAGCTATTACAGCGTTAAAATAAAATAATTACATTGTGAAATATTGCTTGTCATGATTTTTTTATTTTTTAATTCTTAACTATTGCAGTGTGTAATTTATTCTGCAACTTCGTAATATATATTCAGAATTATAGAAAATGGGGTAATGCAAAACTTAGAAGATGGGATAAAATAAAACGTAGAAAGATGTAAAGTTTGAAATTTTTTAATTGTAGGGCTTAAGTATTATGAAGACAGTTAAATATATTTAAAATTTGGTTACTTTTAAACTTTCAAGGTAATGAAATCTATTTTATTTAAACATTGTCCTTAAACATTATCTCTAACTTATGAATATTTACAATACTAGCATTGTGTTTGTTACTTTAATTTTGAATTATTCGGTTAAAATTTGAGAGATAAGAAGTATATTTATAAATTTTATTTTTATCATGTTTAAAATAATATAATAGTAAATAATTATGATAATCGTACAAATTTATTTATCTTAATATTTAAAATTTAACCAAAGAACATTTACATTATCGTAAAAACAAAAACATTTAAATCAATGTAAAAAGGAATCTTGTTTCAATGTAAGGGTCCTGTATATTCTTTTCGAAAACAAGTTTTTTAAAAGCGTAACATATTTCTTTTTACTTCTAATTTATCAATATCAGAAGCTTGAATCCAGCCTCTGCTTAATTTTATGATTTTTTTTTTACTAAAAAGCTCTGTTTTTTATCTATAATTAAGAAACACATGCAATAAAATTTTTTTGAACAAAAATCTATTTTGTAATAGCAACGTTCTCAAATCAGTAATTGATTGTAGTCAAATGTTGATCATTCATACTAAAAGCAGCTTCTGAAAGGTGGTGTTAAAAGTTTTAATCTCATTCTTGTATGCAATTATATGTTTGTGAAAAATTAATTTGGATAAAACATAATTTTTATTACTTTTGTGACTTTAAATTTAAAATGTAAAATGTTGTGCAATTTTTTTTTTGGCTAAGATAGTTAGTTTAGTACCAAGACACTTTACCCCTTTAATTGGCCGTTTATTTCTAGTAAAGGTAAATTGAAGTATTTTTGGAATTGAAATTGTTTTGAGAATAGTAATTGATATGAGGAAAAAAAACTCATTTAGTTTTGTAAAAAATACCATTTTTTGGGTGGTAAATATATTTAACACGACCTATTAGGAACTAATTGACTTTTACTTATCTTTACTTATAAAATAAATTTTATAAATGTTACAAACTTCAAAAGTAATTATGTATTTAATAACTTTTATTCGTTTTTTTAAACTATCAAATAGTTACCAATTTTATTCAAACGCACTTCAAGAAAGCTGAAGTCATTAACAAATTGAAACCTAAATTAAAAGTGGTATTAAAGGGTGGGAAGTATACTTCCTACGGCCTTCGAAAGGGTTAAATAATTATCAAATTCTAGAAAATTTCTGATGTGTCCATGTAAAGTTATTTTTGCATTATAAAAAAATTACTCGCGATTTTCATAGTATTAGATACTTTCCTGATTTCACTCCCTGAAAAAACTCTATCTTGCTTTTGGGTTTTGTTTCAGGTATTTTGTTAAGTGAAATTTCAGATACGAAAAGAATAAAGTTATGTATGTATTTCTCCATTTAATTTCTGTGAAAAAAAGAAGTGGAAGAAAATATTTGAAGTAAGTACACTCTATAACAAAAAAATCGACCCACCAAGAAGGAGTTGTCCGATTGAAACGAAAATTAGTGGATAGGAAGACAATGTACAGAATAGTAAATGATTAAAATTTATTGCAGAGTTACAGTAACAAGTTCAATAACGTGTTGACCCGCCTCTAGCCTGGATACAAGCTGCCACACGGCGTGGCATAGACCGATAAAGCTCCCGGATGGTCTCTTGCGGTATTTCCTGCCAAATTCGATCCAATTGTCGAACGAGGTCATCAACATTCCGTGCCAGATGCAATCGCCTTCCCATCATATCCCAGACATGCTCGATGGGAGAGAGATCTGGTGATCTGGCATATCAAGGAAGAGTTTGACAAGCTTGCAGTCAGTTCATAGCAACACAACATAGTATGTGGTCTGACATTGTCCTGCTGAAAAACCAGTTCAGGGCGCTGCAAAAGGAACGGTAGCAAAACAGGTCTTGGAATGTCGTCGACGTACCGTTGTGCAGTAAGTGTACCTCTAATGACGACCAAAGGGGTCCGGCTATCAAAGGAAATGGCACCCCAGACCATAATGTCTTGTTGAGGGCCGGTGTGGCGTGCAATAGTGAATGCAGGATCCCCCCTCTAAACTGTGCGTCTCCAAACACGTCTTCTATGATCGTCTGGACACAGTTGGAAGCGGGATTCGTCGCTAAAGACTATACGTCCCCAGTCGGCATCATTCCAGCCTGATCGAACCAAAACATTCATGCATGCGAAATTTTAAAGCAATCGGATGATTGCTTCTTGGTGCGTCGATTTTTTTGTTATAGAGTGTAATTTGAATATTTTTAAATTATGTTCTTTAGTGTGTCAATTATCATGAAAAATTACATTTCAAAAATTGAACAATTTCATTTTACGATTTTGAGGGGGACAATTTTTTTTAAATTAAAATTTCCACCCCTTTAAATAGTCACATGTACAGGCTTCTTGATGAGAGACACGAAAAGTTATTTCACTCAGCACTGCCCGACTGTTCCGTCAACGCTGCAACTGTGTCAATCGATGGTGCACCAGCTGTTAGTTGTTCCATATAGCATAGAGCCCTCGCCTCCTAATGAGGTGACCCGGGTTCGAGTTCCATCGATTGCTAGTCGATACGAATTCCACACTTGGTCGGCACCGGTTACAGTGCTGATATGAAATATAATTAGTGGTAGATTGACCATTAGTCTATATTGATCATTGGTTTAGAGTCCTCTTGACGGGAGTCTAACTATGGGTGGTTCTGGTGAATTTATTCTCCGCGTAACTCAAATACAGGTTAATTTCCTAAACAAGTCCTCCGCGAAGGCAAATTTCTCTCACTATTTAATCCAGGAATTCCCTTCTCTTCTGGGTGGAATTCAAAATGACAAAGCTAAAAGTTTGACCATAGGTAGTGCAAACTCAAATTTGGTCGGCTGTTCTGTTGTCAACTCCTCCGACTACAAAGCAAAACCACATAGTGAAAATTAAAAGCCTCTGTAGTCACTCAAGCTAATTTCTACTGATTCTCCTTCTGCCGAAACCATACGTGAGAGTCTGTTCGACAAAATGGCGGTAGCTTCAGAGTGACACGTGCCAGCTGCTGAGTCTTACCTTCAGAAGTTCAGGGAGTCTCTTAAACTCTAATTTATTAATGCTGATTTTAAAATGATGAACATTTAAAACTAAGGGAATCACAAAAACATGCATAATTCAATATTATCTCTCGTCCATCTGTAGCAACAGCTTCACTGCCGAGATTCAACTGTTAAGTGTCAAGTAGAAACTATATATATATATATATATATATATATATATATATATATATATATATATATATATATATATATATATATATATATATATATATATATATATATATATATATATATATATATATATATATATATATATATATATATATATATATATATATATATATATATATATATATATATATAATACGCGTCCATGCAAGTATGTATATACACACGGTATTAATAAGCTATCGTTAAAATGGCAATGTTGTATTGATAGTTTAGGATCATATTTTGATTAATTATATTATTTCTTGCTCAAGATATAATAAAGCAACCTTTCTGTCTCAAATCGGGCGTTTCATACTTAATACCGATATATATGGGCAGATCTCAAGAACCTTTAACTTTTGATAATAAAAAAATAATGATAAAAAATAATAGGCACACTATTTTCACACCTCCATAATTGTTTGAAACTGTATAAAATATCAGAAAATAATCGTGAACATCGAAAATTTTGATGCCCTTATAAGTATAAGCAAAAAATTAAAATTTTTGAATTTTCCCAATTTACCCTTTATTTTTCATCAAAAATTATAAGTATCATAAACGAATTGAAAAATTTTAATATTAAGTTAAATTGTTATAAAATGTATAAAAAGGCTTACTTTAATTATTTTCAGTCAAAAAATATCTTCAATTAGTAAAACATAGGGAAAAAACTAATTTCTGATATGTTAAATTTAATTAATTAATCCTGAGGTTACGGTTTGACAGGGTTACGGTCTGGACTACCTAGGGAATAGATCGAAAACTTTACTCAGATACAACACAATGCGATGCACACAACACAGAAAATAAATTAGGCAATGACAAACGTATGATCAAAATTTTGGTTGCTTTTAACATTTACATTTTTGATCTGCATCTGGTTACGGTCTTGACATCGTTACTGTTATCTCACCGAATGACAGTTTGTGATAAATTCGATTAATTTATAATTACTGCAAACAAAAACATTTATCTATAATAATGATACAAGTTTGTTCTACTTTAAATAAGCTTTTGGAATATCACTAACATAAAACAGAATTGGATTGTATACCTTTTTTTTTCAATTTTCGATGGTTACGGTTTGACGTGCCAAAATTTGGCCTCAAACTTTAAGTGTTTGCAAACGTCAATATTCACGAAAAACATCACTCAAGAAAATATGATAGTACAGCTGAGCTACTACGTTATGTTTTTAGTGATTTTCCGTTTTTTTTAAACAGAATATATATTGAAAAAAAAAAAAGCGTGCTAAACACGCTAAGCGACACTCATGAAAAGTTGTCAAATGTAGGATTGAAGTAAGAAATTAAAACCAAAAGCAAGTTACTCGCGATGGAAACTATACGTAAGATAGTAATGAATAGTTATTCCTGTAATTTTATTAGAATTAATTTTCGCTTATTATGTTATATATTTATGAGAAAAGTTTGAAGACATATAGGTTAATGATTCCTGAGATTCGCCCATATATGTATATATAATTGTAAATATTTTCAGTCAACCTTATTTAAGACAACGATATATTATGTATGCAAACAAAATAACAAAAAATAAATGATAAAAAAAGGTTGCCTTGAATAGCTGTTAACGAAATTACTAAAGTAAGTTATTTTAAAATTACATTTAGGTAAAAAAAATATTACATCTTCTAATATTTTCTTATTATATCTAGTTACATTTTGGTTAAATATCTAATGCGAAGGAAAGCACTTTCATTTTATTTCTTTTATTCAAAATTTAAATGCGAATGTTGTTTAAGCGAATCAAAATTTAATTGCAGAAGTAAAACTTGAACGTGATGATTAATATCTGAGAATTAATGGGTACTCTAAAATATGTCTCATTTATTACGCATTTATATACTTAAAAATGGTGTTTAAATTATGGGAAATTTATTTTTCCACTTTATGCTCTTTCTTTTGCGCTTTGAGCTTCATACATTATTTATGAAACAATGAAATCATTTTAAAGTACATGAGATCCAAGAATGTCCAAAACGAATATTTTTATTTACCTTCAATGGGGAAAATAACATTTTTAATTTCCCTACAATCATTTTATCATCTTCTTTGGTCACACTGCTAGTTCTGGTAAGGTGCATAAATAACCGTAAAAAAGTTCAAACACTTTTTTTAAATATATCTTTTAAAACATTGAGAAGCATAATTTTTTTAAGAATTCTCAAATTAAAGATGTCTAGAATATGTCTGGAGATGTTGAGGTTATATGGTATTAAAAATAAGGAACACAAGGTAGATTCCAAATGCCAGATCTTTTTGAGAGTTATGTTTTTTGCTACAGTAATTTTAAGTCAACTTCATGCTCTTATAAAGTTATTTACAACAATGATGCGAAGCTGTCAAGATGCATTTTGTCTAAAATGGTTCATATTTTATTTACTGTGGAGAACATTTGTCACTGGGATCTGGATTAGCCTGTATGCTAAACGAAATAAAATTGGAAATGTACTGCTAAGATTTAAAAATATAGAACGATTCATAAAAATTAAAGTATATAAATCTATGAAAATAATGAATATTGTCTTCATTTTACATCTTTTGCTCTTAGCTGTTTTAATTTGTTTATGTATATACAAGTATATTGATCCGAAATCAGGAGATAAATGCTTTTTGTTAGTGATGTTAGGTAAACAGTTTGAAGTGAGGAACGAAATAAAGATTGTATTTTGCACCTGGTATTTAATTTATTCGAGATTCATTAATACCGTTATGCCAACCTTGATAAGTTTAGTTTTCGTTTTCTGGTGTCATACATTGACCCAAAGTATAAAAGAATGTGGTAAAAATGTTTCATTGGTAAATAGTTTAGACACTACAAATGCAGAGAATAGTTTTATTCGACAATACAGTCAAGTGCATCGACTTTACATCGAGATGGATTCCAGTATGTCCTTACCCCTATTCTGGATACTGGGATGCCATTTCACGGTAATTTTTCTCAACTTCGCAAGAAGTCTCTTTTTTAACTCCGTCAATTATGAAACTTTGCATCTTTGTGATTTGCTTTATGGGTCCACGACGCACAGTCTTTTGTTTTTTCTAATTCTGTACTTTGCATCGAATGTTAATGAACAGGATCAAATTATGCGGCAGGATGTTAAGAATTATGCTTACATTTTAATTGCATCGAATGACTATCATAAGCTGGGGAAAAATCTAAACCATTTCCTTGACTCGAGGCGTAACATACTCTTAAACGTCTGGGGATCATTCTGCTTTACTAAGAGTGTACTGATTTCTTCAGTAGGTATTATTGTATCGTATAACCTTCTCATTTTACAATTTACATAACTTTATGTTCTATTTTGATAGAAGATTATGGGTCATTCTCACTGAAAAGGTATAACTAGACTAAAATTTTTTCTTAAATTAAAATAGTTAAAAAAGTGAAAAAATTACATAAATACCTTTATTTATTTTTGTTATATGTCCTTATAATAATGGTCAAGTTTTCTGTTTTATTTTTCACAAGTTTTAAAATATTTTAAATTCTGTCTTGACCACGGAGGAGATGTAATAGTCGACGGAGGAGACATTTTATGTTATAAAATGTCAATGAAAAGGAAGACTGATTCATTAATTCTTGGGTACAACTGATACGAGTTTAACATTAATGAGTAAATAATAATATATTTCATTATTAGAGCTAGAGCAACTTTCGATTAATCATGCTATTATGAAAGGAAACATTTTTAAAGGAAGGAAGCATTTTTAAACTAGGTGTACAATTTAAGTAACTCTTGTTGAACATTAATAAATTAAAATGTAAAGATTCTTGAGATAAAAATTCAGACTCCTCATGAAAGTAATTTATGTTTTCCAAACAAAGAAAAAAGTATTTTTCTCAATAAATATTAGAAAATATAAAGATTAATAACATAAATTTTTTAAAAACTAAATTTCTTTCATTTCAAAACTGTAATGACATCTGGAGTCCAAAACAGGCTGTTTGAGAATATGAACAATGTCAACAAGAGAAATATCATCATCAGCTGTAAACACAAACTTGTTTTTCCTGCTGATCTTCTCATAAATTTAATGGTAACCTCACCTAAGTTTTCTGATACAATTAAGCCTATGTAGTATTTTATGCTTTTTACCCATAGAAACTGTGCTACAACATAATCTTTGGTTTTGGGTATTTTAAACTTGTTGGTTAATTCTTCTGCACTCTCTAAAATTTCCTTGTCACTTTCAAAACATCATTAAAAAATAATTAGTTTGTTGGCATTTTTTCTCGTAGAATCAGTTCCAAATGGTAATGTTTACGTTGATCACTTTGGCAACTTAGGCAGATGAGGGATCTTGCTTCAATATCTATTTGGTCCTTTTTAAAAACAATTTCATGAATTTTCATTGTTCCAGGAAATTGTGCAATATGCTTCGGAATTTTAAATTTTTTTTAAGGCATTTATTAAGTATTTTTCTTGCAGTAATTTTTTTATCTGATTGTATAACCGATACTTTTTAATAATTTTATCGGTCAATACTTGTAATATTGTCTTTTTCACTTTGTAAGATTTTGTGCTTTTAAAGTTAGATTGAATTTGTCGGCCAATAACTTCAGCAAATAACAATTTTCTAAACACATTAGATTTGCTTCTTCTATCTTTACTATTCTCTTCTGATTTTCCTTCTTGGTGATTCATTTTTCTTCTCTTCACTTTTCTGAAATCTGCTTAATTTTTTTTATATATCTTCAAGTCCAGTATTTAGTTTTTTGTTTCTCTCATCTAATTCTACTGTCTTCTTTTTAAATTTATAACGGTTTATTCTTACTGTTCCTTTTCCTCTTAAAATTCCAGAATTACTTTCTTTGACAATGCTACCATTATTCAATTCTGTCTAGCTTGTCTTATGCTAAGTTTTTCCTGTTCCCTCCGCTTTTAGATTTGAACATTTGATTGCTTTCTTTTTTTTCACATTTTAATTTTGCCATTTTTTTTCCTGAAATTTGAAGAAAAGAAAATGTTAAGCATCACAGAAATTATTTAGAAAAATTGTCAATATTTACTTCTCCGATAAGAAAAAGTTAAACTTAATTGATTTTTTTTAAAAATACAAAGAAATTAACACATTTGTTCCATTTTAAAAAAAATATCAATTAAAAGAAAATAGTTTTTTAATTAATAAAAGTGTGTTATTTGGTTGTCTAACACATTGTCTCTTCCATTGACTGAGTCATCTCCTCCGTGGAACTGTTTTGTCCACGGAGGGAGTCTACGGAAGTCCACGGAGGAGACAAAAACTAGTTCTTGAATTTTTCTGGTTTCTAATTTTAAAGTTACAAAAAAGGCGCAGTTCTTTTTATTAAATATACTATTTTTGCAATCTAAAATTTATATATCAAAAAAATAGTTTTCTCTTACCTTTTTAATGATGACCACGGAGTTATACATTGAGAACTTTGCCAAACCTCAGTTGAACACAACAATCCAAAACTAACACGAAAGAGAACAAAAGCAACTGACAGCTAACACTAGAAAATTAAATGGTTACCTTCTCCACCAGCTGTCTTATAGAGATTACACATATGCTGCCCTCTATTGCATATTTACTGAATTATATTGATTGTCCATGAAGAGAGGCTTCATTTTTGATGGACAAAGTTTACTAATCATTTATTTTATAAAAATAAAACTTTTTTAAAAAAACATTTCATAAAAAGCTACTATAAACATTTAACTAGTTAAAACTACAAAAATCATTAAAACAACATTTAAATTGTTTAACAGCAATTAAAAATTATTTTGTGTCACAGAGGTAGGGACGTCAAAGGAGGAGATTTTGAAGTTATGTTTATTAAAAAATAGGAATGAAATATTAAATGCATTCAGAAGAAATGCATATTATTGATTAGTTAGACCTTTACGAAAAATGGTGAAGAAAAATATTAAGAAATCTGCTGTATTTCCTAGTATTTATTACTAAAGGAATGAAAAAATCACCTTTTTGTGAGAATGACCCTTATACAGATATTTTAAATTTGTTGTAAATCAGCATAATATTCAATTGCATAATTTTCCTTCTCATATAGTATTCATACAGTGATATGAAGTGTAATTTGAGAAATCAGCATGTCTTAATTAGAATTTAAACGAAAAACATTTATTATTTTGATAAAAATGGAATAATTATTTGCAAGATTGAATCATTGTCAGCATTTTTAGCTCTGGGAGTAAGTAAATTCCATTCTTCAAAAGTTCTCATTAAGGGCACATCAACTTTCTGCTTCACAAGCTTATGTTACCTCAACCCCAACAATACTTCAAGAATACATTACTCAAACTACATCATAGAATGCTCTAAATTCTTCTGCTATGATAAAAATCGTGTGAAAATCTCTGTGTGAAAATATATATATCAAGTGATAGGCAATTGAAAGTATGGACAGAACTAGTTTACCATTTATACTGACAAACTTAAACATTTCTATTGTTTTAATGCAGCTTAAATATGTAGTATTGCCTAAAAAAATCTGGTGCTTTCTTACGTGATATATCTGACCACGACTGTCTTCATAAGCATCAAGCTTCTGATTCACTTTGTTTCCGTGTAATTTTAAATAAGACATGAACTTTTGATTCCAATTTGCAAGCACTACGGATAACTCTGAATCCCTAGATGGAGCACTGAGTCCATAGATGGAGCACTGAGTCCATAGATATAGCACTGAGTCTGTAGATGGAGTACTGAGTCCCTACATGGAGCACTGAGTCCCTAGATGGAGCACTCAATTAATAGATGGAGCACTGAGTCCATAGATACTATATTATTAATGTGATTCTTATTTTTAATATATTCTATTTGATTGTCAGCTGCCATGTTGCGTGTCATTTACCAAAAAAAAAATCCATAATTCAAGGAATACCGATAGTGAAATATGCTTAAAAGCACATTTTACATCGACTAACATTCAATTATCTCATCTTTTACCATTGTTTATCACAATCAGCCTTCACATATAATCTTCAAAAAGGCAAAACACGCAAAGAAAATATATATTTCGAAATAAAGCAAATGATAATTTAAAAAACAAATTTATGTGTAATCTGTGCTACTTAATTCCCATAATGGCAATTTAACACTTCATTGTAAACTTATAATGGGAATAGAAATCATTAACATATAATTGCAGATTCTTAAATTACATTCTGTGAAAGAATTATGCAGAAATGCTTAAATCATACAAATGAATCCACAAAATGACGTTGCCTTTAATTTAGGTGGAAAATAGCAAATCTTTAAAATCTCTTAAGAGAGAGCAATGGTGTAGACTGTTTGTATGTTACCCGCTTCATATACAGCACCAAAAAGGCCAGACCTGTAATTTGCTGTAACTTGGAGAAAGCAAGTTACTAACTGTCATTCGTTTTACTAGCCTGTACACCGCAGTAATTAAACTGGGTGCAAACTATTTCATTTTCGTCAAAAACCATATAGCTGTGTCCTTTATTAAAGAAGTCTCTAATTCTATTTTCAGAATAGAAATGCATAACTGCATGTTATCCGGACTTTTCCAGTTTTTCTTGAAAGAAAATATGTCTATAGTCGCCAGGAGAGTCCTGGTGGCTCGGGAGTTTGAGCACTCGTCTACCAATGAGGCAATCCGGGTTCAAACAATAGCGATAGCTGGCCGAAAAGAATTCCTCACCATCAAAAGGCTTACAAGGCAAATTTCTCAAAATACTTAATGAAGGAGTCTCCTTATCTCCTATATTGAATTCAAAATTACAACGCTTTAGGCCTGCACATTGGTAGTCGTAAACTCTAAATTAGGTCGGTTGTTCAACAACGGTTATAAAATAAAATAAGACAGCTCCAGTGGCCAGCCGTCAGCTCCTGGTTGCCGAGTGACTGGCGCTTCTACTGTCAAATGACTGTTGCACGAGATTCCCGGAAACTTTATAAAACCTATATTTGCCTTCTAGTACAACTAGATAAGGACTGTTATTTCCGCCAGGAAATGCGACTTTCGATAATGCGACTTAAGATACGAATGCCATAATTTCCTGCAAAATTATTCACTTGTTCTTTAATCGAAAAAGCATGTACTTAAGAAATGGTGTTTTTCATGATTGCCAGCAGTCTAAAATAAGTCATGTAAAACTAAAAATGCCATCTTTGATAGGAAAAAATTTAAGTTCTGAATTTTTTATAACTTTAAACATGCATAGTAAATGTATTTAAGAGTCAATTTTTTTTTTTTAAATTCAATTTTTTTTTGAAAATTTCTAGGTATATTCTTTAAGTAAAACTATTAGATTTTCCTTTTATTGTGATCTGAATATTAAAGTTTAAATCTTAAGGTTTTAGAGGGCATGACTATGCTTGTCTATTATACGAAACACCGCCGATTTACACATGGTAATATTTTTGTATATATATATATATATATATATATATATATATATATATATATATATATATATATATATATATATATATATATATATATATATATACATCAAAATGAAGAATAAAACAAAGAAAAATTATAGATTATTTCCTTTAATATGTCTATAATGTTTCTTTGTTTTATTCTTCATTTTGAACTTATCAAATGAGTTCTGATTACTTGCAGCTTAAGCGCAATAAATGAAACTCATTGTTTTTCTTAACTTTCTCCGTGTTTTCTTGTATTTATATATATATATATATATATATATATATATATATATATATATATATATATGTAAAATGATGCAGTCGGACCGAGCAGGAAAACAGACACAGGATTTTAATTAAATCAGAGTAACTTTTATTTGATTATTCTTAGTTGAGTGGGAGCGAAAAAGTGATGTTTACTCCATCAGCAAACAGTCTTTCTGGTAGGGAAAATCTTGCAAAAAATCCTAAAATGTCTCTATTTAGGGAAAAGAGGGAAATCTCAGAAATTACTATTGGTTAATTAAATAGATCACGCGATTCTCACAAGGCTTAAAAGGAAAAATATCTTCATTTAAATTTATGTATAGTTGGCTAAAAATAGATTTAGAAACAGGATGTGGTTTCTTAAAAGTATCATAACGTGCTTCGATTTGAAGAATTAAGTAGTAATAAATTAGGAGTTGTTTTATAACGAAGAAACTAACATAAAAAGATTAATTGAAGCTTTTTATGTTACATCCCCCCTCGCCGAAAATTTTTTGACTACTATCAAAAATTTTAAAAATTATCCCTTTGCAAAACTTTCCCTATGATGACACAATTAAAATTAAAAAAACCAATTTGCACTTTTAACAAGATTTCAAATTAATATGAATTATACATATATATACATATAAGTACACAATATGAATATACATATAAGTACACAATATAAAAAAAAATTTCATGAAAGTCTCGAGAAAAAAAATTTTTGAAGTAGCGCTACCATCAAATTGAAGTGTTAGATCTTCATTTTCAATAGTTTTTGTGATTTAAGTTTTTTCAGTCCTTTTTGAAAATCACAGTAAATAAAATTATTACTCATACTAACACAATTAAAATAAACTTTTCACTATAAGAAAATTTATAAAAATTTTCTTTAAAATGTAAATATTCAAAAACATGAAAGATAAAAAATATGAAAATACAAGTGATATGAGATATACAAATACAAATTGACACTTTTTCCAAAAAAATTTTTCTTCAGGATTTGTACATCTTGAAAATAAAATGTATAAAAAAATTTGACACAATGGTCTTTAATCTGAAATTTAGGATTTCAGTGTTGTTAGGGGAAAATTTTTGCTGGATTAGGGGCTGTATTCCCCAAATGGAGGAAAACAGTCCCTAGTCTCAACAATGATGTGCTGGAAGATCCTAGTTTCAATAGATGCTTAAGTTTAAATTTTTTTGGTTTTCACCACAGAGAGAAACTACCATCGCCCCATATCCTTTTAGATTGGGTAAACATTGAACTTGAAGAAGAAAATTTGAAAGGTCGGATCTTCCAGAAAAAAGGGGACCACATGTTCATTGAACCATGTGTAATGTTGTCATATTCGGTGTTTTTAATTTATTTTAACAATGAAAAATCATTAAATTTAATATAAATATATATAATTATTTCTATTATTTAAACTATTACATGTTTTTTATTCGTGACATAATTTAAGTTTGTCAGGTGGGTGGTACCTTCGCAATTTTGATATATGAACTATTTCTGTATTTTCTTTATTATGAATATTCTTTTTATTTATTTTATAATTAACATCAGAAATTTTTTCAAGAATTATATATGGACCGGAAAAAGTTGGGGTAAGTTTCCTAGTATTGGGGTATTTAAAATCTTCATACATTACAGTATCACTAGGGGAAAATTCAATATGAGTGAATCTTGCATCATAATAAATTTTATTTTTTTCATGATATTGTTTAGTTCTTTCAACTGCAATTTTCCTTGCTTCTTCTATTGGTGGAAAGATTTCTTCAGATAAAGGATGATTAAATGGGAGAGTGCCAAACATTAAATAAGCTGGTGGGAATTTAGTTACTGAATGTGGAGTTAAATTATATTCTTCGGTTACTTCTTTTAATAATTTAGGCCAAGGAATTCTTTTAGAAGAATCATTAATTTTACATTTTAAACGTGTTACAATGGTTTGTCCTAAACGTTCAACTTTTCCATTAGTTTCGGGTCTATGGGCTGTAGTTAACAATTGTTTGATTTTGCTATGTTTACGAAATTTTTTAAAGTGGGAAGAAGTAAACGCGGCGTTTCTATCACTCAAAATACTTTTAGGGGTTTGAATTTGAAAAATTTGGTGCAAAAAATTTACATAAGTTTCCGTACTTATTGATTTAGATGCAAAAGACCACATATATCGAGTGTGATGATCAATTACTAAAGTTAAATATTTTTTGGTAGAATTGTAATAATTAAAACCACCTACACTATCGATTGCAATTATTTCAAAAGGTTTGTCAACTGGGGGCATTTCCTGAAGTAACCCAAATCTTTTCTGTCTAGGTTTTTTATTAATTTGACAAGTATGACAATGTTTGTTAAAATTTGTAATGTCCAAAGTAATATTTTCCCAATAGTAAACAGGAGTAAGTAAATTAATAGTTTTTTGAATTCCGGGATGGCCAAATTTTTTTATGAGTAATTTCAAGTAATTTATGCCTTAAAGAAAATGGAACAACAATTTTGGTAAAACCCTTTTTATGTATACACAAAACATTATCTATTTTAATAAAATTTCCAGTTAAATTATCATTTTGTTGGGCTTCGCGAATTTCGTCTAATTGCAAAAGATGGGAAAAATGGCTTACATTATTTAAATCAACATTACTATTGTGTTCAATATTGTCAGGAATGTCTCTGGATAACATGTCAGCTTCAAAGTTTAAGGTGCCTTTTGTGTATTTTATATCATAATCATACATACTTAATAGTAAGGACCATCGGAACAATCTACCTTTCAGATTTTTAACATTTTTTAACCAAACTAAAGCTGCATGATCTGTATGTATGGTAAATTTATTTCCAAATAAATAATGATAAAATTTGTTTAATGCATCAACAATAGCAAGACATTCCAGTTCTGTGATAGCATAATTTTTCTTATAGTCTCTAAGAGAACGAGAATGGAATGCTATTGGATGTAAGACACCTGAAACATCTGGCTGTTTCAAAATTGCTCCAACACCACTTTGACTTGCATCAACAAAAATATGACATGGTAATTTAGGATTAAATATTTTCAAAATTGGTTTACAAACTAAAGCATTTTTTAAAAATTCGAATGCTTCTTGACATTTGGGAGTTCAACACCAGGGTGTATTTTTCTTTAAGAGATTATTTAATGGTGCTCTAATTTTAGCATAATTATTTATAAATTTATTATACACATTTATTGAACCTAAAAATCGTTGAAGAGATTTAACATTAGTTGGAGGTTTCAAGTTTTTAATTGCTTCAATGTTGTTGTTATCAGGAGTTACTACACCATTAGATATTTCATATCCTAAAAATTGAATTTTAGTTTGCAAAAAAGAACATTTAGAAGCTTTTAATTTTAAGTTTTCAAATCTACATATTTCAAAAATTTCCTTTAGATGATTTAAATGTTCTTCAAAACTATTAGAATAAATTATGATATCATCAAAATAATTAGCTGCAAATGAAACTTTATATTTAGTGAGTATTCTACGTATTGTTCTTTGAAAAATACTAGGGGCGTTCTTCCACCCAAATGGCAATCTTAACCATTCGTATAACCCACTATTGGTGACAAAAGCAAGTTTTTCAGTGTCTTCAGGGTTGATTGGAATTTGCCAATAACCACTTACCATATCAAGCCTACTAAAATAAACACTGTTCCCTAATTTATCTATAAGAGTTTCTATAAGAGGTAATGGTTCTGCATCCGATTTAGTAATTTGATTTAATTTTCTGAAGTCTATACACAATCTACTTTTTTTATTTTCATCTTTTTTATAATCTAGAGTTACTGGAGCAGAATAGGGAGAAGAGCTTTCTTTAATTATATTATGCTTTAACAATTCTTCAATTTGTTTATCTATTTCCTCTTGTTGTTTTGGGGAAGTTTTGTATGCTCGTAAGGATACTGGTAAGTCTGATGTTAATCTTACCCTTTGAGGTTCAATTCTTATTGTCCCTACATCATACTTATCTTTAGCAAAAATATCTGAAAAATCTTCTAAAATTTCCTGAAGTTGGGAATTTTTTTCATCATCTTGAATTTGCATAATTCCATCAACATGGTTTTGACAATGTTGCGCACCATTATCACCTTTAGTCTCAAGAACATTTGAAAATTCAAGATTATTTTCAGTTTTGCTATTTAAATCTTTATTTTTTATCCCATTTTTCTTATTTTTCCTTAATTTCACTTTGTTTACATTTTTATCTTTGTTTATTCTCACGTCCAAAATTTTATTTTCCATAACAAATTCTTCCTTTTGTTTATTTTGATTTGATTTAACATTTTTTCTTTTATTTCTGCTTTCCTTATTTTTATTCTTAGCTTTATTTTCTTTATTGGTATTTTTATTGCAATCATTAACCTGGATTTCAGGAGAAATGTGTAAAGACAAGTTGCTTTTATAACCCGAAAAAGTGGTCAGTTTTCTTTGATTTTGCATTACAACTTGTTTATCACAATCAATCACAAATTTAAACCCATTACATTCCTTTAAACCCAATATGGCATAAGGTAGATCAGTATTTAAAATATAAAATTCCACTGACCTAGCTATATTTCCAATTTTTAAATTTAAAGTACAAATGTGGTTAAGTTGCAAAATACCTTTTGTTTGTTTTACATTAACACAGTTCTTTCTTTCTTTTTGGACATTAAGTTTTTCAAAAAGTTTAGTTGGGATGATATTTAAAGTACTACCTGTATCAATATTTAACAAGATAGTTTTATTTGTCAAAATCGGGTATTTGTCACTTTTATATTTATATTTTTTATTTTGTATGTATCCGGATACAATTAATTGTCAATTTTTTGGTTGGTCACTTTCTTGTTTATGCTGAGTTTGATTCTCAGTCATAAAAGAATTCGGTTTGTTTACACAATTTTGGCCCCAATGATAAGCATTGGTTATACCGAGCTTATCACAGTATTTACATGGCTTAGGAGGCAACTCCTGGGAAGCCTGGGCGAAATGACTAGTTTGTTGTTTATTTCTTTGAAACTTTTCATTTTGAATTCTAGGTCTAAATTGGGATTGTTGGTTATAACTTTGATTAGGCCGGGGAAAATTTTGATTTTATCGAGGATTATAATTTGGATTACTTGAGTTGTTAAAGAATGGCCGCCTTGGTACCCAGCCTTGATATTGTGGTCTATACCCATTAAATTTAGACTCTGGTAATTTTTCAGTTTGGGGTAAGACCGTAGGTACATCATGAATTATTTTCGAAACAATAGTGAGCCATTCAATCGGGGTTTTAGGTTCTTTTAAAACCAAAAGTGCTTTAATTTGGGGAGGCAAACCTATAGATAGACCCTCAATTATATGTTCATTACTTAAATTTATTTTTCGACCTAACTCTACCTTTTCAGTAAAATATGAATTTAGGTCTTTAGCTTGGCCAGAAAATTTTAAATTTTGAAAATCATTAAAGCCAAAGGGAGGTGAAAAATAATGCTCTCTAAAAATTTCGACAATTTCTTGATAGGAATTACAATTAAGACAGTTATTAATATACAATTTTAAAGCTGAACCTTTAATGAATTTTTGAAAATTTCTAACTTTCCATTCGTCATTACATTTAGCATCTAGAGTTTGTTTTTCGAAATGTTTGAGCCAGGATGTGAATTGAACACCAATGTCAGGCTCAAAGACTAGTATGTCTGGTTTATTCTGTACACTTTGATCCATACTTAATTTTTGTAAATTATCACTCAATTCTTTTTCAGAATTATCTGTATTGCTTTTAGCGTTTTCATCCATGTTAAAAATGTAGTTTTTGCCACTCCGTAAGGGCATTCAAATAATAATCAAATTTCAATAATTAAATATAACATTTAGAAGGAAAAAAAACTTAAATATATGAATAGTACATCTTTAGCTTTTTCAAACACCTTAATAAAATAAAAATTTAAATTTATCTTCTACAATTAATATAATATACATTGTGATATATAATGCAATAAAAAGAGTGATTCCTTAAATAATTAAAATTATAATCATACTGAATCGAAAGTGAAAAAAAAAATATATGATGGTAATACTAAATTTTAATATTATTTAATTTAAACAAATAATATTGTAAACCATTGAATAATAATATCAATAAATGGAAATATTATAAAAATAAAAATATCAATAGCCATAAATTAATTAGTTCAAAATTCGAGATATGACCGTGAATGATTAGAAAGTATTCACGTTTAAAAATTTCACCATTAAAAATCAATTAAAAATTTCATCATTAATATCAATCATTAAAAATATCAGAGCACGATTTGTCAAGTAAGTATAATTGATATAAAATGTGTAAAATATTAATCCCCCCAAAGAAGATTTTCATGGCACTATCTATTTTTGTTCACGAGTTTTCATCACTAAGCACGATCCACTAAAGTTCACACACTGAACACATAGCACCAACAGTTGAGGATTTTGTTAACGGGTGTTGAAAACCATTCAAGGTTTTGTTTTTGAACATATGAGCAGACAGACTATCTGACCTCTGATGACGCATCGCGTTGCACAAACCTATCGTAAAATCATTTTCTTTTTATTATTATTTTATATTATGACATTTCCATCAAGTTGATATACACAAATGGGATTCCATCAAAGTGCTTCTAGCATTCAAGTGGGTGAGAATCAAACCAGGCAGCGTTGAGATCCACTTCTGTAATAACGGAAACGAAGACGTCAGGCACTGTTAAAATACAGTTGAGACCACTCCAATGGATACTTGAAAGAGAAGTCCCAAAAATCTTCTTTTAATTATTTTTGGCATCAAATTCCTTTAGTCATGTTTCAAAAGAATAATATAGTGTTTCACGAACAATGTCAGTTCAGCAGCAATTTTATGATTCCGCCAATTGTATTTTTATTTTCACTTTTGAATTATATTTTGAAGAAGCATTTTAGCAATTATTATCCTGCGCCCGTTTCATCAGTTCTTATAATCCTGCTCGGCTTGTAAAATGATGCAGTCGGACCGAGCAGGAAAACAGACACAGGATTTTAATTAAATCAGAGTAACTTTTATTTGATCATTCTTAGTTGAGTGGGAGCGAAAAAGTGATGTTTACTCCATCAGCAAACAGTCTTTCTGGTAGGGAAAATCTTGCAAAAAATCCTAAAATGTCTCTATTTAGGGAAAAGAGGGAAATCTCAGAAATTATTATTGGTTAATTAAATAGATCACGCGATTCTCACAAGGCTTAAAAGGAAAAATATCTTCATTTAAATTTATGTATAGTTGGCTAAAAATAGATTTAGAAACAGGATGTGGTTTCTTAAAAGTATCATAAAGTGCTTCGATTTGAAGAATTAAGTAGTAATAAATTAGGAGTTGTTTTATAACGTAGAAACTAACATAAAAAGATTAATTGAAGCTTTTTATGTTACATATATATATATATATATATATATATATATATATATATATATATATATATATATATATATATATATATATATATATATATATATATATATATATATATATATATATATATATATATATATTGTGCTATGTAAAGAGATCATATTTAAAGCAGCTTTAGCGCTTAATATTATCTACTATTAGCTTACTTTTGTTTTCTTTTTGTTTCCGTTTTTAGTTTGTCTTCTAATTTCGTGTGTTAAGGACATTGCTCTTTGAGCCTAATTTTTGGATTTCAGCAGCAATAATAATTTGGCTCCTGCCAAAAATCAATTCAAAACGAGTAAATCCTGTTTTTTTTTTTTTTTTTAAATAATTGTTTTAATTATCAAACTTTTTAATTATGAACTTTAAATTATCCTGTATTATATTATTGCCTTGCGCGCATCCATTTTCGGGCCCACCCAAGGTAACTAACAAATTAGACGCGCTTCAGTTTTGCAGGAAGAACGTGCCATAAGATATCACTTTATTTATGCTTCTGTTTTCATATATTGTAATCTGGCAATCGTATTACGAAAATATTATAAATCATTCTTGAAAGATTCCGGTACGGGTAAGTTCATTTAATTCGTTCCTCACTATGTAGATTTCCTTTAGTGTACTGTTCTCTAAAGTCTTTACATTTTATTTTCAGTTTTTTGCTTGATATATTTGTTTGCTTTCCGTACATATTTTTTACTTAATGTGTTCCAATTTCGTTTAAATTTTTTTTAGTGCTCCTCACACTGTTGTATTGATATATTTTGCTTTGGCTATATTAATACAATATTAGAAAGCACTCCTTTTGCGGATATGATCGTGTGAGCTGATGAAGAGATTATATCTTTTCTTAGTTTTGTTTTCCAAATTTTAATAATTTTTTTTTTTTTTTTTTTTTTTAAGGTATTAAAAATTATGTTTTTTAAATACTTTTAAAAAATTTTTGTTAATAATTTTCTTCTCTTGTCTTTATTTTTTATTTTTTTCCATATTCTCTGAATTTTTTAGCTTATTTTATGAGTTCTATATACTTGCAGCTTATGCGCAGTTAATAAAACTTATTAATTATTTTCGTTTTTCGCTTTGTTTTTATAGTACTATATATACAGGGTGTCTATAAAAGAACTCCGGGGTTTTAAAAATTCATATCTCACTAACTATAAAAGATAGCAAAATTTTGCCGATTTCTCTGAAAAGAGTAGCTCAAAAAGTTTTACTCATACCAATTGGGAATGTTTGTATCAACTGTTGGCGGCGCTGCAGGGCGTTGACCTTGAAATGGCGTCGCGAAATTTTAAATGATGGCGACTCCGCAACAAAAGGCTCAATGTGTTATTTGGCTCATAGAAACGAAGTCTTTAGTTACCGTACAAAGAAACTTTCGACGTAACTATGGTTTTAACCCGCCTTCTGACAAAACCATTCGTCAATGGTTCGGTGCATTTAAGGAAACAGGAAGTGTTTTGAAGCAAAAGTCGCCGGGTAGGCCGAGTGTGTCTCAAGAGAAAGTGGACAGAATCCGAGCTTCATGCCTTCGAAGCCCTAAGAAATCGTTGACAAGATGCAGCCTGGAGTTGGGATTACCAAGATCTCAGGGAACGAATAGTCAATTGTGTGGCAACCATCCCCCCAGACATGCTCGCCAGGACATGGGAAGCGGTAGAATACCGTTTAGACGTCTGCCGTGCCACTAACGGGGCTCATATAGAACTTTACTAAGTGTTAAAAAAAACTTGATAATGTAAGCTTTTCAGTCATGTATAAAACATGTATGTATGTTTTTTATTTCATTAAAATATTTTGCCTCAAAACCCCGGAGTTCTTTTATAGACACCCTGTATATATATATATATATATATATATATATATATATATATATATATATATATATATATATATATATATATATATATATATATATATATATATATATATATATATATATATATATATATATATATATATATATATATATATATATAATTGTAAGCATTTTCAGTCAACCATTTTTTAGACAACGATATATTATGCAAGTAAACAAAATACGAAAAAAAAAACGATTAAAAAAAGGTTGCCTTGAACAGCTGTTAACGTAATTACAAAAAAGAGTTATTTTAACATTACATTTAGGTAAAAAATATTACATCTTCTATTTTCATATTATTTCCAGTTACTGTTTGCTTAAGATTATACGAAGGCACTTTAATTTTATTTTTTTCATTCAAAATTTAAATGCGAATGTTGCAGAAGTAAAACTTGAACGTGATATTTAATATCGCAGAATTAATGGTTACTCCAAAATATGTCTCATTTATTACACATTTATATACTTAACTATAATGTTTAAATTATGAGAAATCTATTTTTCTACTTTGTGTTCTTTCTTTTACGCTTTGAACAAAGAACAGAATGCTTCATACATTATTTATGAAACAATGAAATCTTTTTAAAGTACATGGGTTCCAAACATGTCAAAAGCGAACATTTTTATTTACCTTCAATGGGAAAATAAAAATTTTAATTTCCCTACAATCATTTTATCTTCTTCTTTTGTCACACAGGTAGTTCTGGTGATATGCATAA
Source organism: Parasteatoda tepidariorum (assembly GCF_982258835.1). Taxonomy (NCBI): domain Eukaryota; kingdom Metazoa; phylum Arthropoda; class Arachnida; order Araneae; family Theridiidae; genus Parasteatoda; species Parasteatoda tepidariorum. Next base: position 70,694,403 of record NC_141762.1, on the reverse strand, counting down.
ATAACCGTAAAAAAGTTCAAAAAAGTTTTTTAAACATATCTTTTAAAATATTGAGAAGCATGATTTTTTTAAGAATGCTTAAATTAAAGATGTCTGGAATATGTCTGGAGATGTTGTGTTTTTATGGTATTAAAAATGAGGAACACAAGGTAGATTCCAAATGCCAGATCTTTTTGAGAGTTATGTTTTTTGCTACAGTTATTTTAAGTCAATTTCATGACTTTATAAAGTTATTTACAACAATGATGCAACACTGTAGCGAATCGTTCTGTCTAAAATGGTTCATATTTTATTTACTGTGGAGAACATTTGCCACTGGGATCTGGATTAGCCTATATGCTAAACGAATTAAAATTGGAAATGTACTGGGAAGGTTTAAAACTATGGAACAATTCATAAAAACCAAAGTATATAAATCTACAATAATAATAAATATTGTCTTCATTTTTTATCTTTTGCTCTTAGCTGTAATAACTTATTTATTTATATATGAAGTTACTGATACGGAATCAGAAGATGAATGCTTTTTATTAGTGATGTTAGGTAAACAGTTTGAAGTGAGGAGCGAAATAAAGATCGCATTTTGCACCTGGAATTTAATTTCTTCGAGATTCATTAATACCGTCATGCCATCCTTGATAAGTTTAGTTTTCGTTTTCTGGTGTCATACATTGATCCAAAGTATAAGACAATGTGGTAAAAGTGTTTCATTGGTAAATAGTTTAGACACTGCAAATACTGTGAATAATTTTATTCGACAATACAGTCAAGTGCATCGACTTTACATCGAGATGGATTCCAGCATGTCCCTACCCCTCTTCTGGATACTGGGATGCCATTTCACGGCAATTTTTCTAAACTTCGCTAGAATTTTATTTTCAAACCGTTTTGGCACCCTTGACACTTTAGAACTTAGTCTTGTACTTTATGGGTTCGTGACACACAGTCTTTTGTTTTTTCTAATTCTGTACTTTGCATCGAATGTTAATGAACAGGATCAAATTATGAGGCAGGAAGTTAAAAATTATGCTTACACTTTGATCACATCGAATGACTATAATAAGTTGGGGGATAAGCTGAAAAAGTTTCTTAAGTCAAAGCATAACATACTCTTAAGTGTCTGGGGATCATTCAACTTTACTAAGAGTGTAATGATTTCTTCAGTAGGCGTTATTGCATCGTATAACCTCCTCATTCTACAATTTACATAACTTTCTGTTCTAGTTAGAAGGAAAATTTTACAAATATTTTAAATTTGTTGTAAATCAGCATAACATTCAATCAAGTATAATATTCAATTGCATAATTTTCCTTCTTGAATATTATTCATATAGTGTTATCAAGTGCAATTTGAACAATTGGCATGTTTTAATTGTAGAATTTCAAACGGAAAACACTTTTTATTTCCAGTTTTTTTTATAGAATTTCGTGAATATTTTAAAAATATCTTGCAAATTATGATAAAAAAGGAGGTAATTCTTTGCAAGATTGTATCATTATCAGTCACTGGGAGTTGCGAATTGTTTTAGCAGCATTTTTAGCTCTGGGAAAAAGTAAATTCCGTTCTTCAAAAGTTTTCATTAAGGGCATATCAACTTTGTTCTTCACAAGCTTATGTAACCTCAACCCCAACAATATTTCAAGAATACATTTCTCAAACTACATCATACTATGCTCTAAACTCTTCTGCTATGAAGCCACTGCGATTATGAACATTGGTAGAAACAGGCAATTGAATGAATGGACAGAACTGGTTTACCATTTATACGTGTTGACACTATCAAACTGTGTACAATTTATCAAAAGTGACAAACTTAAACATTTCTACTGTTTTAATGCAGCTTAAATTTGTAAAATTGCCTAGAAAAAAAAATCTGGTGCTTTTTTACTTGATATATCTGACCACGACTGTCTTCGTATGCATCAAGCTTCGGATTCACTTTGTTTCCGTGTAATTTTGAATAAGACATGGACTTGTCATGTCTGTCTTGCTCTTCTTTTGATTCCGATTTGGTTGCACTACAGGAAGAACTGAGTCCGTAGATGGAGTACTGAGTCCCTAGATGGAGCACTGAATCCATAGATGGAGCACTGTGTCCCTAAATGGTGCACTGAGTCTGTAGATGGAGCACTGAGTCCCTAGATGGTGCACTGTGTCCATAGATGGAGCACTGAGTACCTAGATGGAGCACTGAGTCCATAGTTGGAGCACTGAGTCCATGGATATATAATAAATGTGATTCTTATTTTTCATATATTCTATTTGATTCTCAGCTGCCTTGTTACGTGTCATTTACCAAGAAAAGAATTCCATAATTTAACGAATACTGATAGTGCAATATGTTTTACACGTTTTACATCGACTTACATTCAATTATCTCATCATTTACCATAGTTTATCATAATCAGCCTCCACATATAACCTTCAAATAGGCAAAACACGCAAGGAAAACACTTAATACAAATGAGATTTCAAAATGAAGGTAATGATTATTTTTCATAAAATTGTATGTATAATATGTGCTACTTAATTCCCGTGATAGAAATTTAACACTTCATTGTAAACTAATAATGGGAAAAGAAATCATTTAACATATAATTGCAGATTCTTAAATAACATTCTGTGAAAGAATTATTCAGAAATGCTCAAAGCCTACAAGGGAGAATCTACAAAATGAAGCTGAAGATTATTTTGGTGAAAATAAATAAATGCTTAAATTCTCTTCAGAATGAGTGAGAGTATAGACTGTTTGTATGTTGCCCGCTTCATATACAGCACCAAAAAGGCCTGAACTGTAATTTGCGGTACCTTGTAGAAAGCACGTTTCTAATTATCATTCGTTATAGTAATCTATACACCACAGTGATTAAACTGGGTTCAAACTATTACATTTAAGACGCGTTAAAAACCATAACTGTATCCTTTATTAAAGGAGTCTCTAATGCTATTTTTCAGAATAGTAATGCATAACTGTCCGGCGACCCGGCCAATGAGGCGACCCAGGTTCAAATAATAGCGATGACTGGATGAGAAGAATTTCGCACCATCTAAAGTTCTACAAGACAGATTTCTCCCAATACTTAATCCAGGAGTTTCCTTGTCTTCTATATTGAATTAAAAATTACAAAGCTTTGGACTTGTACATTGGTAGTCGTAAACTCAAAATTAGGTAGGTTGTCAACGACGGTTATAAAATAAAATAAGACAGTTGCAGTGGCCAGTGGTTGCCGAGTGACTGGCGCTTCACTTTTCAGCAATTACTACTGTCAATTAACTGTCGCATGAGATTCCCGAAAACATTATAAAACCTATATTTGCCTACTAGTACAACCAGAGAAGGACAGTTGTTTCTACCGGAAAACGCGACTTTCGGTAATGTGACTCAAGATACGAATGCCATAATTTTCTGCAAATTTAATCACTTGTTCTTTCCTCTGAAACGCATGTACTTAACAAATACTATTTTTGATGTTTGCATTACTTTTTGATGCACCAGCAGTCTGAAATAAATCATTTAAAACTAGTAATGCCATCTTTGATAAGAATAAACTGAAGTTCTGAATTTTTATAATTTCAAACCTTTATAGTAAATGTATTTGAGAGTCAGTTTTTTTTTAGATTCAATTATGCTGAAAATTTCAAGATATATTCTTTAAGGAAAACTATTAGACTTTTTATTTTTATTTTGATCTCAATATTAAAGTTTAAATCTTAAAGTTTTAGAGGGCACGACTGAAACTTGTCTATTATAAGAAACCCCGTCAATTTATACTTGGCAATATTTTTGTGCTAAAAGTTAGCCACGAAAAAGTAAAAATTCAAAAAGTAAAAAGTGTCTATAGTGTATATAAAAAGTCTCTCTCTCTCTCTCTGTATATATATATATATATATATATATATATATATATATATATATATATATATATATATATTGTAGCCTCTTAAAATTAATTTAATTTTAATTGTCCAGTATAATAAACAGTTTATTTATTTATTTATTTAATTATTTTTGTATAAGTGGAATGGGCTCTGGTTCGTAAAGAACCACCCCAAATGAATGCAGGTGATACGTGTATACTTTAAAATTATGTAAGGTTGTATGAATGAAGAATAAAACCTATAAACGGTTTTCTATTCCTGTATGCAGGCTCTGATTTTTAAATAAGTCACCCTATGAAAGATGGATATGTGTATTCTGTAAAATTATGTTAGAATTTATGAATGAAGGATAAGTCTATAAACGGCTTTCTATCCTGACAGACTGACTTTTAAATTAATTTCCCTATAAATGAATTTTTTTTTTTTTTTTTTTTTTAAGACTGCTAATTTATTCAATCCGTTAAACATTTTTATTATTATTTCAATTTTATTACCTTTTTACTAATTGTTTCTCATAGATGGCAGCACTAATATTTTACCTAAACATTTTTTTTCTTCTTCTTCGATAAAATGTTTTTTTAATTTTATTATATTCGATTCAAGCTATAAGCAATATTTTACATCTTCGCGATTTTTGTTAACTGTTTTATTATTGTACTTTTAAACCTAAACCGCGTTTTAATTCACGCCGGTAAGTTTGATTTCCTTTTACATTTTTCTGTTATTTCATGGTTTTTTACAACATAAGGTTTTTTGCGATATCGACACATATAAAGAATAATTTTTATCTTAGGATAATTATTCTTTATTCAGAAATATCGCATTTATAGCAATAGATGTGTCTTGACAACGACTATTTGCTTTTACCATTCTTGTTTCTCTACCATTTAGTTTTTATTTTATTCATGTTTTTCATGTTAATTTGTGTATATATATATATATATATATATATATATATATATATATATATATATATATATATATATATATATATATATATATATATATATATATATATATATATATATATATATATATATATATATATATATATATATATATTCCTATAACAAAATTATTTCGGACATATTTGTGTTAATAATCATAGTTTATTTTTTTATTTTCCTTTAAGAAAATATTATTATGCTTGTGCCAAGAGCTTGACAACTGTTGGAATCAAATCAGACAGCACTTCTTGGCAAGGAATGTTAATTTGAGTTTATTTAAAAATGGTTAATATATTAATTTGCTTTTGTCATACTATATATTTTGTCATAGCACTAAGACAGGCTTTTATTTCTTTAGAGAAAGCGGCTGTCAAGATGGACCTGAGAATAAACGAGAGCAAAACTAAATATTTGCCCTGTACTAAAACAAGATTCAATAACACCCATTTAAAAATTGAGGAATATAAATTGGAGGTTGGGGACAGTTTCGTTTACCTGGGTTCTGTAATCAGCAACAGGAACAGTACCACAATGGAAATGCAAAGAAGAATTACTATAGCCAATAACGGTTTTAATGGAATTCGAAAATACATAAAATCTAATGTAATTCATAGAAAAACAAAAGTTTTTTTTTATATAAATCTCTTATAAGATCAGTTTTAACAAATGTTTGTGAAACCTGGACAATATCTTGTACGGATGAGGCTATTTTGGGTACCATTGAGAGAGAGATCTTGAGAAGTATTTTTAGAGGAATTCAAAAAAATGGTGTGTAGCTTAGAAGATCAAATCTAAAGCTTTATCACTCATATAATGATCCTGACATTATTAACTTTATTAAACGACAAAGAATAAAATTGGCAGGGCTACTTTATCAGAATGGACAAAAATTATACCACAAAGAGTTTTCATTGCCAGATCAGTTATCACACGAAAAAGAGGCAGGTCGAATTTGAGATGGATAGATGGCCTAGAGCAGGGGTTGCCAAACTTTTTTGATCATCGACCCCTGCATAATTTTTCGAAATCGCCATCGACCCCCATAAAAGTAATTTTCTGTTAATTAAAATAAAACTCTATTAGATACTGTGTTGTACATTTATTTTGTGATTTTGAACATTTATTAAAGTAATAGTACATAGTATAACAATAGTTTTTTGAAAAATATACTAATGTTGAAATATAAATACCTTAATATTTATGAAATAATAAGTAATTATAAGTAAGTAGAAATGATAAGTAAAGTAACTACGGATTTATTGCTTCTTAATCAATGACATGGGTGTGCCTGGTGTTTTTTTTTTTATGCAAGGTTCGTTATATTGAGTTCAAAATTGGTCAATTTTAATCTTATATCCCCTCGAAACTCCACATTTAATATATTTCTGTTCTTAGTTAAGATTGAATTTACGTGACTGAAACCGGCTTCAACCATATAGGAACTTGGAAATGCTATCATAAATGGCTGAGCTATTTCGTAAAGTCTTACATATTTTTGCATTATATTTATATTTGTCCAAAATTTGCTTATTGTTAAGTTTTTAAAAAGCGTCTTTGCTTCAAATCCCCATAATAATTCAGCAAGCTCATCTTGCAGGTTGATGTCCACGTTTTCAATTTGAGCAAAAAAAGGCCCAATAATCCAATCAGGGATGTCAGTGCTTTCCAAATTAACAAAACGCAGTTTAAAATCGTCGCTCAATTTTTGAAGATTACCTGTATATATTTCCAAGTCTTCTTCTTTTATTTCTAATTGTCACATATCTGAAAAATACTGATAATCCTTCGACCAATCGACTCTTCCGGTTCGGATCGACCTCCATTCGATCCCCTGGCTCAGATCGACCCCCACTTATGTTAAATAGACCCCTGGGGGTCTATATAGACCACTTTGGCGACCTCTGGCCTAGAGAAAGACCTTTTGGTCTTAAAAACTAAAAATTGGAAAACACTAGGAGAAAAAAGTCAGCCTGGAAAAAACTTCTTAAGAAGGCCAAAGCTAACCCTGGGCTGTCGAGCCATTGATGATGATCATGATATATTTTGTCAATTTAATTAGAGTTCTTTTATATTGCATCTTTGAAAAATATTTCCAAATTAAAATGCGTATTTTATTTTAATATAAGTTCCCAAAGGAGCAAGTACGCAACTGAAAACCTTTGTTACAAGTATTTTAAAGTTAAGAAATTGAAAGTTTGTAATATAAATAACTGCAGTGCAAATTACTGAAAGTTTTTATTTGTATTTTGATAAAATTTATAACTGGATAGTAAAATAATCAGAGTTAAATTTCATATTTTTTCCCTCCTTGAATCTTTTTATTGGTTCATAATATTGCCGCACACGACGAAATCTTTTTAAACATTTTATAGTAATGTTTTTGTGTCTGAATTAACTTTTAACCAAATCAGAATGGAAAGAAAAATTAAGATTTAATAATAGTATTTTGAAAGCCCAGGTGCCATAACCAAATTTCGAAACTATGCCTAGTTGCCACGCACAGTGTTATAAAACTACCTGTATGTTTTAAAGTAGAGTTATAATGAGATTATGTTTCTTTCAAGAACTCGTTGCTTTCATCTATTAAAAAAAGAAATTTGCACACTGATACTATCATGATTAACACTATACACATGATTAACACTATATACTTTCAAAACAGAGTTTTTGGAATTGAACCAAGACTCACAAAAAATGCACTTTAATTCAAATCGTTAAATTTGCAGATTTGTGATTTTAATCATTTACATTTAATCGCATGATAAAGTATAACATAGTTTTGAAACATCCTTTATAATATACTAAAGATAATACATTTAATAGTTCAGTAACTATCAAACCATTACACTCTTTCTTTTATAGCTAAAACCATTTCTAAAAGAAGTTTACGTAATGAAAGCTCGTTCGAAAGATGTAGTTTTGATAATGTAGTTTTGAAACGGCAATTCATCTCAAAGCGATCCAATTTATTTTATAAATACATTTGCACGCAATACTTAAATACTTGTTTCTCAACATAATGCAGTTGCAAAAGCTACAGAGAGAAAATTGGAATTCAATATATCGTTTTCTTATTTGAGCATTTATGTTAAAGGAATAAAAATACTGCACTTGACAGGAAATGAAATTCTGTTTCATTATAAAATAGGATAAAAAAAAGTCGTAACGCCTACTCTAAATTATACATTATGCGTTTTCAAATTATTGAATGATACCTGAATGATACATTACTTAGAAATGAATTGGCATAAACATTCGAAACATTGAAATGCAGTAGATTCAGGTATTTCGAAGGTATTCTCACTATAAGGCCTTTAATTTTTATTTTGCAGAATTCATCAACTTCACAGTTTGGTACTTATATATCCTCACAAACAAATATTTTATATGGAAAATCCTATGCATTTTCGAAGAACGTGTAAACAATTTGCAAAATCATGCTTTTTCACACGGATTTTATGCCTGTATGGTATTAAAGATCCAGACGATAAAGAAAAATCTAAATGCCTAACATTGCTGCATGTTTTTTCTTTTGTGGTCGTACCTTTATCTGAACTACATGCTCTAATACTATACATTATAGACATAAAACTATCATGTTCAAATACGCAGTGTCAGAAAGCGTATGCGTGCTTTACATTATGGAGATTATTTGTATTTTGCAGTTGGATCAGTTTATTTGTCAAACGAAGAAAAGTGGAGAATTTAGTACAAAGCTTCAGATCCTTAGAAAGATTACTTGCAATCAATGTGAAGAAATTTACAGTGGTTTTGAATTCTATCGCCATTTGTTTTCTTCTATTCACAACAATTTTGCTGTCCTTCTTAGCAAGTTTTTTTATTAAAAACAAGAGTGTTACAGAAGAATGGTTTTCATCATTGGTGTTAAGAATAAATTTCGACGCAAGCGACGAATCAAAAATTATATTTTGCCTCTGGTACTTGCTTTCATCTAGATTTATTAACACGGTGATGCCATCGTTGGTAAGTTTAGTTTTTGTGTCCTGGTGCTACGTGCTGAGCCAAGCTATAAAAGAATGCCGCAAAATCATCTTATTTACTCACAAATCAGACGCTACAATTGCAGTTACAAATTTTGTTCAACAATACACTATTGTTCATCGATTATTTATTGACATGGAGTCTACCTTGTCTTTGCCTATATTCTGGTTAATAGGGTGCCATTTCTTTGTGCTGTTTAATTTCTTCGCAGAGTTCCTTGGGTACAACTTATACCAAGATGATATATACGACATTGAAAATTATTCCACTTCCGCAATTCAAGGTCTTTTGTTTTTCATGATCATATACTTTGCATCAGACGTGGAAGAACAGGACCAGGTTATGAGGCAGCATATCGAAAATGTCGCGTTTATTTTAGCTTCTTCAAAGGACAATGATAAAAACGGGAAACACTTAAAAAGGTTTCTGCACTCGAAGCAATGTATTATTTTAAGTGCTTGGGGTACATTTAACTTTACCAGGAATTTACTGATTTCTTCAATTGGTGTTATTGTAACTTACAATCTTCTTATCTTACAAATTAATATAATTTTGCCTTAATGGATGTCTTAGGCATTTGTTTACGCTATCAACTGTTCTTTCCATTCTATTTCGAGTGAACCAAGCCCATCAAGTATCAATTCTCTTAAGTGACACATCCTGAATTCTTTCACAAGGATTCTTTCTCAAAGATTTCAATTCTTGTACTGTATATTTACACAGACTGTTAAAACAATGTGCGTATCAAAGTTGCCAGGGACACGAAACAAAAATATATCACGATTACAATAAAATACATAAATAATAAATATAAGTTAAATAAAGAGAAGTAGACGAAAAAGAATTATATTTCCACTAATTCTACGTGCAAAGCGGCTCAGTATTTAATTAACTTATCGTTAATTAACATTCTAAACTTGTGTAAAAAAAACTTAGCTCAACTTAAATACGCCATTTTTTGATAAAGATTAGCTGACGTCATTGGTCACATGTGTGGGTATAGGAAGTCTTCTTCTTCTTGAAGTGCGAGTACCCAGTTGTTACATGTGCATATATAATTCATACATTACTTTAACAATAAGAGCATAGATACAGTGACAATATTATAATTCATGTTTACACTATCTAAGCAGGCATGTGTGTTATTTCATGTTCTGTGTATATTAAGACATATATTTAAATAATATGTCAATGCTTGCATTTATTTTTGTGGTATATAGAGTGCTTAGGTATTAATGTTCGCTAAAGTGTGAAAACTTTCGCAGAATCCCTATGGAATTCCACCGAATTTTTAATTTTATTAATGGTCAGAAGTATTGTTTTTTCAGAAGATATAGAATATATTGATTTTACTGAAACCTTCCGATGAATAATCACGAGCGCATTGAGATGACAATTAAGATATGAAAAGAAAAAAAAGTTTTCGTACAGCACAAAAAATTACAGCAATGTTGAATTTTTTTGAGTGATTACAAACATGTTTCAGTAACAATGAGATTAAAATATATCAAAAAGTGCTTACAGAAACATTTTCCGGTATAACCATTTCCTTATAACAGCCGAATTTTTGTGGGTTTACGACTGCTTACGTTCAATTCCGAAGTCCTGTAATTTTTAACCCAATGCAAAAGAAAAGGAAAGTCCTGGCTCAAGTATTGGGAGAAATTTGCCGCCTGGGAGTACTCTTTGAGGGAATTAACCCATATTTGCGTTGTATGGAAATGAAAACCACGAAAACCTCCCACGGTTACTTTGATGGCAAAGAGACTCTAACTCATGATCGGTCTACCACTGACAATATTTTACATTAGCACTGTGGTAGTTGCAAGTCTGATATGGAACTCGTATTGACAAAGCATCGCAGGAATTCGAACCCTGTTCACCTCATTGGAAGGAGAAAGCTCTGTCCCCTGAGCCATCACGGCTCCAGGCCGAACCATTTTTTATAACAGTTGTTGAACAGCTGAACCGATTTTTGAGTATACGACAAATAATGTCCATCTCCGTAGCCGTGTAATTTTGAACCCAATCCAGAAGACAAGGAAACTCCTGGATCAAGTATTGGACGAAATTTGCTTTCGTGGAGGACTCTGTCAAACCGTTTGAAATATTAGAATGCAGATAATAATAACTATGTTTTTACAGCTTCTATTCTTGATATAAAACTAGCCACCACTACGCGTATGCATGCAAAACACGTAGCTTAGACGTACGGTGCGTACACGTATCTTGCTGAGAGCCATTTAAGACAAAAAAAATTATTATCGTGTTGAGATAACTATTAAATTATTTTAAAAATTAGTATTTGTCTGTCAGTAAGTATTTTAGCATTTAATTACTTGGATGCATTAATAATGGTTAAATCTTTTTTTTTGTTTGTAAGTAATATCATCTTGTTAAAAAAAAATACGAATGATCTTATTGACCGAAATTATTTCAAAAATTTCTAAATATTACTACCCAAACCATATTTCGTGAAATAATTTTCATATTTCAAAGCTACTACTGTTTTTCCTATTAAATTTTATACATTAAAAATAATGCGATTAGGAAATAAAACAAAATAATATGTTTGATTTTACAAGAGAAAGTAAAGTAAATTCTTTAGTCCTCCAGTTCGGCTTTTGTTTGCATTCCAATTTCCGTAAAATAAAAATGATTAGATAATCAGATTAGACAATGATCAGATGATTAGATAAACAGTATAATTATATAGCTACTATAATTTATATAGCTATTAATTTTAACTCAGTGTTTTAATATTAGATTACATATAGTCGAACTCAGCTGCGTTGGCGAAAGATGCTGATTTTTTTATAAGTAATGGCGCCATTATCATTCGTTGATATTTTGTGTTCCCTCATTTACAAGTGAAAAAGACGTGGGCGTTAAAAGAGTCCGAATTGAGAGGGGGGTGAAATTAAATTATGTGGTCACAATACTCTTCTAAACTTCACGCATAAAAAAAAACATCTTAAATGTCTAAATACCTGCAAGATGATAAATTATTTTTATATTTTTCTCGCATTTAAGAATTCGAGGATAATTCTCGAAAATTGTATTTATGTGTCTGAAACATTAAAAGGGATTTCAAGAGATTTCTAAATAGTGAGGGGAACACACACACAATCCACAAAATTGGTCCACAAAGTCCCGGTCGGCACAATCCACAAAATTGCGTAAAGGAGAATTTTATTCCGTCAAATTGAGCCAAAACGCACCAAATCAACACCAAATCAAGCGTTCATATGTGATTTAAAGGGTTTAGTTAAAGTTTAAATTCTTAGAATTGAATAATATTATAACAAATTTTCACACTTTTACACCATGCAAGAATTAATTTCACTTCCGAAACCACCAGTGTTGGCGGGTGCTGAGAGCAAATCAGACTGAAAGTCACGTAGAATAAACTGAAAACTTAACTTTTATTTACATAAAAAAGAATATAAAAACAATAAGATGTTGCCAGCACAGGAAACTCAAACTATCTAACTAATCTCGAACTCAAACCTCAACATCCTCCTCACCCTGGTCGACCTCGAGGGTCATGACCAGAGCTACCGGACGGGTTATATTGTGACCATTAACTCTCAGCTCACAGGATCTTATTTTTCAATCTCGTCCTTCATGCAAGTTCACCACTCTAGCTTTCTTCCACATGTGACGTGGTCGGACATCTTCTTGTAGAAGTACAATATCGCCAATTCGAACGTTAATGATATTGTCCTGATTACGAACTTGATGAAATGACCGCATTTGAAGCAAATATTCCTTGGACCATTTTTTCCAAAAGCAGTCGAGTAAGTCCTGCTGCTGCTACTTGTAGATTTTTCTTAGCTTTGTGTTGTTATTTGGGCTGGATGGAATGGCCGTTAGTGCTGTCCGCTGTAGTGCCGCCGTAATGTCCTGTCAAGAAATGGCTTTAATTTTATCTTGTAAACGTTCAATGTTGTATTCTTTTTCAGTTTGTGTACTAGCAGCATCGTTCAATTTCGTCGTTAGTTTCGTAATGGCGGTACGTAGCGTTGTTCGTTTGCGTTTAAATATTACAAGTTTTTCACTACCGGTAGCCATTCCAATTCAGATTTTTGACGAAAGTAATTATAACAAGTTCAGTATGACTTGCCGAGTTATTTCGGCGGGAAAAATATACTTGAGGGTGCACCTTGGCGAAATTGGCGACTTATGTTTGGCGCCATACTTGTTTGCCCGTAACGCCGTGGTAACCCACAAACAGGACATTTATATTTATTACTAATTAAACCTTCATTCCTACACCAGTCAATCACTGTTTTTTTTCATTGTTATTAAAATTGTACAGAAACTTAAGATTTATCTTATTGACAGTATTCATTTTTAGTACCAGAAGCAAAAATAACCTTACCAGCCGGTATCCAAAGTAGAACTAACGGATCTTTGAAATTACATTTAAAAATTCATTTAAAAACAACGCTAAATTCTAAACTAATCAGAATCACGATTAAAATCTAAACCAATCAGAATCACGATTGGTTTTCAACATCACCTAGCTTGGAGATCAATCGCGATCACAACTTGGCGGGGGCACCCTCAAGTATAGTCTACCCATTTCGGCACCAAATGTTGGATTTTCTTGAGAGCAAATCAGACTGAAAGTCACGTAGAACAAACTGAAAACTTAACTTTTATTTAAATAAAAAAGAATATAAAAGCAATAAGATGTTGCCAGCACAGGAAACTCAAACTATCTAACTAATCTCGAACTCAAACCTCAACAGCGGGCTTTGAGTATCAAAAAACACCAAGAAAAATAGGATTAGTTTGCTTACTATCTTGAATGAACTGGTGAGAGTTAGTTGCCATTTTCAACGCAGATATTTGTGAACAGAAACTAAAATTCGTCGTTATAAATGTACGTATGTTTTTAGTTAGGTATTAAGGGTAGTTATATATTTATTTATAAATCTCTCTGAGAACTGTATTAACTGAGTTTATTATGCATAATTTCTATCCGCTTCTGTTCTGTTAAGCCCTCTGTGCTGAGCGGAAGTTTGATTCGCAAACTTATTTTATTTTAAGAATTAGTGTATATATCTATTCTAAGGCGATGATTCCTACTTTGTGTTAAAAGAATAAATTTATCTTACAGTAATTATAAATTTTAATGATATTGAATTATAAAACTGGAGGCGGCTATTTTACACTAAGTTGTTCAAAAATAAAAACAAATACAAACATTGGTGTAATAAAACAATAGATCGAAGAGTTTTGTATACTATTCCATTACAGCCGTGATGGTTCCGTGATGGCTACAGCCGTGAGCGTTCGCCTTCCAATGAGGCGAACCGGGTTTGAATCCCCGTCAATACGAATTCCGCATCCGGCTTGCACTGACCACAGTGATGACGTGAAATATCCTCAGTGGTAGATGGATCATGGAGAGTCCTCTTGCCGTCAGGCTAACCATGGGAGGTTCTCGTGGTGTTCCTATAATTAATATTTAAGCCGGGAAAAACAAAAACAAAGCAAACAAACTACTACCTAGAAAGGCACGTGTTGGGTTTTTTTTCTCCCTGAATGAAACAAAAATGAGCAAAAAGGCAAAACTTTATTAGGCAATTAAACTTGTTTAGCTATTTATTATACATTTTCTCTTACTTTAAAGTATTTCTATTCAAAGCAAATTTCTTGTAGTTATATTTATCCATAAAATGAAATTGCGTCTCATTTTTTATTACGTTTTTGCGTTTTTCCTTAAATAGGTTCTTAAGCGCAGCGAAAAGTCTTTCTACATTGCGAAAAAGAAAAAATTGTCCACCCTGAATAACTTTTCAACCAATGATCGGATCCTTGCGTTCTAGGACTCAATCTCAATGGTTCAAACAGCTAATCATGAGAGAGATGACCTCAGAATAATTAGCTCAAACTATATTTAAAATTTCGAAATCAGAAACAAAAGCGCACTTTTTGTGAATAGACATACTTTTTTCCCGTTGGATTCATATTTCTGACTTTCAAAATATAGAGGGTAGCCGCAATCATGGTAAATACGGTCACAATAGTTTGATCATTAAAGTGGTTCAAGGTTTGAACCCTTTAATGTTAATTTCACTTTGTGAGCATTACGCCATATCGCGAGAATTTTTTAAGGGAATATAAAAGTTTTTGCACACAATTATGAAATTTGTTTATCCAAATTCAATGCAAAAAATATTTTTAGTGAATATTTATAATTTTATTTAATAATCGCCAAAAAAATTTGAATTGTGAGATATAGAATAATTTACATCATTTTAAAGAATGCAATTTTGCAATGCAGTCCAAGAAACCAAATTTTAAAAAATTCGTATTTTTCATTCCTCCGATCACTAGATCAAAAGTTATTCAGGGTAGTCTACTTTTTTTCGCACTATACGCAATTATAAAATTATTTTCCTCTTCTTTTTCCTCCCTGTATCCCTTGATAGTCTTTAGTTATCCACTGTATTAGAATTCCAGTTATTATTTTAATTTTTTTTCAGGTCTTCTTCAACCTAATCTAGGCAACTTGTCTTTAGTCTTCCTCTTTTCCTATTATTATAATTCTTTCAGGATTTTTTTTAAGCATGTCTGCTTCCTTCATTCTATTGATATGTCCTATTCACTGTATTCCTTTAGCCTTCATAAATCTTATGTTTTTCTAGTATTCCTCATTTTATTCATATTTGTTGTTCTATCTTCTTCTTAATGTGTTATTTTCATAAATAAACTAAACTCAGTGGCGTGACACAGCCCATAGAGAGCCAAGGCCTACTGCGCCCATCTCAGTTTTCTTGACCTTGGGCTCTGGGGTGCAGGAGCAGATGTTCCGGTTAGGTGGTCAGCCGAACGCGAAACCCCCAGCGTTTAGTTCCCAAGCATGCTTGGTACTCATTTATCGACCCACTGAAGGGATGAAAGGATGAGTCAACCTTGCCCAGCCAGAGGATTATTTTCATAAATAGCTTCATAAATTATTTTATATTTCATTTTATAACCGGCGTCAAACAGCCTACCAGTTTTTAGAGCCAGAGTTTTCGATTATCAATGTTTAACACCATAGCATTTTAATTTTTCCCCCAACCCAGAAGACAAGGAAACTCCTGGATCAGGCATTGTGATAAACTAGCCTTGCAGACGTCTTTTTCATGAAACTAATTCGCATTTTGCGTTACATGGTAAGAAAATAACAAAACTCTTCCACTGTTAGCCCGACGACAAGGGGATTCTAATCAATGATACATCCATTACTGAGAATATTTTAAGTCAGCACTGCAATCGGTGAGAGCCGGGAGCAGAATTCGTATCACCCAGCCACCGCTTGGATGCGAACATGGGTCACCTCATTGGGAGGCGAACGCTCTATCCTGTGTCCACCCTTAGGAAAATTTGCCATAGAGAAGCCTATGGTAATCTATGGCAACCTATGGCTACCATAGAAATTTGTATGGCAAGATACCATACGCCTATGGTTACCATAGAGATTTGTACGGCACAACACCATAAGTCTATGGCTACCATAGAGATTTGTATGGCACAACCCCATAAGCCTATGGCTACCATAGAAATTTATATGGCAAGATACCATACGCCTATGGTTACCATAGAGATTTGTATGGCAAAACCCTAAAAGCCTATGGCTACCATAAAGATTTGTATGGCAGTATACCATAGACTAATGGTAACCATAAGGATTTGTATGGCACGTCACCATTGGCCTATGGCAACCACAGAAATTCGTATGGCAGTATACCATAGGCCAATGGTAACCTTAAAGATTTGTATGGCAGTATACCATAGAGAAAAGCTGATCTAGATCTCCACCAACGAAACAACAACTTCTATGGAGTCCTGAAAAACATCTTCTAAAAGAGATAAATATCCATTATTTCACCCCGAAGTTAATTAAATTCAACATGTAAACCCACAAGGCATTCCTGGTGAGTCTTTTCCGGCCTCCGGGTGGCCAATTTTTCCAATTTTGAGTGTTTAAAATCCGATGTTCCATTGATTTAGGCTTAGAGTATCAGACCGCCATATTGACGTGTCATCCACTACAAGTGGAATCTTTCGCTAACTTTGGCTACTTATTTTTATATTTTTTCTATCTCATTCTTGGTCAAAAACGTTTTATTGCAAACGCCTATGCAATTATCTATCTGAATTTATTAAGTTTTTTAATTTCCGGCTGTCTGGTACTTTTATCAGTGTTTACATTCTCATTAGTTTTTTATTTTAATTCCACTTAGGTTCTGGCAATGCTTTTTTACATTATCTTACATATGTTAGGGCTTTATATTTATATTTTGTGTTTAATTTTTGCTTACCATTAAATTGTTTTTTATCATGTCTCTGTGTTTTACTATTTTACAACTAATATTTCTTAAGTATCCACATATATTTGTACAATGTTCTGTTACATGTTTATACATAGCTTAGGGTCATCACTCAACTAGATTTGCTGGATTACTGGTTGACAATTGTTTTGCTTCAATATCATCAACTGGACAGTCCCTGGTCATATCATCTGCTGCTGTAACCAAAAATGCTTTTAACAATTTAATCTTTCCTTAAGTTTGCAACTTTTTCGTCATAGTGATTCCCTACACCCAATTAACTTTTATTTACTATCCCTGACCAAGTGTAAATTTGTCAATAACAATTATTAATTTCACCAATTTTAATCATGTCTTAAACATGTTTTGTATTTACCAATGTTTCTATATTGCGTTCTCATTTCTAACTGTGCTAAACACAACTCAACATAAATTTTCTGAGTTTTAAATCTCTCACTATTAGGGGATCAACTAATTTAGCCTGTTTTCTATTCTTAGCTTTTCATAGTCTAATACCATCTTTTTTATAGATAAAATTTTGTTCACATGCCACCACTGGTTGCACCGTTACATATTCAGCTTTTGTCCCGTTTGATCTATTTTAAACTAATTTCACTTCGACCACCGGCCCCACTCTTTATCTTTTGAGTTTTAATAGTATTTTATTGTTTTAGTAGTCTGTTTAATTTTTAGTTTAGTATCACATATCAAAATTTAAAGAATTTTCATACTCGCTCCGACCATAGGACCGTTATTTTGCTTCGCGTTCTTTTAGGTTCCTCTAATATCTGACGCTTATCTAACTAATTATGATACCAATCAATCAGATTAACACTTTTTATAACTCGCTCCGACCTCCGGACCCACTTTCTATTTTCTTGTTTTTACAGCTTTAACAAATATTAGTTGCCTGTACTCAATATATTTTGTTCCTAATCAACATAACCAATATTTTCCCCACTCGCTCCGACCACCGGACCCATTTTCTAGCGGTTAGTACTAACTGTTTGAAATTTATTTGAATAAGAACCGCATACAAAAAGGATTCTGCAAGTAAAACAGGAGAAGTTTAACAAAGAAATTTAAAAAAAAGCTTTCTGGATATATATTTATTCTACAATTATTAAGTTTTGCATTTTTAATATCCATTGCGAAAGATTCTTGTAAGTAATTATTTTTTGACGTATGGTAAAATATCAACGAGAAATGTTGCCATAGCTGTATGGCAAAGGAGTACCATAACCTATGGAAAAATATTTCTTCATAAACTGTAGCACATCTTAGTTTTATGGCAAAAATTTGCCATGTAAAAAAATGCCATAGGATATTCCTATGAGGTTTTGCCTATGGCAAAATTTTGCCATACACTTTTGCCATACACTTATGGCAAAACTTTGCCATACAAAAAAATGCCATAGGATATTCCTATGGGGTTTTGCCTATGGCAAAATTTTGGCATTCAAAAAAATGCCATAGAATATTTCTATGGGGTTTTGCCTATGGCAAAAGTTTGCCATACATGTATGGCAAAATTCTGCCATACGTATATGGCAAAAGTGTAAGGCAAAATGTTTGCCATAGGCGAAACCCCATAGGAGTATCCTATGGCATTTTTTTATGGCAAACCTATGGCAAATTTTCCTAAGGGATCGATCAGTTTTTTGTTCTTTCAATACTTAGTATATCATCAGCGTGCGCATAAATTTGTGCTGATTATAAGCTATATACCGTATTAAACAGAAACACAATTTTGAGCATAGTACAGTTAATACAATCGTCAAAGCTTTTAGTCGAAGTAATTAGATATTCATTAAAAAAATATTCTTAGCTCAGCTCTTTTTCCTGTCATTTTTCAAAAGATGACATTTACTTTAGTCATTAAAAATTTATCGCTTAATTATATCTGGAAATATTATATTTCGAAAAAGTACCTTTTCGCAATATGAAGAAATATCGTGCCGTCGTTAAGCGAAATCAATAAATAAGTCAACCGACTTAAATATGCCACCTGCAATTTTCATTTCGAAATATTTTATCTTTTTCAAAGTGCTTTGCAAGTAATTACTTAATAATTTGAACTTTCTTTTCAAATGGACAAAATTCCTTGTTTTTCATAACATTTCATAACTTTTCAAAGCAATTTTTGCAAAAATATTTATATTATAATTTTCTATTTGATAAACTATCTCTTGCGTATTGCTACTAATCCACTAACTGCTCAAATAATTATTTGACTTTGGTAACAGCCTAGAATTTTATTTCCGCAAGGAATACAATGAATTTTCCTAGCTTTCTAAATTCAATTAAAATTCATTTGGAAAATTGCACTATTTTTCTGTCTTTCTTTTATGTTCTAGGAGTAAATATAACTTGGAAAAATTTAGGAACTAAATGGAAGCTAGGACTCCATAAGTTATCATTATTTTTGTTGCCGTTAATTGAAATTTATTCCATTTTAACGACAATTCTTGATATAAAAGGGATGTGTTCAGGAAGCCATTGTAAAAAGGCTTGCGTTTGCAGTGCGTTATGTAAGCTATTTGTTTTATGTGACTGGATTACTTTGAATTTGAAAAGAAAGGATATTCATTATTTGATTCAGATCTTTACCGCTTCAAATCTGAATAGAAATGCTATAAACAAATATAATCTTATTACCAACTCCATATCTATTCTAGTTTTATCGCTTGGTGTGATATTATTCGCCTTTATCTCGATAACGTTTACTCAAAATGTCAAACTTATGGAAGGATGGTTTAAATCCACAGTACTTTACCTTAATTTTGATCTGTCTAATATTACTAAGAATACGGTTGTTATTGTTTACTATGGACAATTACAGTCAAATTTTTTTTTAATTTTAATGCATTCAGAATCCCTCAAAACTCCCAGAAAACATTTTATTACTTTTCTAAGAAGGCTATTTATTTAGTTATTTTCAATCAAAAAACACTTACTCACGTGATTATTCACGAACTGACGTCACACGTGTCCATCGGCCGTTCACTTACAATAGCTTTGCTGTGAAAACCAATACGTTCTTGCTTTCGTTTAAATTTTCTAATTAAATCCAACCATTTTAGATGGTCTAAAAGCAATCTGTATAAAAAATTGCGCCTTAATATCGCTTAATAAGAATGTGGATTTGATATAACGTATTTTAATAATGTTAAATTGCAGTGGTACCCACTGAAACATTGTTAATACTTGACGAAATTTTCCAGCTCGGAATATTTAAGATTTTTTAGTTCAATAAAAAAAGTGCATGGTATTGCTTATAAATGATGCGTTATAAATACAAAATAACTTCGTTTTTCCATTTTTTAACTATAATCTTAATTTTAATGTATACTTCAAGTTCATTTGGAAGATTTATTTTCATCTTAAATGAAAGAAATGTTGGATCAATTTCTTATGTAGAATAAAAATAGTTTTAGATTTTAAAATGTAGGACAGCTTAAGTTATTTATAATTTTTATCTATTTATTCTAGCGTGAATTCAAAGCATGTAATTGTCTTCATAGCAGTAGCCTCTTAAAAAACTTGTGATCCCAGCAAAACTTTAAATTTATATATATATATATAAATATTCCTGCAGATTTTATTAACTTTACTTTAATTGCCTTAATCTATGTTATAAGAGTATTTGAAATCAAGCATATGCATTTATTTAGTTCTTTATTGCAGAAATAGGAATAAAATTTTATAAATGCATATAAAAATAATTTTTCGCCATAGCAAAGTTCCTATTTACTCAAAGAATAAAAATATTGAGAAAAAATATCAACATTACTGTTTATTTTTTAATTATTTAATAAATAATAAGGAACGTGCATTAGAATTTCTTTCCATTTTGTATAAGTTAATTTTTTATTTTTGTTCCCTAGCTTTAGTGAAACAAAAACTTCCAGCTTAATCATATTCGCCGAAATTTTGTGGATAAATAAGTTAATTAGATATGGAAAAATGAGAAATTAAGTGAAATTTTAAGTATAACTAGATTATGGTGATGATGATGGTCAGATATATTTCAATGGACTAGATTCTTGAAAGTGTTGATACGTTTTCGGCTATACCGTGTGCATAACCTGAGATTTTTTTAAAACTATTTTATTAAATTTTTTTAAATTAAAAATGTATAATGTATTAATTTTACTATTTTAGAATTCTTCATTGCAGGCACTGACAAATAGCTTGCAAAAATAAGGAGAGAAATTAACAATAGCCATACTTTATTAATACTATATTGCAGAAAAAGGAATTAAAATTTATAAATTTAAAAATAATTTCGAACTGTAACGGAATTCCTATTTAAGCTAGGAATAATAAATATAAGCGTTAATGTGTATTTAAATATTTAATACATAGGGAAACAAACAAAAAAAGATGACATAAACTGCATTCGTAAATATTTACTTAAAAAGAAAATTCTTCAACTCTAGTAATAAATAAATAAATTAAAGAAGCAACATTAAATTACATTATTTGAATTTTTGATCATTAGCACATAGATTGTAACGATGATGGACCGATATTTTTCAATGGACTAGATTTATGAAATGTAACCATGCCAAAATGTATAAAATTTCTATCCAATCTGCGACTTATTTTAATTAAGTAATTAGGTTGTAATGAAGCATTGTTTTAATTTAAAAGTAAGTGGAATAAAATAGTATTTTCTATGAACTTTAACACCACTGATTTCAGTCGAAAAGAAATGTTGATTCGCTGTAAAGAGCTACATAATCATTTCTTCAGATATTTTAATGATAAATAACAACGTTTGAAGTTTTAAAATCTTTCTTTCATTTTGCACACACTCTCAGAACCGTAAATTTAATTCACAAAATTTTTACTGATAATTTACAAAGGATGTTCATACGATATGCGTGATATCAAAACTAAAAGAGCATTGAAATAGCCTTAGCGGATGGAGACGGCGCGTTTCCCTTCGGCACATTTGACGTCATAACCAATTAGGGGTCGTTTTTGATTGCATCACTTACGGAGGCCTTTTGGGGCAATTTAAATGTTTAATAACTAAATAAATTACCATTTGCCGAAATAAACAATCAGATTTTCGGTTTCAGGGGAGAATTTCCAATACGTTAGGTATGAAAATAAGAAAAATTATGATATGCTGTAATTGTCCATTGTTTGACGAGATTAATAAACTCGTTACTGCCATCGCTTCTGAGTGTAGCGTACATTTCGTGGTGTGTCATCTTGAAAGAAATGATACAGGATTGCGAAAAGAAAGTTATTTATATTAAAACAAAAAGCGATGCTACTAGATTCATTCAACGGTATAGTTATGTCCATCAATTGGCAGTGGAAACTGAACAGGCCATGTCTGCACACGCTTTCTGGTTGGTTTGCTTGCATTTCTTTGAACTATTTATCTTCTTTGCTGACTTCGTTGGCTATGATTTAAATCCGGACTTCATTTACCTAATCGAAAACCATTCAATATATTTAATTCAAGGATTGTTGTTCTTCGTGATTATTTATTTTTCGGCTCAAGTGAAAGAGCATGATAGATATCTCAGACAAAAAGTCGAAGACGTGGCTTTTCTTATTATTTCGACACGAAAAGTAATCCAAAAGGGGATCCACTTGAGAAGATTTCTGCATTCAAGACGCCGCATTGTTTTAACTGCATGGGGGAGTTTTTACTTTAAAAAAAGTTTACACATCTATTCAGCTGGTGTCATTATCTCATATAACCTTCTCATTTTACAATTAAATACAATTTTATCTTGAATTTCTTTATATTCGTTCTTTTAATACATAGTAATGGTATTTAATATATATATTACACACACCCATGGTTATGTCGTAAGCACCATCGAAGCCGAAATATTATCACAAGTGTGGGATATATTGGCGAATGTACCTCAAGACGACAAATACGCCACAATTAAAGACAGGCTAATTGCTTTGTTCGCAGACACGGAAACTCAAAAGACTCAAAAGCTGTTAACCGAAGTCGATTGGGGTGATAAAGAACTTTCTCAGCTATTATGTGAAATGAAAAATTTGGTGACTGATAAAGTGACTGAACCATTTCTTAAAACAATTTGTCTTCAAAGATTGCCCTAAGAAATAACAAGCATTTTATCAATCAGTGACGATAATTTATCAAAATTGGCGACAATGATCGATAAAATGTGGGAAATGAAAACAACATCGTCTCAGAGTGCCGTAATTGCGCGTCAGAATAATGACAATGTTATAGTTAAACTACAGGAAAAAATTTCGGAACTATCGCTACAAGTTAACGAACTAAACAAAAGGCAGTACTATGAAGAATCACGCCATAGATCCCGCGCTAGAAGTATTTCTTGTAATAGGCGTGATAATTTCGAGCACAGTACATGTTATTATCACTCGAAGTTTGGCGACAAATCCTTCAAATGCAATAAACCTTGTGATTGGCATAACAAGAGAGATCGCCAACCACAAGAAAACTAGATTCCCGGGCCTCACTGACGACAGAGAGTCAAGGGGTGGAACTGAGTCGTCTTTTTATTCGGGACAAAGGGACTGCCACCCATTTTTTAATTGATACAGGTGCGGAGATTTCGGTGATACCCACATTACCACAAGAAAAAGATCTGTTGACAAACTAGAGTTGCTTGAAGCAAACGGAAGCAAAGTTAAAACTTACGAGCAAAAGCTGTTAAAATTAGATTTGGAACTGAGACGAGCATTTAATTGGCCTTTTGTGATAGCAGATGTTAATAAACCAATAATAGATACTGACTTTTTGTCTTATTTTCACCTTTTAGGTTGACAATAAAAATCGCAAATTAATCGATGGCACTACATCCCTATCCTCTATTGGTTTGCCTTGTTATCGTATTGATACACCAATATTAAATGCTGTGCAAAATAAGTACGAAGATATTCTTAATCAATTTCCTGACCTCTATTACGACCAACACTCGTCAATAACAAAATTAATAATCACAACATTGAACATTTTATAGAAACCAAAGGAGCTCCTGTTACTGCAAGAGCTAGAAGACTGGCATCAGAAAAATTGATAGCAGCAAAAGAGGAATTTAACTTCATGTTGCAACAAGGTCTTTGTAGACCTTCAAAAAGTTGCTGGACCAGCCCTGTGCATCTCATTTTAAAGAAATCAGGTGACTGGAAACCATGTGGAGATTATAGAGCCCTTAACAATATCACTATTCCAGATCGTTACCCTTCACCATTTCTCACAGACTGTGGTTCTATTCTACTTGGAAAAAAAAATTTTCTTCGATAGACTTAGTTCGAGCTTATCAACAAATTCCAGGGCACGAGGCTGACATTCCAAAAACAGCAATTATTACCCCGTTCGGGTTGTCTGAATTTCCTTTTTTTGACTTTAGGTTTACGTAACGCAGCTCAGACCTTTCAACGATTCATGAATATGGTCTTATCAGGGTTAGATTTTGTGTTCTGCTATTTAGATGACATATTGATTGCCTCCCCAGATGACAAAACTCACCGCGAACATTTAAACATAGTTTTTAAAAGATTAAATGATGAAAACATAGGCAGATAAACAGCAGCCATGTGTGACAATTTTTTAAAAAAAAATGTAAGTTAGTTAATATTCGTTTATCGGACAGAAATTTAAAATTTGTAAATTGAAGAATAATTATAAATTTAAGGTATATTGTTTGAATCTTATATTTTAAGCCGATGGACTAAATTTTTTTCTCAAATGGAGAAATTAGCATTTTGCCGGATATAGGTGTTCACTTTAAAATCATCTTTGAAAAGAAAAAGGAATCGCAAGGAGAAATTTTAAAAGTCTCTTTGTATTTATTTACAATATATATTAACGTCGAGTCCCCTGATTAAAATAGACTTTTTTTTGTCCGTAAAATTATACGAGTATTATGTAACAATTAAAAAAAAATCTAATTTTACAATTTTATGGGCATAACCATTTCGAAGTTCGTTCAAAACGGGGCAAGATATCTTTAGATAGAATACATGGATGCAAAAAATGTACTTAAAACTTTATTTGCAAAACATTTAAATAATTCAAAAGCCAATCGATGCATATAAAAATAGCATTACATATCAAAATGTTCCTAAATGTTTTGTTAAATGTGCATAAAATTTCAAATTTTTATAGTGAATAATTTTTGCGCTATGAGAGTAAGAAGCGTAGAAACTTTTTGAAATAGCGGTTACTGCTACAACTATTTTCCTTTATTATGAAAGTAGTTTTTACACTTACAATGCATGGTAAATTGCATCATATAGTACAAAATACATCGATAATAGAAAAAAAAATTTGATTTAAATTTGCATTAAAAGGAATCTGCACATTATGGTATCAATATTAGTAATTTTAGATTCTTAGAAACACACTTGAAAAAAAATGATGTTAGGAAAAAATGTAAAGCATAAAATTGGTTTTAATTTAAATATTTTGAATTAATTTGTTTGAGTCCCCCTTTCGGGGGAGACTTGACCGCTTGTCGGGCAGAGTCAGGCGCCATCCTTGCTGGAATTTAGAATTCTTTTACGTTTTACGGTTTTAACACCATGAAAGACATGTCAAGTACTATCGCGACCGCTATCTATTCACCAGCGCGATTAACAATTCTAATGTTGGGGGCACATCTCGTAATCGCTAGATAGTACATTAACTCTGTGCAGTCATTTATCTGTTTAAACCTGTTATTAGTTTATTAAAAATTCAAATCAAATGATACAATTAAATTGATGCAATTAAAATATGAATTAACTTACATACTATTCGATACTATTAAAAACAATGAATAAGAATAATCTGGAGTGGCAATAAAAAACTATGAAACCTATTTAATTTTGCTATTTTTAACGATAAAGTTTATTGCTGCCGTAGATTATAAAGGTTATGTAGAGTATAGTTTGTCTAAAGTAAGAACTCACCCAGTGATTCGTCTGGACTCGTGGCGGTGTCTATCGTCACGAGATGTAACTATTTCAAGTAAGGGTGATGGGTCATTGTTTAGCACAGGTTTTGGTTCGGGTCGACGAGAGAAATTTCTTCTGTCTATTGTGCTAGTGCTAGAGTGAAGAGAAGTTATCCTCCCAGAAATGCGCCATTCTTGTTTCTATGGCAGCAGACGGCCTCAGATTTTGTGGCAGGGGGAGTTCTTACCGTAGATGAACTATAAGACCACTTGGCAAATTTAAAATTTTAAAATTACACTACCCCGCAGAGTTAGATATTACATGACTCAGTCTTGCTCTGCTGAGAAAATTTTTTTATGTGTGTTAAGTCATGACTAGTTAAGTCATGACTAGTGATACTGATAACTATGACAAGATATTTCTTAATATTGTAAAATGGGATTTTTTTTTGGAATATTATATTACCAAAGAATTGGTAATTGGAAAATTATAAGCGATAAATTTATAATGGCTCAAGTATAAATGACGAAAAAGAGCTAGGCAAAGAATGTTTACATGAATGATTTAATTATTTTCTAGTGAAAGTTTTGACGATTGTATTAACTGTATTACGTCTTAGATTTAAAACTGCTTTTCTATTTGCAAAGACGCAAAGCATTGGATGATGATTAAAAAATTTTTAATGTGAGTATGAAAAATGTAACCCACATTTGATAAATTTTAAAACGAATAATAACTTATTTGTTTTTGAGCCGCAGATATTAACTTTATCACTTTTCTTCTCCGCTTACCTAAAATTCCCAATGCCTTGTTCCATTTTTGATTTACAGCCTTTTTCAAGCTTGGCAGGAGCAAACCGCATACCCTGCCAATACAACTTTGGCGACATCAGTCAAACCAAACACGCTTTATAATTATGATAATATGATAGATTTGTCAGACATCAAGACATAATCAGACATAAATCATCTTTTCTGCACATTGTTGGAAAAGTGCGCATAAATTTTCTTTCGATAACGCCAATTTTTTTTCAATTTTTGTCTCATCAGCTCTTCTTCAAGCTCTGACATCTTCTTTTATACCAAAGACGGTCGTTATTCTAGAATTCCGATACGCTTGTCACGCCTGAGTTCCTCACTAACATAGCACGCGAAAACGCATTCTTCTCTGATTTATCTCTAACTGTTTCGTTTTCTTCATTCGCGTTTTGGGAGTCTTGAGAATGGATGCTGAATTTTGAGCGCTCCTTACATGCTGACTTTGTCCACTATTATTAATCTACATAGGAATTTAAATGTTTGCATAAAGAATTATATCAAATGATGCCAAAATGGATCTAAAAGTGTTTCTAATTGTTACCTTTCAACTTCTCTGTTCTTCCGGAAATCAAAGAGGATTGGATGTTTTAAAAATCGCTTGCCTAGGAATTCAATTGTTAGATTTCGATGACATTTTTGTATTTCAATTATTAAGCACTTTAATTTTTGTCTCCAGTTTCGGCAAGGAATTTGAATATTTATATTAATGATGATTACTATGAAAAATCCAGTAAAATGTGCAATTTACTCTTCCCATTGACAGTTTAGTTTATTGTATCACTCTTATGTTACTGTCTATGCTACAATAAGTAAGATTAAAGTTAGATGCTTTTGTTTCCCTCGATGATGTATTATGTTTACGGCATCGCTCAAGTTTCGTATTATGTCAGAAAAATCTACTCTTCAAAAATACATGTATCATTCATATTAAAATTTACTAGAAGTAGACAAGATTTTTAATACTCGTATGAAAAAAAATTTTGAATATCACGTTTCATGCTATAGCCCAATGCTATATGTCATACTAAACAGAAACGAAATTTAAAATCTAACACGTAATACAGTTATTTAATACAATCGTCAATTCATTCGAAAATCATTAAATCATTCATTCAAACATTCTTTCTCTTTTTCTTCTCTCCTCAAAAGAAGACATTTACTAGAGTTATTAAAAATGTATCACTTATATTTGGTAATATAATATCCTGAAAAAGTCCTTTTTTGCAATATTAAGAAATATCGTGCCGTAGTTAAGCGAAATCAATAAAAAGACAAAGGATCTAAATACTCCATCTATATTTTTCATCTCGAAATACTTTATCACTTTCAAAGCATTGCAAGTAATTACTCAAACAGTAGTTCTAACTTTTCTTTAATATAAACAAAAAAATTTATGTTTTAAATGGCGTATATTGCATAACCTTTCACAGCAGCTTTTTCAACATTTTATATGTACTGTTTTACGCACTGCTACTATCGACTAAACTGGACAAATAGTTACGTGACTCTGGTAAGAGTAACAATTTTATTTTCAAAAAAACGCAAAGAAGATAATGAATTTTCCTAACATTCTAAATTCAATTAAAATTCATCTGGAAAACTGTAATATTCTTCTGACTTTCATTTATGTTCTTGGAGTGAAAATAACTCGGAAAAATGGAGGAAC
This sequence comes from Parasteatoda tepidariorum, assembly GCF_982258835.1. NCBI lineage: Eukaryota > Metazoa > Arthropoda > Arachnida > Araneae > Theridiidae > Parasteatoda > Parasteatoda tepidariorum. The sequence continues at coordinate 70,665,847 of NC_141762.1, read as the reverse complement.
TAAATGGAAAATGGGACTCCATATCTTATCGTTGTTTCTGTTGCCATCAATTGAAGTTTATTCCATTTTGAAAGCTATTTTTGATATAAAACATAAATGTTCAGGAGGTCAGTGTGTAAAAGCACGCGTTTGCAATTCGTTATGCAAGCTACTTGTTTTGTGTGACTGGATTACTTTGAATTTAAAACGAAAGAATATTCATCATTTGTTTCGAAGCTTTTCCTCCTCAGATCTGAATGGAACTGCTGCAAAGAAATATAATTTCATTACAAACTCCATATCCATTCTAGTTTTATCACTTGGTGTGATATTATTCGCCTTTATCTCGATAACGTTTGTTCAAGATGGCGAAGTTATGGAAGAATGGTTTAATTCCGTAGTGCTTCACCTTAATTTTGATCCAGCTAGTTCTACAAAAACTATGTTTGTTATTGTTTACTATTGTTTGACGAGATTAATAAACTCGTTAATGCCATCGCTTCTAAGTGTAGCGTACATTTCTTGGTGCTTCATCTTGAAAGAAAAAATACAAGATTGCGAAAAGAAAATCATGTTTACTAAAACAAAAACCGACTGTGCTGAATTTATTCAACAGTACAATTATGTCCATAAATTGGCAGTGGAAACTGAACAGGCCATGTCTGCACACGCTTTCTGGTTAGTTGGCTTGCATTTCTTCGAACTATTTATCTTTTTTGCCGACTTTGTCGGTTATGATTTGAAACGGGACTCCATTTACCTAATCGAAAACCATTCAGTATATTTAATTCAAGGATTGTTGTTCTTTGTTATTATTTATTTTGCGGCTCAAGTCGAAGAGCAAGATAGATATCTCAGACAAAAAGCCGAAGACGTGGCTTTTCTTATAATTTCGACACGAAAAGTAGTCCAAAAAGGAAACCTCTTGAAAAGATTTTTGCATTCAAGACGCCGCATTGTTTTAACTGCATGGGGTAGTTTTAACTTTAACAAAAGTTTACTCATCTCTTCAGCTGGCGTCATTATCTCTTATAACCTACTCATTTTACAAATAAATACAACTTTATCTTGAAATTCTTTTTATTGGTATTTTTTTACTGTGTAGTAGTTCTATTTAATCTCTTAGGTATGTTTAAAATACGATAATTGTTTTATTTTTTGTCTAACGAAGAATACTTTTCTACCGTATTGTTTTATAGCATACGCTATTTAAGGTGTTTTGGGCACTTTTTTTGACATTATGCCTTCAAGACAATTTAAATATGAAAGTAAATAAATATTTACCTTCTTAAAGAGCACGACATATGCATCATATTGCGTTTTCCACTGCACTATATTGTTACACTACTTTTCTATGGCTCTCTTGCTATTTGAAATTTTGCTTTGTGTTTATAATATGGTCATTAAAAATATTTTAAGAGAGGTTATAAGTATTACATTGTTTTCTTATTCTTACTACTATATTAAGTGCGTGTATATAAATACGCATTTTAGGTATGTTTGGTAATGCTTCTTTTAACCTTATATCTTTATGAAAATAATTACAATGTGAATTTTAAAAAAATGTGAAAAGCTGATCATACTGAATTCTCACATGTGTACTTCTTTATTGAGTTAAAATATTTTGCTACCCTTTACTTGGACTTTGCAACATCGAGATACTACTTGTAATAAGAACATTAAAAGTTTTTGTTTTGTGAAGAGGTTATGATTTCGCATTTGAAAGCATTTCAATTTACGCTTTTTTAATTCGATTTTTTAACTAAGAGATAAGATATTGTTTACCCCTTATAAATATACAAGAACAATTTTGTTTGGTAATAAAATGTTAAAATATAATCTTGTTTATTTTCCCCAGACGGAAAATAGGTGTTCTTCTAGGTAATAGGTTTGTTTCGACCAGATCAACTTCATAGACTAGATCAATTTCAGCACAATAATCACAAACAAATAGTTGTTAGAGTCATAAAAAACCAAGCTAACAGAAACATTAATAAAAATGCCGTGCAACGAAATCAAAGAAAGAAAAAATGAGACGATAATTATAGAGCTTTTGGATTCGCGTGCAGGTCGTTGGGCTATGGAAGCAGAGTTGCCATCCCCTCTGCAGAGGATCAGAATTGTGATGGCATGTCTTCAGATCATCCTCAGGGATGTTTCCCAGACCGTCGCCAATAGACGACGGTAGTGCGACATAAATGAACTATAACTAGAACTTTTGAAATTAACTGTTTTTTCCTTTTCCTTATCACCAGCGTGCATTTTTAATATTTTCACATAATATTAGTTTAAAGTCCTGGATAGACTGGTTGTTAGGGCGCTGAGCCTACACCTCCTAGGAAAGAGCAGGCCTAAGCACGGGTTACCATAAACAAGACAGTCGATCCTTTAGTGGTCCAAACGTAATGACATTTTTCGTATTTTTCATTAATGCGCAGCTTAGTACCCCGAACGTAATGACATCTTTCGTGTTTTTCATCTACTGCGCAGTTTAATTTCGTTACATCGAACTACTGAATTGATCCGTGCTGAAGCCTTCCTTCTTCTAGGAGGTGTTGGTTGGGCCCATGTCCAAGAGGTCGTGAGCTCGATCCTAGCCTGCCGAAAACTTCTCGTGTAGTAAATGGTGACTGGTGCACTCAAAAACTGTCGGATCACAAAGTCCTCCATGTTTCCAAAACAAATTATACCTCTGAGGGTACTGAATTGGTGATTGATTTTTCTCTGGTTCGGGTCAAAATTAAGATGAATAAATGGATGTATGAATGGGTCCACCCTAAAAGCGAGTTGTGAAATGTGTGCGGCTGAAGTCGTATACTGAGTCGTCGTACATGAAACCCACCCTCTGCTTTAAATTTGCTTGGTTACACTAAGCACGCTGGCGGATATTGGCCAGTCGCATTAGAAACAGCAACATATTAATCGAAAATATTCTTAAATGTTTTCTTACGATTAACTTATCCATAAGTTCCGTCTTGGCGACAATTTTAATCCAAATTTGAATACTGAAAAAGGTAAAATAATTTTGTGACGTCTTAAAAAGCGTATATTGGTTCTAGCTGAAAATCAATCAAACACATTCGACAAAAATAGAACAAACATAAATTGATGCAGTTTTTGTAACCCATGACTAGAAATCCTGTAGCGTTTACCCAGAAAAAAAATGGATCAATGAAGAGCCAGAAATCTCAATAGTACAATCACAATTTTTCTCTTTTTTTTAACTAATTGTAATTATATAATTTTATTTCTTTACTTATTTGCTTCCCCTGCTTTATTTATTTTACAACAGGGGTTCGCCAACTTTGACTCGCCACTTTTTCTCAAAATCATGCGATTTCGAAACATTAACGTTTTTAATTAAGAAAGTGAATTTCAAAACAGCTGTAGGAAGCACAATCAACCCGTGTGTTTAATAAAATAAGCACTTTATTAAAAAATTTACAATATCATTCACCATTTTAAGCAGTTTCTATCCTCCATTAAAAGCTATAATGTTTTCCATAATTTAAGATTTAAACAATTAAAACACTTGGTGCAACAAGTACAATCCAATTTTTTCAATTTATTGCATTTTTGACTGTGAACAATATTCCTTCTTCGTGAAGTGCGAGAACCGGGCATGAATTTAAACTATGTCTACTAAAGTAGATAAATGGTGAAGCTTAAAAACTGCGTAAACACATTAAATTTTTAAATTTCATTTTGATCTCACCAACAATTTGTGAATCTGAATTTTCCTTGTTATTGCACCAAGTACGATAGAGATTTTTCTCATTAACCAGTGTAGTTCGTTAATTCAGCCTGTGACTTAAAATTTTCCTATCTAGGAAAAAAATATAGTGTTGCGAATTTGAAAGTGAGGCTACATATCTCAGACGGACACTAAATAAACAGTTGCAAGAGATTAGAGTAATTTTAGTGCGATTTAGGGAGAAAATAACATCAGCAACGCTTAACCCCGTCCCGCTCCCTGTCGGGGGCATCCGAGGAGCAATTTTATTGATCAGCTAAAAATACAAAAACAATTCCCAGTTTGAAAAACAAAGGGAAGATTAGTATTTACAATGAGGAATAGAAAGGGTGACTTGAATTCAAAATATAGATAGCAAAACAGATGAAAAGATGACTCCATCAACAAAGTATCGAAAAATGTAAAAATGCAATGAATGTAAAAAGCAGATGTTTGAACAAATGAAAAGTTAACTCGGTGCACAAAGTCGTTAATTTTAACAGATGGAGAGCTGACCCAGTCCACATATGAAAACAAGTTTAAATGTGAAAGTAAGTACAGGTGAAATGTTAATTCCATACACAAAGTGTCCTATATTTTAATTATAAAAGTCAGGGTAGGTGGAAAGGGAACTTTCCACCTTTACAACAAATCGAAAAGTTTGATAAGGTGTGGATAAGTCTTTGAATTTCAGTGCGTGATGTCAATATTCAGAGAAAAAACAGTTTTGACATTTTCGTTATTATGAAACGTTATAAAGAAAATAACATCTAATGCATTTCCAAGTCTGCCAACTACTACGCTTTTTGGAAAATATTTTACAGAGTGGTAACCTTTCTCGCAAAAACGAAACTCGCAAAGTTTATGGTAATTTTGCCAACATTTTGAAAGCTTCCCCACTAAAGGTCTAGAACAAAGTGGCGTTGCTCATGAACTTTTTTATTTTTTGTATGTAGAGGTGTGGAAAATAAATTTAAGTGAATAAAAATAATAGATTAAAACTTAAACATAGCTACCACTAGAATATTTTTTTACAGAAAGCTTATAAAGTTGACAGCCCTGTATTTCTCATGGACGATTCGGTTTGGTGCCATTTGACAACTTCGATAGTTTTGGTGATTTGGCGACCATTTTGGCAACAAAATGATAGTTCTAGGAAATTCGAGTTATGAAGCGATAGGACTAACATTTTACGGAAATATGCGAGAATTGTCTAATAATTGTGTTGCATTGAATAATTCCAAAGGCACAATTCTTGTTAAGTAAAAATATGCATAGCTTCCTTACATTTAGAACTAATTATTTCAGTTAATTCCTTTCTCAATAAATAAAAATCATAAAAATAATCCGCGATTTTTTAATTCAACAACCTTGACTTGAGTTCAGAATAAAATCTTTTTTAAAAAAAATTCCCTCTACATCCGACAAATATATCAGCAAAGAATTCGAAAACCATTACATGGTGACTAAATGTTTCGATTTTATTAAAATTCTTTATTATTTATCACCATTTTTTTCCTCCAATATATTAGCAAATGTATACATTTCAAGGCATCAAAATGTGAAAAGGATCCTTTGCAATAAATTCAAACGATTAAAGGCCCATATATGATTCTTTAACTTTTCTTAGAAAAGAAACTATTCGAACATCTACATATCACTTGCATTCTTGATTTCGTCATATTTGGAAGTTTCCTTTAAGGGCTTAGCTCATGTAGCCACACTCTGGCCCATTTTCGAAATTAATGGTTTTTTTTCGTTTAATAATTAAATTTTGTAAAGAATCGCTGTAACTCTTGATTAGAAAAAATACATTATTTTGTCATTAATTTAATTTGTCTCTTTATTAAATTGGTCACCACAATCCAATTTTCCATTCCAAGGCCGCCAATGACGATTTATTTCCTATCATAATATAGTAGCACGTGCAAAACAATTAGTTACTAGCAGCTTGAAAAGAAGTGAAATGATTACACCTAACCATGTGATTTAAATCAGATTTAATTGGATACCTGTAAGTGACGTCACGTGTGTGCCAAACCTGATTGGCTTCTGAATCAATAAATGCCAGGATTAAGCTACGATGACGTCATTATCAGACAGTATCAAATTGATAGATCTTTTTCCTTACAAAAGGGTATCCCCAAAACGCTCTTCACAACATTAAAAGTTTGATTATGTATCAATAGCCAATTATCCAAAACATCTATTGTCAATTCCTAAATGTAATTTTGCTTATTCTATTGTTTGCAAGGCATTTTATTACCAATTCAGGATCATGCTTCGTAATGTCGAATTTAATAATAACACACGCAAACAATTAGCTTTTTTTTCTTTATGAGCAAGCCTGTATACAATCGTTTATAATCAAGTTCACTTTTGGCAAAAAATAACCACAAAAAGTTTCCTTCAGAAACTGATACTTCTAAAAAATGATTTATCCACGTGGACCTTTCTCATATCATTATTCTTATAACTATTAAAATTTTTTCAATCGATATATGACTCACCGCTTAAAGAGCATTTATATTGCATAGATATTCAATATTGCCATCACTAAATATCTTGAATAATTAGATAAACGTTTTTTCCTATATTTGATGGTTGCATAAGTTTCTGTCACGCTAGAGGAAAAATATGCAACGTAAACATTCAGAATATCATTACTAACTGCTTTATTAAAATTGTATAGCATTATGATAAATTAAATCGATAAGTTTGAAAATAGATCATCAACCTAAGATATACGATGAAGATGACCTGTTTTTGAACTTAATGATTCAATTGCATTCAACTGTCGTTAAAGTCAATTTGTATATTGATTTTCGATACAGAAATAATTGCATGGATACATAATTAAATTATTTGCATGTTACATTATTATATTAATAAAAAAAATGGAATTTTCGAAACTCTAGGAAATATTACGGCCTGTTGCAAACACAAAGTGTCTTATTTTGCCCATTCATCTATGAAGATCGTTGGCAAGGAAAAAAAAGAGCTTAGCTGTTTTTTGAAGCTTATATTAAGCTGTTTTAAGTCACAATTTTTAAAAAAAATGTGACTTTTATATCATAAATATTCACTATAGATGTATAAAAATTAAAGAAGGTAAAAAACGAAAGATAGTTTTCGAAGTTAGAGGAGAGTTTCATACTCTTTTGCATTCATAGAACATCTATCCTTTAAGCTCAAGCATCTGGGTGGATGTTTTGATGTGAAAAGATAATTTAGGCTAATATAAGTATTAAAACTATGATATTTTTTCAATGTTACCATTCAATTCATTGTATTACATGGTCAGTGTAATCTAAAAGGATAAAATTGAGAAGAAAAGTTATGCATCATCGGTCCGTTTGTCATATTCTTAAAGTTCTGAAAAATTTCATAGTCTGGTGAAAACATAGAATATTTAATTATTCTTCAGTGAGTGTGTTTTACAATGAACGGAGTTAGACTGGTTTTTGACATTTCAGTGAGATAATTTAAGATAATACTGGCTGTTCTTATACAAAATATTTGCTAAACAGCTCAATTATATGTCTTCGCAACTGTAAGATAATATGAGTTTCCTAAATATGTTTGCTTTATTTCGTGAATTTCTGAAGATCTGTGATTTTTTTCCAACATTGCTATTTATCATAGGTGTACAAAGTAATGGAAAAAAAGTAAATGCTAAATGGAAATTATTACTTCTCGCGGTGCCAGTTATATTGATACCCTTAACGCAAACCTGGATAGTTCTGTTGAAGGGCTACTCAATGCTATATTACTGCTCGAACATTAAATGTACTAAGAAAAGTTTATGCCAATTGTTAATCAGAACCTTTGTTGTAGCTGATTGGATAACTCTAAAAGTCAGAGAAAAAGAAATAGCTAGTCTATTACTACGTTTCAAAACGTTAAAGGGATTACGTGGAAACTGTAACTTATTCGTAAATTCAGCAACCATTATTATCCTGCTGCTTTCTACTGTGGTCTACATTTTCATAGTTAAACATTTTTTGACTAACATTGAAGACAGCAAACGTTATTTCGCAACTGCAACTTTCAACGCTGAAATTTCATTAGATGATACTGCAATATCCGTTGTTTCAGCTTTGTATTTTCTCGTAACTAGATTAACCAGGACTGTGATTCCTTCTTTATTAAGCATAATCTATATTGCATGGTGTAATGTCTTGCATAAAGCATTGAAAAGGTGTAAGGATATGATTTGCATTTCAACCACGAATAAAACTTTAGATTATCTTCGATTTATACAGGAGTACACCTACACTCATAACTTGATAACAGAATTCGAAAACACTTTCGCTTTGCATGTTTTTTGTCTGATTGGAGCGAATTTCTTCATTGTCTTTCTGTCATTTACTCAATTTGTTGGCTTTAGTTCAATGTTCGATTTGCCTCAAAAAATTGAAAACTTCACAATATTGTTCATTCAGGGAATCCTCTTTTTTGTCATTATTTACAGAGCTGCAAAAGTTGGAGAAGAAGACCTATTAGTAAGAGAAAAAGTAAAAAATTTAGTGTTTTTCTTATTCTCTTCAAAAGAGACTTATCAGAAGGGCAATTTGTTAACAGAATTATTAAAGTCAAAACCACATATTGCCCTAACAGCCTGGGGTACATTTACATTCACCAAAAGTTTACTTTTTGCTGCAATTGGTGTCATTATCACTTATAATCTTCTTATTTTACAACTAGAAGTTACTTAAGTCGTCAATATTTCAATAGGCTACCAAGTCCAAAGTTTTTCAATTTTTAAACTTTAATTAGTTTCTAACCAGGCTAACAGTTTTTTTTAACTCTCTTGAACTTCCTCTCATTAGATGGTCCTTGACGAAACAGTTTGGTCTATTGTTTGGCCTATCGCTTTGTCTACATCAATTTCTTCAACAAAAAAAAGGAATAAAGAAATATTCAAGGAAATGTGAGGTTTTTCTTTTAAAAAAATGTGCAGGTTTCTCATATTTAAATATCAGTCCCAACAATCTTCTGCAAGTTAATAAATTTTGCTGCAAAATTTGTTTTTTCAACAAACCTATACATTTAAAGGTGCTTTATTATCGTTAAAGTCATTCTCCCCGTTTGTTATATCTTCTCTGAAACTAAATGTGCGAATTTAAAATTTTTCATGCCATACACATGTACTCAAACAAAAACATTTTATACAAAAAAAATTATAAATTTTGCAATTAATTAATCCTTTTCATTATTTTACGTAATAATGAAAAAAAATGGCAATGAATTTTCAGAAAACTTTAAAAGACACCAAATCCTCCAATTAAAAAATAGCACTAAACCATAAGCATGCTAGTGATTTAATCCTTTCAGCTCCTTTACGTGAAAATTCGAACACTGTATCTAACATTATTTTAAAAAAAAATAAAGTCAATGCTTTTAAATATTTAAGAAATATATAAATTAATAAATAAATATATTAATAAATACATTAATATTTTAATATATTTCAGAAAGTATGAGGCATTAAAAAACTTAACTTTTAAAAACTTATCAGGAATTATTAATATTTAAGTGCCTAAAAATGACTTTAAATAGAAAAGTGTAGTCTGTTTGAACTAATTTAAAAAAAATTAATTTTATAATAATTTCATTAAACTATATTTATAACGTTCTAAGTTTTAAACTTATTTTAACTAAAAGCTGGAGCTTATAACTAGATTAATTCAAATTTTATATCATACAGCAGAATAAAACAAATACAATTATAAGTTAACTTATATTGCAAAATTGTTAATAATTATCAATTGAAAAATGTTTGTCAATTTTATGATCTCTATTTTTGGAGTAAGTAGAGGTTCATTGTACGATTTTGTAAATACGGCACTCACTTTCTACATTAAGATAAACGTTAAAACAAACCTATAATTTTCGTTATAAATTGCGTCAAAAAATTGATGTAAACGGCAGTTATCACTAGGTTTATTGATATTAGTTGATGGAAGATAATTCTTAAATCAATTCTTCCTTTTCCAAAGATAATAGACCAACATATCTAGAAGCTTAGTTACCATCTACAAAACAGATTAATGATAGATATTGTATCATTTTTGAGTAGGCTTTTGCTAATTAGGTATAAATTAATGATTTCTTTCCCGATAAAATCAATTACAATTCATGTACGAAACTAATGGCAGAAGGATTTCTAGGCATATTTAAGAACGCAAACTTCTCATTTGCCATCAGAAATGAGAATAACAAGTTGAACTTCTGTTGTTGATTCATATAATCTATTCATTTTAGGAGACTCAAATTTCAACAATATATCTACTCCAGCATTTCCACTTTATTAGTTTCAATTCACAAAAGCATTACAAACTCGGCTATGCTATTTAACTGTTTTGCAAGACGTTTATTAAAATATATTATTTCTAATTCATATAATTTATTATAAATGAATAAAACTAAATATAAAAATATGATCTCGTAAAAAGTATGATTTTTTTTTTTTTTTTACACGTGACATCAAAAGAATGACCTCCCAAGAATATGAAAAGAGTGAAACAGCAGGTACCACTTCTTTATATCCATGTGCAAGTTATTCAGGAAATCACCATCAGGATTTAGTCTGTTTTCTTCTAATGTGAAATGGTGAAATGTTTATTTTTATCTTAGAATAATCTATTCTGCATGACTAAATCGATGAATATGAATTTCGTGAACATCGCAAAACACTCACTAGAAAAGTATGATTTTCTCTCAACTCTTCTTTCTTCACAGGAGTTCTAGTATGATTTTCTCTCAACTCTTCAACTCTTCACAGGAGTTCCATGCAATAGACTAGTTCCGAAGGCAAAATGGCAAGTACTTCTCCACCTGATATCACTTATTGTAATACCTTTATCGCAAATAGCTTCGATTTTGGCTCTGATTTACGATACGGCATCTCATTGTAAGGATATACAATGCAAAAAAAGAAGCATATGCACATTGTTAATTAGAACTTTTGTTTTTGCCGATTTGATTACTTTGAAATTCAAGCGAAAAGAAATCGATAGCTTGTTGCTCAGATTTATGACTTCTGGGCATCTACGTAGCACAGTCGTAAGAAAATATAATTTCATAGTAAACTGTGCAACTATAACAATTATGCTTGCAAGCGTAATCGTATTTGCATTAGTAATTAGACATTTCCTTGCAAATAACAGAGATAGCAAAGCCTTTTTCTCGCATATAACGTTTTTCATTGATGTACCCACTGATGATTTTACAAAAGCGGCTGTGACAGCTCTTTATTATACGATGTCTAGATTGATCAATACGTTGATTCCTTCACTGTTGAGCATCATCTACATCACGTGGTGCTTTATCCTAAAGAAGATTGTGAAAAAATGCGGCAATGTTATTTCATACTCAAAAATAAACAAATTTTCAAACTATGCGATATTTATTGAGAAGTACTCTTTCGCTCATAGTTTGGTATCGGAAACAGAGTGTGCTTTCTCTTGGCATGTGTTTTGGCTGATTGGAACAAATTTTTTGGTTTTCTTTCTGTTTTTCGCTCAATTCATTGGTTTTAATTTGAGCGTAAATGGAGCTCACAAGATTGAAAATAATACAATAGTACTGTTTCAAGGACTTTTATGTTTTGTTATAATTTACTATGCAGCAACAGTAGAAAAGCAAGATCGCTTAGTAAGGCAGAAAGCGACTGATCTATCGTTTTACTTACTCTCGTCACCAGAGACATTTCATCATGGTTATTTACTATCACAATTTTTAAGTTCAAAGAGAAGTATTTCTTTAACTGCAGGGGACACTTTTACCTTTACGAAAACCTTGCTTTTTACAGCAACCGGTGTCATTTTTACATATAATCTGCTCATATTACAAATAAAAATTGCTTAATGTTGTTGAAGCCTGCATCACATAGGCACTACAAGCAATCATGAACTGTAAAGCATTCGTCATGTTATTTGTTTTTGTTTTGTTTATTTGTTGTTAGCTTTAAGCAAACTATTGTAATGATTGGTCAAATTTTAAATATATTACCTATAAATAATGTTTAACGAGCTCGTTACAGCTGAAAAGCTCAGACAAATTTGTAAAAGCAATAATTAATTTTAAGTACTACAAACTTTGATATTCTTTGGTGCAATTTGTAAAATGTTACTTGAATTTTTTCTTTGCATAAATATAACTTATAATGTGTTTGTAGGTTATAAAAAATAGATGTTTGGTGACTGATTTCTAAAAAATTTTAAATTTTTGATCGAGTATTCTTTTATAAACATAAATACTTTTTCAACAAAAAGTTCTCTAACATACTTTCGTTTATTAAATATTAACAAATTGAAGTTGATAAAGTTTTACAACTTATAATAAACATCAAATTATTCAATGCTTTTAATTTCGTTTGATGGTTTAGAAAATATTAACAGCTTTTCTTTGTATGTAAATTTTTGTATAAACAGAAAAATGTTAGTTATTTTGAATTTGTTAAGTCATTATGTTTGTTGTGATTTACATTTACAAACTTTCGACAACTATTAAATGTTTGTCACTTTCCGGGAAGTTGGATACGTCAGTGACTTTATATAATACCTTTACAATTGAAATAAACTCGATTTCAAAAGATTTTTAAAAAAATTAAAAATAAAAAAAAAACAATCAATACAATTTTCAAGAATTTTAATTAACGTATAGAAAATTTGTAAGGACTTAAAAGAAAAACTTATTTTATCTTAGTTTGTTTAGAAATGTTTTTGGTGTAAATGAGCAAGTAGAAATATCTTTTAAATAATGACTTTTAAAAATAAATGCATATTCATTTCTCAAAAATTTTTAATTTAATTTCTATATTATGCACACAAAAAAATTTAATCCTTACTTAATTTTTTTAAATAGCATCATATATCCATTAATAAGATAAATATCCCAACCCTGTGCACTTCAACGAGACATTATGGGACATTATACTGAAATTTAAGACTTGGTCTTAAAATTTAATAACCATATTATTTCATGACTTATTATTTGAAAATGCTGTATATACTGCATTTTCAGTTTCTGTACAGTTGTATTGTACATTTGTTGCAGTTTGAATATCGTTTTAAAATACTCGAAGTGTATAAGTTTGGTAAAAAGCACTAGATGTATTTTTCCATTTTATTAAATACAATATTTCATGTAAGGGTTAAGTTTCAAATCTATTTCAGTAAACTTTTCTTAAAATGCGTACTAGATAACCTTCACACTTCAAAATAGTTGCTCCGTCATATTATTGGCATGTCTTTTAATACTGAAAATAGTTTAGAAATTTAGATTGACAATCCTTAAATAATCATTGAATGGATTATTGCGTCAGGTATTGCTCAAATATTTGCGAATATAAACCTTATAAGAAAGTTTCCATTTTTATTAAGATTCACTTATTACATTAACCTGTTGTAGAATTGTAGAAAAAAAATATTGTATAATCTATTTTGTTTTTTTCTCCTTTGCAGCTTTTTTTATTTTTATTTTTTCAGTTTCAGTATTATTTTCCCCCCTATTTTTAGGACATATAAAATAGGTTTTGACTTTGATTTTCTTTTCATTTCTCAAGCATTAAATAGAGGAAAGAGGAGTAAAACCGGGTATTTTAACGAAATTAGTTCTGTCTTATTCTGACGGATAAACTCAGAATTACACTTTATCGAGTCAAGGAGAAGGACGTACCGTATTGTCGTATTATTAGTTCAAGGCATCTATGTAGATGCGTTTATTTTACTTTGTCAACTCTCAAATGCTCTCTTGTTTTCAAGCTATCCTTGTTTATTGGTAATTAAAGTTATAAAGATTATTTTTTGTCCACCTTATTATATGTTTATTAAATATTCATACACTAACAATCAATGAAGATTAAGCCAGACAGTTTTAAATATTATTTTTAATCCAGCTTTTTATACGGTTATTAATGATTCATATACCAAAAAGCAATAAAAATCAAGCCCGACAGTTATAAAAATTATTTTAGCCCAATTTATTATACGGATTAAAGATTCATGCACTAAGAAACAATAACGATTTAGCCCGATAGTTATGTTTCGTTTCGACTATTCGTTTCGTTTTTGTCGGACCTTCAACTGTCCCAGGCCTCGCCCCCCTCGAATACGGCCTTGACTTCATCACATGTAAATTACATGCATAATTTCTTTAAATTGCCGTATAAAATAAAGATGTCAGCTGCTTTTTTACTGAAATTCTAGTATTTCTATTTTCCCATAGAGTTAATATGTGTACCCGGTTTTACCCCACCAGTAGGGAAGGTTTGCCTTTTCATAGAGACAAAAATTCTTTATAAGAAAAAGGAATACGTCTATGTCCTTTCGAGAATGATATATTGTTTATAAATAAAATACAACTTAGTTAAATCAAACGATTTCTAGGTCAAACAGTTAAGTTCCAACAGACCCTCGAATCTTATCAACGCCGTAATACCCCAACTTCCCATACATATAGCACAAATATGTATTTATATACATTTATATTATATAGGGGAGAGTCGGGTAGCCCCGCTCACTTAAGGAGTATTGCTTATATTTCTGTATAATACTGAGTAATAATCAATATTTTTGTATGTTTCGATTGTTTTATCATCTAATTAAATAATGCAAAAAGAATAAACCAAAAAAAGAATAGTTAAACTTTAAAAAAAAGAAATTTGAAAAAAGAAAAAAAAGAAAACATGTTTTTCAGCTCTTTTCAAAATGTGTCGGGTAGCCCCACCCAGTTTCAAAAATTGTGTTTTTTGGCTATTTTTTCAGGTGTAAATGAGAATGATCAATGTATTGACAATAGATAAACCTCATTTATCATTTTTATCACAAAATTATTTTACTTATTACATATTTATATACTTTTAGTGAATTCTATCATTTAATAACAGCAAATGTCATACTTTTTATCATTATTAATGTATATTAATATATTATAATATTAATATATATTTATATTAAACATTTAACGAAAATAATTTAATTTAAGTAACAATAATTAAAAACAATAGTTGTTTTTCAATATAAACTAATTTGGTTGATCTCTTCTTATAAACTTAATATAAAATACTTCTTATAAAATTACAAATTCACTTTGTATTTTGATCTCATTCAAATGCTTCTGTAGATTGATTCGTTCACAAATAAGTGAAAGTAAATAAGTAAGCAAATAGCTTATCATAATATTTATGATTTCTAGATATTAAATTTAATTTGGATATATCAATTACATTTTAAAAATATTTAATTTTTCATTGTTAAATAAATAAATTTATGCTTCATATAATATTAAAACATATATTTGTTGTTAAAAAGGCATATAACATTGAAATTTGAAGCAATGAAATAATAATCTTTGCAACCCTACATTTATCGACGAAATAAAATTGGGCGGTGATACCCGACATTCATGTGAGCGAGACTAGACGAAATCCAATTTTTTTGTAAATTTGTAATTACTCGAACAATTTTTTACATACAAACTTCTTTCTTAGTGCAAATTAAACTTAAGACTACATACTTTAATGCTGCATGTATAGAAAAAATTATTTTTTTAGTATTAAAATGAAGTTTAATCGAAACATTCAACCAATTTTTCTTAATTTCATGACTACTGTATTCAACATATTTTCAAAACTATTGTTTACCATGTTACCAGCTGCATAAATACTTGAAACCTTGAAAATAATCTCTTTTTAATATAACAATTAATGTCCGATGGCCCATTGACTTGAAAAAATATTCTATACATATGAAATTGACAGTGGGCTGGGGTACCCGCTGGGTGGGGCTACCCGGCTCTCCCCTATATATTGGACTACGCTCTTCATATGCGTGAAAATATACCCATTTATCTGTGTAATGATTGCGTCACCCCCCTTTTTTTGCAATACAGCATGAACAATGATTAGGGGAGTACGTTGTACCTTAAACCAATACCAAGGTACCAACAGGTACCCAGTCGGATACCTTAAACTTTTTATTTTCTATTGCAGAAAGTAATAATTTAAATAACTTATAATATATATATATATATATATATATATATACAGAGTGTTTATAAAGTTCCGGACCCATTTTGATGTTTAATAACTCATAAAATAATAAAGATAGATTAAAATGAATAACATAAATGGTTAGATAGACTCAAAAAGTTTCATGACCCTTGACAATGAACTTCCATGTGTGCCCCCTTCGTCGCACGGAGAATATCAGGTCGATAGTCAATCTCACGCCGGGTAGCGGTAGGCATGTCGGCATCCACAGAGGCTATTGCTGTTGTATTTCTTGCTTTTAGGTCATCAATGTTCGACACGATCCTCCTGTAAACATTGTCCTTTATAAATCCCCAAAGAAAAAAATCCAGCGGCATTATATCAGGTGATCTGGGTAGCCAAGGAATTTGACCTCCTCACCCAATCCATCTTCTTGGAAAATGGTCATTCAAGGAACGACGAACGATGATACCCCAATGAGGTGGTGCACCATCTTGTTGCGATAAGACGTGTGTCTGAAGCTCTTCTAGTTGTGGAAATACGAATTTTTCCATCTGTACCATGTGTACAATTTTGTAAAGTTAATGATCAAGCAAAATCAAATAATAAGTATGAAAAATCCTTATGATCGTATAGTGAAAAAAACATTACTAAAAAGAAGATATATGAATTTTGCCAATTAGGTTCAAGCCGAAAGAATCAAATTTATTTATTAAAAAAATTACTTACCATCAGCTTTTAACGTACACACAAGCTAAAAAAGAAAAAAAATCAACTCCCCCCCTTTTCTTTAACAACCTATAATATATTAAATAAAAAAGAGAAAGATAACTACTAACATTTCATTAAAAAGTGCCTCGTACATAAAAGGTAATAATAAGTTTATTGCTGATTAAATTGGCATATTATATTTAAACATTAGGATGACATTAGTTAATTTTAAAAAAAATTAAAGTTCGTTAATTGCAATCGGTGGTGGATGAACATAGATGAAAATTCCCTGTCCAGTAGAAGCCTTAAAACAATTACTAGGGAAAAATTTATGAAAACAAAATCATACCACATGCCCCCAAGGCACGGACTGATTGTTAATTCAGCTTCGCTGTTAGCACTTCACAAGATCTTATGAGTCCTCGCATGGTCACTTCATCAACATCGCTATTCTCCGCCAAATTTTCTGCGCTCCCATGGCACACTTTTTTTCTGAGCCCACATGGCACGAGGTTTCTTCATCAATTTACAAGGAATAACACCAATTTGAGCTTTTACATAATCACCAGAAAGGAACAAAAAAGAAGAGAAGAGAGCACTCTCAGAACTGAACTGAACTGAGTATAGTTTCGGTGTACCTGTCCGCGAAGCGGACACTTCACATCTTCATCTGAAGTTGTGCCCGTGGGCACCTGTAATGATGGCATTGCAAGTGGATTATGGCGGTGAATTTCGGTGGTGGTGGTCAGATAAAATCTACATTCTATCTATCCGCATAAAATAATAACATGATTGAATAATATGATTAAATAATACTAGCTGATGGTTAGAATTGATATAAGTCTCTGCTATAACAGTGACCCGGCCGTCCTGGTATTCAACCAATCGTACCGGGTTGCTCACTGTACTGATATTAGTGGAACTACGGCTTGCCCGGATCGGACCCTTTTCAGGGTTACTCCTTCACCGGGCTTGCCGTAGTCCAGTGTATAAGCTGTGTGTGTATTGAATTTATTGATAATATTTAGATATTATCATGTCTGAGAGAAAAAATGAAGTAATCGGGTTGTAGTATTTCATTTCGGTAATAAGATCTTTGTCTAGAATTTTATTAAAATCAGCAGGATCCGAGTTATTTGCGTTTTTATAAAAAGCTGCATTTAGTTTGTTTATATAATCACTAATGCTATCTATTTTTAAGTCATTCCTGATAGAGGTGTTTGGGAGGTAATAAGGTGCTCCTGTGATGCGCCTGAGAATTTTATTTGGACTATATCCAGTTTTTTAACTTGGTTTGGCTTAGCGCAGCCCCAAACTGGGCTGGCGTATGTCAGTATCGGTCTAATGCATTGTAAATATAGCAGCCTCTTTAGGTTAAGTGGGAGTGCTGATTTGGAGTATAGTAGTGGCCTAATGCAGCTACAGGCAGCATAGGCTTTATTTACTGTTTTATCTATATGGAGATTCCATGTGAGTTTATCGTTAATGCAAAGTCCAAAATAATTGGCCTTATTTGTAATTGGAATATGATTATTGAATAGTGTAACATTGCTATTTATGTTTTTAAATCTCTTTTTCCTCCTGATGACCACTACATTGGATTTATTGGTGTTTATAGCAACTTTATTTTCAATACACCAGTTTTCAATAGGTGGCATAAGTTTATTAAGATTAACGACGGACTGGTTTGGGTTCATAGAACGCATGGCTATTGCGGTGTCGTCCGCGTAGAATGCAATAAGGTAGTTGTTATTATTTGCGTTTACTGGAAAATCACTAGTATATATATTAAGTACAAAACTTGACCTAAAATGCTGTCCTGCAGCACTCCAGCCTTGATCTGTCTTTTATCTGAGAGTTCCCCATTCAATCGACCTCTTGGTTAGATACGAATTTAGCATATTGATCAAATCAAATGGTAGATTTTGTTTAATTAATTTGTGGATTAATGCTTCATGCCAGACGTGGTCAAAGGCTTTGGCCACGTCTAGCATGAGTAATGCTGTTGTCTCATTTTTGTAAAAAAACCATCACTTATAAAATCAATAAGTCTTACAAGTTGCTTAGTTGTAGATAATTTTTTACGGAAGCCATATTGTTCTTTAGGTATGAATGCTAGAAAAGGCTCCAATCTGTTTAGAATTATCCTTTCGAATATTTTTCCCAATGTTGGGAGCAGGCTAATTGGTCTGAAATTTTCAGGATTTCTGGCGTCTTTCCCCGGTTTGGGGAAAAGTATAATCACATCATTTTTCCAAGCATCTGGGAAATAGTTGTTTATTAGACAGGAATTATATATATTGATAATATCATTGATTTTATTTCCTGGTAGGTGCTTTATCATTTTGTTGTCAATGTGATCCTCACCAGGGGCTTTTCTATTGTTTAGTCTTCTAATATTTTGAATTAACTCATCTTTAGTAACTTTATCAAGCATATCAAGGCCGCTGTTGTTATTGAAGTAGTTATGATACTCTAAACTAATACTGACATAATTTTGGGTATTTGTAGTATACTTATTTAATGTGAGTTGCTTTTCAATAGTATTAGCGAAGATTTTTAGCTTATCTTGGTTGCTGTATACATTGCTGCCCTCATGGAGAATTGGCTTATTGTGTGCTTTAATTGACTTAAGCGTTTTGGTCATTCTCCAAATTGACCTATCGTCTATATTTAAGCTAGTAACTTTATCTTGCCAGCATTCTTTTCTAAACTTATTACACTTAACTTTAATTTTCTTAATGAGCCTATTTAATTCTAATTTGTCCTTCGGATTTCTATTCTTTTGCCATAGCTTTCTAATATAATTTTTACATGCTATAATCTCTTTGATGTTATAAGGCATTTTTTTATAATTATCAGTGGAGGGTACTTCTGTAGTGGATTCTTCCAGGGCTTTCTGTATATCATTCGTGAGGCAGTTAATATTATTATTAATATCTGCGATATTATTTGGTGGTTGATACTCATTTTGTAGAGTTAGGATATTATAAAATAAGTCCCAATCAATATTTTTCTTTCTAATAATATTAGAGGAGTGTAACTGTAAGGATGCAATTACCGGTACATGATCACTAGATTCTCCCAGAAATAGAAAGTCCCAATCAATATTTTTCTTTCTAATAATATCAGAGGAGTGTAACTGTAAGGATGCAATTACCGGTACATGATCACTAGATAGTTCTGTGACCGTCAATGTTATTATTTACTACAGTCAATGTTATTATTTACTATGAAAAAGTCTAGTAAGTCCGGTTGGTGTTGACCATTCACAGGAAAGTAAGCCGGTTCAGTTGGAGCAATGACCGTTAGGTTCATATCCTTAATTAGTTCACGAAGTTTGATTCCGCAGCGATTATCCACTCTAGAACCCCAAATGGTGTTCTTTGAGTTAAAATCACCACCTATAATACAGTTCATATCATTAGGCGTCAGAGAATTTAGTAGTTCTTTCGTGATAGTGTGGGTGGGTCTATTATATATGCTAGTGATCTTCAGGAAGTCTTTGTTATTCAAGTATAAGAGAATAGAAGTCTCTTCGTAACCATCGCCAGTATTAGTGCTGTATAGTATAGTATTTAGAGATTTCTTTGCTATGATCGCTGTACCGCCACCTCTGAATTGTATACGATCCGTTTTATATGTGTTGTAATTAACAACATTCAGTTTATTGCCAGCATTTGCATGTGCTTCAGTAATCAGTGCAGCATCAATATCATGATCAAATAAAAAGTTCGTGAATTCACTAAATTTCGTGTTTATATTCGCAGCATTCCATAACATTATCTGTAATGGCTTTTTCCTGTTAATGTTTCTATCCATGATGTTTATCATTAAGTTCCTCTGTTATTTTATCTACTGCCTCATTTAGGGCTGGGAGACGTTTGGCTTCATGGACTATAGCGACTAAGCCGCTTAAGTCATTGAATACTTGTTTAGCTTCGTTTATAGCTTTTCTTAGCTCTTCCGTCTCATTTGATTTTGGAGCTTCCGCATATGACTTATTTTGGTAGATTTTGTCTGGTCTTTTATGAGTTTGCTGTTCTTTATTATTAGGAGCAGCCGGGAATTTAGAGCATCCTCTATAATTCGCTGGATGATTATCTCCACAATTGCAGTAGGTGGCTTTTTCTTCCTTAGTTTTGCGACATTCGCTAGTGAGATGGTCTTTCCCACATTTGACACACCTTGGGGGGAGGTGGCATGCAGTTGCTGAGTGATAGAAATTCTGGCATCTATGGCATTGAGCCACTGCGCCTGATCTATTTTTGTAATTTTCTACTTTAACTCTTAGATTGTCTAAGTCGAAGAGGCCGTAGATTTTTTTTGTAATTCCCTTCTCTTTTAAGTGTACATAAGAAGGGTGGGAGTTTTATAATCTCGCCATTTTTTCTCCTAGTCATTCTAATGGCTGTGATGCATTGTGGAAATAGACCTCTTATTTTATCAAATACCCAATTATCATTTAGATCGTTTGAGATGCCTCTTATGACAATTCTGAGGTTTCTTTCAGAGGGTAGGAGATACGTGAAAAAACCAATTTTTCTATCCTCTAGATATTTCCTTATATATCTGTGTGCTTCTTCATTTTTAGGTTTGATGTTATAATTTCCATATGATTCTTTAACAATGTAATCATTTATTCCTTCATTTTTCGTGTCATCTCTAAAGATTTCGTAGTCGAATTCAGAACTTTTCACTGTTATCGGTGGTGGTCTATTCTGTCTCTTTGCAGGTTGGAACTCATTTTTATTGGGGTCATCATTTATTGTATCCATGATTTCCTCAATTATTTGTGGGGATTCATCCTCAGTAGCTAAACGTTTAGTCTGATTATCTTTAGTAGGGAATGGGGATGCTTTACATTTTTTGTGGGCAATTTCATTAACTTTTTCATTTGTTAAGTCTACAAATTCTATCTGATTTAATGGTTCAGGAATATTTTCCTCATTAACGAGAACATCATATTTATTAAAAACAGGTATTGGGAATGGTTGATTTTTATCTAACAATTTTTTAGTTTGACTATTAGATAAAGCTAGTTTTTTAGATTTAATCTTTCTACCGCGGCTTCACTACACGCCAATAATCCACGGGATTTTTTATCTATTCCATACTGGAGCTGCTTATCATTGAGGTCTTTAAAGCCTGCCTCAAATTGTTTTAGTCTGTTAATTTGATCGCCTTGAAGTTCGACTATGTTCATAAGTTCATTCACGTATCCTCACAGGCAGTTTATCATGCTTTTGATTTGGCTATCCAATTCCATGTTGGAAGAGGCATATTCGATGCTTGAAATTCCGTCGGTCATTTTCGTTAGGTCACTGGTAAATTGGGGAATCCGTACCTCTTGTTCCTCTTCTCTCTCATTTTTAAAGGTAATAGCTAACTCTTTATCACTCCTAACCGTGCTGGGTGCTACTATGCTCCCAGACGGTCCGTGCGGTTCCGGCGTAGCCATCCCCGTCGTTGCCGTAAGGGTGCAAAGCAGCCCCGTATCTCGTGGCTGTGATATGGCCGTGTCCCCCACTTCCCTGTCTAAGAGCCCTGATAAGGGCTGGGGTGAGTGAGCGGACGCGAGATACAAGGAATCTACAGACGGGGTGCCCGCCCGTATACCTCGCAGTATACCTCGGTTAAAACGGCGACCCGGTCGCCCCGGTGCTCGACCGCTCGTGCCGGGTTGCTCATCGTACTATTTTAATAGGCCTACAGCTTACCCAGATGGGACCCTACAGGGTTGCTCCTTCCCCGGGTTCGCTGTAGGCCTAGAGTCATGACTGTGTATATGTCCGTATATGTTAATTGTTTGTAATCTTAAAGTACTTGGATAAGATCCCGTCTGAGAGTAGGAAATTAGTAATGGGGTTATGGCTTTTAGCATCTTGTAATAGTTCTTCGTTGAAGATTTCGTTAAAATCTGCAGTTGTACTGTTCATTGCTGAGCTAAAAAAGCCGGCGTTTAGTTTGGTTGTAAATTCAGTTATCGTATCTAGCTCTAAGTCTTTTCTTAGTGCTTTATTAGTGATATACCACGGTGCACCCGTGATCCTTCGAATGAATTTATTTTGGATGACCTCTAATTTGTTTATTTGCGTATTATTGAGGCAGTTCCAGGTTGGGCTGGCGTATGTAATTATACGACGAATGTAGGTGATATATAATAGTTTTTTGAGATTTAATGGGAGCTTAGAGTTTGCATTCAGTAGTGGTCTAAGACTGGAGAAGGCTGCTGAGGCCTTGTTTTTAACTTTATCTATGTGGCTATTCCAGTTCAGTTTGTCATTGATTGTTAGACCTAAGTAGTCTGCTTTAGTGACAATTGGCAAATTATTTGAGAACAGAGTAACTTTGTCTTTAATTCGTTTATGCCTTTTCTTTTTTCTTATGATCATGAGTTTTGACTTTTCAGTGTTAATAGATATTTTATTAGCAGCGCACCACTTCTCAATGGATGGCATTTGATCATTTAATTTTTTGACTGCTGGGTTTGGGTTGAGAGAGCGTATGGCAATCGCCGTGTCATCTGCGTAGAACGCAATCATGTAGTTGGGGTCGTTTGTAGTAATCGGGAAGTCGCTAGTATAGATCAAGTATAGTACAGGGCCCAAGATGCTGCCCTGTTGCACGCCTGCATTGATTGGGCGTTTGTCTGATAGTTTGTTGTTTAGCCTTATCTGAAAAGTTCTATTTTTCAGGTATGAGTCTGTAATATGAATGATATTATATGGCAGTGATTGTTTTATCATTTTGGAGATCAGTGCTATATGCCAGACGCGGTCGAAAGCTTTCGCCACGTCTAGCATAAGCAGTGCTGTTGCCTCATTTTTATATATACCGCTGCTTATGAAGTCAACCCGTCTTATGAGTTGTTTAGTTGTAGACAAGTCCTTTCTAAACCCGTATTATTGTTTGGGTAGGAAATCAATATGGGGCTGTAGTCTGTGCAGGATAATCCTTTCGTATATTTTGCCAAAAGTGTGTAACAAACTAATGGGTCGAAAATTGGTTGCTATTCTGGAATCTTTTCCCGGTTTGGGAAATAAGATGATCGTGGCGTTTTTTCAGACATCTGGGAAGATGTTACTTTTTAGGTAAGCATTATATATATTGCACAGTTCAATTATTTTATTGGCTGGTAGGTATTTCACCATAATATTGTTTACATTATCCATGCCTGGAGCTTTTCTATTATTGAGTTTCCTAATAATATTAACTAGCTCTGTATAAGGGAGTTCCTCGAGGTTATTAATGCAATGATTATTATTGAAATAATTATCATAGTTGTCCTTGGTAATTTTATCTTCATCAGAATCTGACGGTGTCTTACTGAGTTGGAATTGCTGCTCTATCGTGTCAGTGAATATCTTAAGTTTTTCTTCGTCTCTGTATATATTTTGGTTATCATGGATTATCGGCTTATTTACTGTTTTGACTGTTTTTAAGCTCTTGGACATTTTCCAAACTGTCTTCAGTACATAAGCTCGAGACTTTATTGTCCCATCTCTCGTTTCTAATTTTTTGGCATTTTTTCTTGATATCTTTTGTGAGCCTATTCAGTTCTGTTTTGTCTCTTAGATTTCTATTATTTTGCCACTTTTTTCTGATATAGTTTTTATATCCTATGAGCTCTCTTATATCCTGTGGCAGGGCCATATAGTTATGTTTGTTGGTATTGATTTTAGTAGCTTCATTATACGCTTGTTGTATATCACTTGTGAGATTGTTTATAGCAGTGTCTATATCATCTTGAGTGCTTAGCGTAGTATTATTATTATTTAAAGTGAGGATATTGGAATAAAGTTCCCAGTTAGTCCTTTTCGTAGTGATGGGTGTATCTTGGATAGTAACAGCGAGAGTCGCAATAACCGGAACATGGTCACCACTTAATTCTGTAACAGTGTGGCAACACATTGCGATATTATTATTGGTAATGAAGAAGTCTAACAGATCAGGTTGTTTATGTGGGGTATACGGAAAATAAATTGGTTCCATAGGGGATATAGCTGTTAGGTTGAGGCTTAGTATATTTTTATGAAGTTCTTTGCCGTGTTTGTTATTCACTCGGCATCCCCAGATGGTGTTTTTGGCGTTGAAGTCACCTCCTATAATGCAGTTTATTCCATCGGGTAATAGGTTTTTTATCATATCTTTAAGGATGTGATGAAGTTTATTATACATAGCTGTGATTTTAATACAATCTTTACTATTTTTATGTAGTAGTATAGAGGTTTCTTCAAAACCATCACATTTATTATTACTGTATAGGATAGGGTTGAGAGTTCTTTTAGCGAATATGGCTGTACCACCACCTCTACAGTTGGTCCTATCCGTTCTATAGGTATTAAAACTTGCTAGGGTTAGCTTGTTGCATGCATTAGCATGCGTTTCAGTAGTTAAGGCGATATTAATATCGTGCTCTAGAATAAAGTTGCTGAATTCATGGAATTTGGTGTTGATATTTGAAGGTGTTATGCATATCTGAATTATTCTGTTGCTTAAGTGCGTCAGCGTAGCTTTTATTTTGAATTTTTTTTTCATTGTGTCTATTCCTCTTTGGTTTTGAGTTTTGGGCTACTGGGAATTTTATGCATCCTCTGTAGCTGGCCGGGTGATCCAGGCCACAGTTGCAACATTTTGGTTTTTCATCTCTAGGTTTATTACATTGAGACGTTAAGTGTTCACCCGCACTTTTAACACATTTGGGTGGGAGGCGGCACATTGCTGCTGAATGATAAAATCCCTGGCACCTGTAACATTGCGCAGGGCCAGGTCTAGTTTTATAATTTTCTACTTCTATTTGCATACTATTCAAAGTAGTTAGGCTATATATTTCCTTATATTTTCCTGTTTTTCTAAGGGTGACTAGGAACATGTTAAGTTTTGTAACTTCACCCTTGTATCTTTTGGTCATTTGAACAGCATCTATAACATCAAAATTTTCAAAGAGAAGATGCTCGATTGGATCGTCTTTGCAGTAATTTTTGGGGATTTGCTTAATTACAACTCTTAGATTTCTTTCGTTGGGGAGTCTATAAGTATAATCTGCTATGTTGTTGCCTTCAACATAGGATCTTATAAATCTGGCTGTTTCCTCATTTTTTGGTTTAATTACCATACTATCATGACTGTTTTTGCATACATATTCCCTAATATTATTTTCTTTCATATCTTTTGTGAATTTTTCATAGTCAAAGTTTTCATCTCTTACAATTAGAGGTGGATTTTTGACAGTTTTCTTTGGGGCTTGAAAATCAATTTCATTTACTTCAATTTCGTTACTGTTATTTTCTTCATTTATATTTTGTTGCATATCATCAGTAGCTAGTCGTTTATTCTCGCTGGAGCTATCCTTGACTGGGGAAGCTTTCCTTTTTTCCTTTAAATTTGTTATTATTATTTGCTTGATTTAGCTGTTCAGTTTCCATAGTGACATTATTTTCTATATCTATTTCTTCAATTTCTAGGGGGCTGAAGTTCTATTATGAATTGGGATTTCCATATCTCTCTGGTATGTGGTTTTAGAATTTGGGAATGGGGGTTTATAATTTTTACTATTTAAGCTATTTTTTGTTTTGGGTTTACTCCATTCTCGGCCTGACCCATTTTCCTTTATATGCCAAGATACCTCAAGTCTTAGTTTGTTTATTTCATCTCCTAGTTTAGTCATCTCTCCTACTAGTCTTTCAATATAGCAATGTTGGACTAGAATTGTATTTCTGACGTCTCTATCCTCAATATTTGGGACAATGTATAAATTGATCCTATCACAGCTATCCTTTAGTTGATCCATCGTCAGGTTATTATCGTAGGGGTCCTGAACAATTATTGTTTCCATGTTGGGGCCAGAGATATGATTTACTTTGCCACTCCTAACCGTGTTGGGTGCTACAAGGCTCCCAGACGGTCCGTACAGTTCCGGCGTAGCCATCCCTGTCGGTGCCGTAAGGGTGCCAGGTAGCCCCACATCTCGTGGCTGTCGCCTAGCCATGTCCCCCGTTTCCCTGTCTAAGAGCTCTGAAAAGAGCTGGGGTGAACGGGTGGACGCGAGATGTAAAGAATCAACAAGCGGGGTGCCCGACCGTCCGGGGGGTCTGGCTCCAGCGACACTCGGACTGTCCTGCGCCTACAGACTCGTCGTCGTTTTCGTTATCCATATAACCGGTTTGAGAAGCAACCTCTCTCAACCGTGGCTGAAGTCGGAATGAGAGCACGCTCCTATGCCTATGCCTATAGCAGATGTTTATCTAAGTACCGGCCCCGTTACGGGCCCTAACTCATTCATCTCGATGGGAAGTAAATAAAAGTGCCGAGGCAATTCTGAGGTGGGAGTAGAAATGTAAGTCCATAGTTGGTGTAGGCCTGAGTTGCACTGAAGAAAGTCATCATTGGGAAAGGGAGTTCCCCTGGAGAAGTGATTGAAGAAGGCTGGGTGTCTCCTGGTTTTTCAGAAGTTCTTGAAATTATTTCATTAGAGTAACCAGTCGATGCGCTGAGGAAGCTGTGGTTTTGGCTTTGTTGATGGGTCTTTTTCTCCTGGGGCGGGCCTCGCACCCAGAGAAGTTCGAGGTATGATCTTTACTGAAGTTGCAGCAGGTGGCTGGTGTGTCCTTGCTTTTAGTACACTGGAAAGAGAAGTGCCCACCGGCACATTTCATGCATCTTGGATTGGCAGTGCAGGTACGCTGAGAGTGACCGAAGTCTTGACATCTAAAACACTGTAGCGGCCCCCGGCACCTCTAAACTTCTCCACACTGATCGGAATGTCCTTAATGGTTTCAATGTGGTAGATCTTCGTGTAGTTTCCTATTTCAGGCAGAATGATGAGGAAAAGTGGGAGTGGCCTATAGGCCCCGCCCACTCTCTTCTTGAAATGCACTACTTTCAGGATTTCTAAGTTTTGTTTCCCTAATTCAAGGGAAAGCAAGTCCTTATTAAAGTCCACAGGAAGCCCTCGGATGAGAACTTTTACGTTCTTGGATGGTTGAGCACTCTGTACACTTGTGGGTTGCTCAGGAACTTTATTTGTACTCTCCTCAGAAGTTTCCATTGGGTCTGAAGTGGAATACACCGGTGGAGTTGGAGGATCAGAAGAAGGGTTAGTAGGCTTTGTTGGGTCTACATCAGTTGATTTCTTCTTCTTTTTCCTCTTTCTCCTTTTGGTGTTAGATTCCGCAGGATTTACTGACTCAGAGGCCGAAACCTCTACAATCTGTTCCTCCTTTTGTGGAGTTGGTAAGCTGGGAGTATTTTCGGTTTGAAGATCCATCAATTCGGAGGCTACTTCGTTTGACTTGGTTGATTCGGGGACAGGAATGGGATTACCCGAGTAGTAAGGTCTCGTAGCTTCTACGGGAACAATGAAATTCCGGATAGCTTCACAGCCGTTTCCATTTAAATACGGCCTGATGAAATGTCCGGTTCTGGTTTCATAGATCTCACCAGGTTTGGCATCCGGTTTCTTGTAATCAGGATAGAGAATCGGAGCACGACCAGTAGGCTGTGACGGTGTGGCAGACATAGTCTTACCGCCCTGTCCAAATCTTCGAGCATGCATGATCGTACAGAGCGAGACAGAAAACGTCCGCCCTCTGCGAAGGCTTGAACTGGAATGTGGTAATGAAAATGCGAGAGCACGCTCACAGCACGCACTCGTTTAAATACTCTGCCAAAACCACCACCGCTGCCACCACCACAAAACTCACGAGGAGAAATAATTTTAAAATAATATTATTGCCTTAACAATAATTGAAAAATAATTAAAAAAGAAAAAAAAAGAGAGAGAGAAATAACTGGTACATACGCGTGAAACATCTTAATGATCATTTAACAAAGTTTTAAAAATTTTATTTATCATAATATATTAAATTAGTAGAAACAAAAAAAAAACGTGAACTGAATTAACTCAAAATAACATTAAAAGCTTGTTCTGGATCTTTACAACCCAACAGTAGAACTGATGCTGCCATCTGTCTGAAAAAGAAACTAACTTAACAAATGTTTAAAAGGAAACTGAAACTTGTTCACTATATTAACTAGAAATATAGTTAAATATATTTTAAGAAGAAAAGTTAATAGCCAAATAAATTCAATAAAATTACATATCTAAAAAAACTGAATTTTTAAAGAAAGTAAAAATATTAAAGTTTATCTAAAACAAAAGAATTTAAAAAGTTAAAGGTTAACAAAAACATGTCGAATTTATGAATTCTACACAATATGTCTAAGTATACGACTGATGAGACCGTCTTTTCTGTAAAAAAGAAAGGCCCAATGACTCGGTCTTGCATTATCCTTTGAGATTAATCAAAAACCAAACAGAAACAGATATCAAGGGAAGAAAATTGCGTAAAAGGGAGAAAATTGCGATTTCAGGAAAATAATAATAATAATAAAGTTATACAGGGTAATAATGTTTCGTAAAAATAACCGCCAACGACAACCGCAATTCTTTAAAGGTCTTATTTTTTTTATTATCTTCTAACTGCATAACTTCATTACTGAAAAATAAATAAATATTCGGTAACATAAAACTTTTAATCCTGTAAAAAGAAATAAAACTTTTTAGTTCAACAATACTTATTATCAAATATTTGTATTGTGTTACAGAAATATGGAAGTTATCGGATATGTGCTAACACAGTGTATTCCGTAATCACCACCCTTAATATATGTTTTTAAAGGCCTTGTCATAAATGAAGCTACAAATTCATGTAAAATCTTACCAAAATATGCCACATTCATACTGAGAAAGTTGAGATTAAGGACGCCAGAACAAGTTTTATAATCAAAGAAAACTTTAAAGTGTTTCCAATGATGACTCTTTTTTTCCATGTGTAATCAAACAGATTTTGTTATTTCGAATTTTGCCTGCTTCTCTAATGATTTGCCAAATTTGGATAACGTTTTTATTTTTTTATTTTAATTTCTTGAGTTTCAATTTGCAACAGTTTTTACTACACTTTTGATCAGGATTCTAAAAATATATATTTACGGTGGTGATTACAGAATTTCCAAAATATGCACTGCATATATATTCTATATTATGCATTGCAAAATATGCATTGTTTAAAGTGAATATAAAGTAATACGTAAAAAAGTAAAAATATACCAAATACTGAATGTGCAAAATTAATTACTTGACTTAAAAGGTGTAATTAAACTTCATTAAATGGGTAGAAGGCTTAATTAATATTTCAGAATTATCAATCAAGTTGTAACCAAATTAGAGGTCTTGAAGATAAATTAAAGAGTATTCAAAGTTAAAAAGAAAAACAAGTTTAAAATTAAATCTAAAGCACATAAATTAAAAAACTGCAAATTAGTTAAATCTATTTAAGTAGCTTCGAAATTTAAGTAAAATTATATTAAGCAAATAAAAAAATCGATAAATATACATAAAATATAAGTTATTGATATTAACATAAAAGTCGTAAGTAAGCTTCAATTGTTGTTGGGAGTCTTAATTGTTTTACCCCCCTCGGCCATAATCCTGAATCCATTAAGGAGTATCTTATAGCACATCGACTTAAGTGTTGCAGTGATCTCGGGGTTACTGAACCAATGGCCATTTCAGGCAGTTCTTGAATATACAACTGGCAGCAAAAATTAATGTGGTCTAAACAGTGTTGAGGACAATTTTCAGTCGGATTCCTCTTTTCAAAAAGATTTGTGATTTCTTGGATTCGGATATAAGGTACACTATATACTCGCCAAACATCTTTGAAACAGCACATCATATTCAATCTCACTCGTTTTAAAGGTGATACCACTAGCTTCAACAGAAACAGTATCACTTCGTTTATCAAGTGTCCTCTGTGATGAAGGAATTTGTTCGTAATCCTGAAAGGCGATGCTTCGCAAAAGATGCTGTTGTGAGCAGTACAGTAATGAGTTTTAAAAATTTCACCAATCAGTTTAATGTGATCACATCCGAATCCTTGGTGTAAAAGCATCCTAGAACAAAAATGTAATTAAAATTAACAATTAAATAAAATAATGATTTCCTTTTTTTTACAATATTTATTTATTTATTTATTTATTTATTTATTTTTTGCAGTGACAGTTTTATTTGTACGAAATTTTTTATTGGTAGAAATTAATATATGAATAAATAAAATAAAAACGCAAATGAATAAATAAAGCTTAAAATGTATTACTCATAAAATTTCAAATATATAAAGACAAAAGTATAGCGTATTTCTCATAAAATTTTTATGTAGTATTTAAAGAATAAAGTTGCGAGTAAAAAAATAGATAGTAAAAATTAGTTCAGGGAACAAGACATTCCCTTATACTTAAATTATCTAAAAAGGGATCGATCATATTGTAGGGTATCTACCACTACAAAATTACAATTATAATTCACTAGTATATAAGACGTGTTAACTCGATTCTATGATGGGGTACCTTTTCATAGATGGCGGTTGACATGGTCTGTAACTACTATCTACACATTGGTGACCCGGACGTAATGTGAACACGCCTATCTTGGCAGTAACGCCCACTTTGACATGAACACGCCTATCCTGACAGTAACGCCCACTTCGATCTGAAAATGCCTACTTCGATAGATGGTCCACATTGAACAGTTGACTTACTACTTGTGACTGTGATATTATCCACCTCCTCGCACTGTTGCTACTCAGTCTCGTCTCCTCTCGATCACGCATAACGTCGGCTTGCACACACTCGACTGCTAACGGCAACACAGGGGCGACTACGACCGTGAAGTTAATACACCTCTCACATTCAGCACTTAAAAAATACGGTGATCTTAATTCAGCTCTCCCGGCTTCTCACAAAAACAACAATCAATCAACTAGTGGTATCCGTTAATCGAGTTCTATCACACATATAATTTTGGTGAGGGAGTATTGTAGGGTATCTACCACTACAAAATTAAAATTACAATTCACTTGTATATAAGACGTGTTAACTCGATTCTATGATGGGGTACCTTTTCATAGATGACGGTTGACATGGTCTGTAACTACTATCCCCACAATATTATCAAATACTAAGCTGAAACTTATGCATTTCTGTAATAGCATTGGTTTCTTCAAATTTGTTTATTCGTGTATGAATATTTTTCTAAATCTGGTCACTTGATGCACTTAAACTATATTTTTATGTTAAGAACAATTTAAACTATATTTAAATGATTTTTTGATGCTCGATAATTAAAAATTTGATAGATTTCAATTCAAAATTAAGATTTTTTTTAAATTTTTCTTTTTAGTTGTTCTTTCTTCTTTTGTTTTCTTTATATATATATATATATATATATATATATATATATATATATATATATATATATATATATATATATATATTTCAAATGTTTTATCCAGCACTAGAGGCAATGATGAGGGGAATGCTTCAACGATCACAGTCTAAGAAAACATTTAATATGATCGAATGATTCGTTCTGAGAAATAACAACATAATTACATTCTATACATTACGGAAGTGACTATGAAAAATAAAACACCGTTCAGGGATCTGTATTCTAAATACTACAAGATCTTAATTTAAGCAACAATAATAATAATTTTTTTATAAATCATGTCTCATGTTCTGGAAAAATACCTTTTTCATATTTAATATAATTTTACCAGTAGTTTTCCAACAATAAGTTCCAAACACTGAACGTTATTTTAAGATTAACATGTATATTACATTACTTAGATAATAAAATAAGTAATATTAATTAATAGTCTCATTATATGTAATATAAATTTTATTTATTTTTAAATATATTCCGATTCTGCATAATAAGGCTATTTATTTATTTATTTTTATTCTAAATAGAAATTTTTAATTATAAATTTTTTAATTACAAATATTTTAATTACAAATATTTTAATCACAAATATTTTAATTACAAATATTTTAATTAGCAAATATCGACATTTTTATTTGTTGCGTCTTCAAATTTATGTCATCATATTGACTTAACTTTGCTTGAACACATGGCACAAACAAACTAATGAATTAATGTTCAATTAGATTGAATGAATTAGACATTATTGATTAAATGAGTACGACATTAATTCAACTTTCAATAATTATACTTGTACATACGTGTAGTTAAAGCTTAGAACAAATTTTAATTAATTTAATCCTCAGATTAAATTTTACTATCGATTAAATATCCTCTTATAAAAAGGAATATTCGATATAATACGGCAATTTTTATAATTAAAAATATCTTATTTTTATACGAATTTTGACATTTTTGCGTATGTAATCAAATTTGTACTATCGAATATATTTAATTTCACATGAATTCAAGACACTAAATAATTTATCTATTTATATTAAGTAAACTCAAGTTGAATTAATAATTTAATTAAACATTGATTGGACAACTGCACACTCATAACTAAAGCATAGAACAAACGCTCACTTTTAGATTAGTTGAATTATGTCAACTATTTCTACTAAAATAATTCTTAATGATTTCTATTATCTTTATAAATTTAAAATTAATTTGAACATCGAAAAAATAGCTTTTTTAAAAATTATAACTTTTACTTACCAACATGATTTACAACGATCTTCAAATTCGCATTCAAGTTGTGCTATTTCATATTTGCTGTAAAGCAATCGACGAAATGTTCGTCTTCTGCCAAGTAACGTATAACAAATTAAAGAGCTTATTGAAACTGTTATTCTGTTTCCTTGATGCAGTTCTAAACCTAATAAGGGCATGTTAAGGAATAATACTAATATTCTTATTTGACAAAATGTGTATGTTCTTTTAAAGGTAAGAAAATCTAAATAAGACACCTCTAAAAAATAATTCACTAGAAACAAATTTATTGCTAAGATATCGTCTGCATTTTAATTTTTAAAAAAATTAATTAATATTATCAAATATCGTCTGATTCTTGAAATAATTTTTAAAGAAGTTTTAATTTTGAAATGACCTTTTTATATCATTTGGATCTGGATCGTTATTTATTTATTTATTTTTATATTTATATACATGTTATTGTCTTTAAAACACTGTTACATACCAAAATCCTTTTTTTTTTAAATCACTTTTTTGTTCTTCTGATCTCAGAAACCCGTAAGTTATGTACTTACAGCGAAGAATATACATAGGGAAAGAAAGTTAGCTTCCGTATGCATAATGTAAACCAGTCCCCCATGAATTAGTGTGGTTATTGATGGAAAAAACAACATTTACGGGTACAAAAGCTTGACAACAAAATTCACGCTCCCCTCCTCCTAACCACTAGTGGAGTTGGGGAGGAGAAGAAAAATTCCTTTTACATTTATTATTGCTCTGCATTCTTACTCATGATAAACGCTACTGTACTCTTAATAAAGATATTCCTTTGAGAATGCATTTATATCATGTTGATTAAATCTGTTACCACATTTTGACTTAGAAAGAAATAATAAAATAGCATACGAGTGGCAGCGTACCCAATCATACATGTAGAGTTAGCCAACAACCTGTTGTCATATATATATATATATATATATATATATCTCATATATCATATATATATATATATTATATATATATATATATATATATATATATATATATATATATATATATATATATATATATATATATATATATATATATATATATATATATATATATATATATATTTTTTAATGGCGGGCACTTGGAGCTGTTGTCCATTGGCCACAGAAAGTGCCAGAACTGCTAATTCTCTTTTCGTTACCCAGTGGGCACCTGTGGCGAAGCCACGGCGGTGGAACAGCGTCGCCCACGTCACACTACCACAACCCGTTTATAGGGCGGGTCACATTCACACATTCACACACAAAGGAGAAAGGACATAGAACACAGATAGAGGGAAAGAAACATCCATGCCTTGCCCGGGATTCGAACCCAGAACCTTTCTGATGCAGGGACAGTTCCCTGCCCCCTACACAGACTGGTCGGCATATATATATATATATATATATATATATATATATATATATATATATATATATATATATATATATATATATATATATATATAATATATATATATATATATATATATATATATATATATATATATAATATATATATATATATATATATATATATATATATATATATATATATATATATATATATATATATATATATATATATATATATATATATATATATATATATATATATATATATATATATATATATATATATATATATATATATATATATATATATATATATTGCAACAGGCTATAGATCATTTTATGTTTTCCAGACATGTCCAGACGAACCGAGCAGCAGCTCCCAGCGTTAATTACGTCTTCTTCAAGCTGGACTTCATCTCATTTCTATATTCTTTGCTTGGAACTCAAGTAAAGGATCACTGATACACAGAAACTTGACCAATAACCTCGTCACCAGCTGGTTGTTTATATGCAAGATGGATTATAAAAGTGAAAGAATTGATAAAATTGAAAGAATGAGTTTTAAAATAAAATGAGCATCTTAAAAGTATTTTTTGAAGTAAATAATAATTATTGCTCGCTTTGAATTTTTGAATAACATAAATGTATGTCCTATTTTGTAGTTTCTGAAATCACCTGCTTGGCTGGCTTTTTGATTATAAGCTTTGGCACACTTCTGTGAATTTAGGGTATGAACCTGCAATCTACACCTCAGTTCAGCTCTCGCTAACTTTATAGTCTTTAAAACATTTCATAAATCTATAAATTTCAATCTATATTCTGCTTGCTACGAAGCTAATGATTTGAGTAAAAGCATTATCAAATTCCTTAACATAAATTAAATTTGTTATACAGCTGAATGTTCTTCCTAAATATGAACTTAAACTATTAATATTCTATGAACATTTTTTTTTCTAAATTATTAAATAATCCCTGTATGTCGATCATATTCGGGTCTTCAGAGTGGAATTGTTTCCCAACAAATTGGTTCGAATTTAATGAAGTTGAGAATATATGCTCAAGTAATATATTTTCTCGTAAAATGAGTGCAATATCGAATTTTCTTTTAGAGTCATCAGTAATATCATCAAATAATTAAAATCTATTTTAGCAATTGATGTAAGGAATCTCTCTCTCTCTCTCTCTCTCTCTCTCTCTCTCTCTCTCTCTCTCTCTCTCTCTCTCTCTCTCTGTTTCTCTCTCCCTCTCTCGTTGATTTCAAAAGTTATCTGGGAGGAAGACCATCTGGGGAGAAGACCGGTGCCATATGGCACCGGCATATGTCTTTATCCTCCCCTTCTCTCTTCTTAGTTATATAGGATATTTCCTCCTCTATATATCCTAGGAATATTCCTAGGATATAGGAATGCACTACGATATTTCCTCCTTTCTTAATATTTTTCATATTTAACTGTCAAAAGTTTTTTTTTTTTAACTTCCACTACACTTTCTTTCAGAGCTGCGTTCATTGTAGTTTTCAATTCCATGTAGTTTTCGAACTTAAAAGTTTTTAATCTATTTGAAAATCAAGACAGAAACTAATGTATTTCCTTCTCCTATGACTCTCCACTGGCTATAGAACTACCTACCTTTCATCATTATAATGGTGAAGGGTAGAAAGTTCTACTCTACGACACCTGTAGCCCATTTAGATTGCCAATAGTTAACGAGTAAAATTATTTCGCATTTATTTATGTCCTCCAAAGTCTGTATTCCTAAATATAATTCGCGATCGCAAAGCTTGAATACGCCCTCTAGCGGGGATGATATTCTCAGGCTTATATTTATTAAGTTTATCAGAGTTTTATTTATTAAGTCTATCAGAATCATTGGTAGAGTTTTCTCTACCAATGATTCTGATGCGTCCTACAATGATTTTCCCAGCTGCAAATAAAAAGCAAAATTCCCTTATGGAAAAGGCAGAAGAACTTGAAGAAGCGACCGAGAACATTCGTAAATCATTCGGAAACAGAACGGGCCCAACATTTGAAGAACGATTTCTCAATAATTCTTCTTCTAACAAACTTGAACCAGTGATTTCCGTTTTCGTGATCGCATTCTGTTCAAGATATGCGAATTAAGGTAAAATCCATTATTTATTTTTTTTTTTTTTTTGTCTCTAATTCATGAAAATTAAAATGAAATTATTTAAGTCCACATTGCTTACAACATTCCTATGAATAAATGCTATTTTAGAACGTGCAGAACAGTAATAGTTAGAGAATATTCTTTTTTTTATAGAATACTATACATTTCTGTATCTGTATAATTCGGAGAACAACAGTGAAGAATCATCCGAATTACTTGAAATGGCATCATTTGTGTTGATTATTAATGTGCATTTTAATTATTTTTTGGTAAGTATTTTTTTAATTTTGAATGATTGAAATTCATATCGAGATTATATAATTATTAAATTTTATTGTGTGGTTTGTCATCTTAAAGTTAAGGGATAATCTATGTATTATTTGAAAATACAATTTCTTACAAACTTAGAACATTTGATTTTGTATTTCTCCGGATTTATAAGGCAAATGATGAGTGTTATGATTTTTGTAATAAAAAATTTACTTGCAAATAATTTGTTTTCTAATTTGATGATAGTTCTCAACGGAATGGTATTCTACGTCTGATTGAGAAGACTGAAAAAAAAAAAAAATTATGAAAACTCTTTATTTCTTAATAACGAATTTTCAGGATCGTTTTTTTTTCTTTCTTAATCATAAGCATTTTTTATTTTACGTTTTTTAGTTTATAAATAATGATTTTTTATCGAAACTTTAAATTTCTTGATCAAAATTGTGGTCAAAAAACTTTTTTTTTCAAGATTAAATTATATAACATTATGTGCCTGTGTATACTCTTTGCATAGTCTCCAGTGCAACTGATGATCGTGAGACGAATTACTGCCAGCAGTCATTCGTCTCAAATAACAGCGCTCCCTATAGATCGTTGCTAACGTGAATTAATTATTTTTTAATTTCTTTCCACTCTCGGTAGATGGTTTTTAAAATAACTATCTATTGATTAAGCAATCAAATTTATGACTTGTTTACGATAAACCAATTTCGTGTAGGACTAGCGTGGATAAAAAAAGTTTTAAAAAAAACTATTCAGATTAAAAAAAATCATACACAAAACAAAAAATTATAACAAAAATCAGGCAATTCAAAGCTAATGAAATTCAAAATGAAGATAAACATTCGAATTCTAACTACGAAAAGAAAAAACTGATCATGTTTAAAATGATGATTATTTACCTTTAACTTTTTCCAGTCCCGCAGTGGACTGATCGTTAAGACACGGTTCCCAGCAGATCACCGAAGTCAAGCATCACTGGCTACGGTCAGAGTGCGGGTGGGTGACCACTTGGATCAGTCTGCGTAGGGACCGAGGGTGTGCGGTATTGGTCCTCGTTAAACTGTGCTACCGTAAAGTGCTCGACTTCGCGCGCAGGTCGTCGGGCTACCGAAGCGGGGGTGCCATCCCTTCCGCAGAGGATCAAAATTGTGATGGCATGTCTTCGGATCATCCTTCGGGATGTTTCCCAGACCGTCGCCAATAGCCCATTGTGCAGCACTAGTGCGACGTAAAGTAACAACAACAACAACAACTTTTTCCAAGAAGAAAAAAAAATGTGTGCTATGCAAAACGGATAGAAACAGATAGCGAAAGGTGACTTATGACGTAATAAAATAAGACAAGGCCGATTTCAACCAATTTCCTGAAAATCCTCGCATTCTAACTCTTGAATCAACCAGAAATAGAGAGCTGGAGGCGTTAATAATAAACAAATGACAAAGCCCAAAACAGATGATTTATTTGTAAATAAAGCTTGAAACTGAGCAACTTTTTAATTTGACTCTGATATTTAAGTCTTTCCTTAAGTAATTAATGTCTTCAATCAAATAAATCGCTTCCTAATTATTTTTTTAAGTTAGTTGATAATTTTTTCGTAATCTGTTGCTATTCAAGATAAGTTTAATTGTCATTTCGAAACTAGGCTTGCTTGGATTGTTATTGAATTTAAAGTAATGATTAAGTGGAATTTGTGTAACTTTTAAAATCTAAATTTAATATGAAATAAAAATCAAGGAAATCACAGCATTTGAAGTATAATTAGGTATAGAAAATTTTCTGGAATATTATCTTCTAACTTTTATGTTATATATGAAGCGTACAGAAACCAATGAATCTGTTTCAAACTGCTTTTTTTTTTTTGTCTTCGATCAATATTACGTATTGTTTTAATTTTACATATTCCAATGCTAAGAGAAATTTAGTATTTGCACTTCCAAAGTGTTTTTTGAAATTACTGTTCGTGATTTCATACTTGAAACAATAATGTACTTATATCTAGTGTTAGTTTATTTCTTTATAAAATAAGCAAGAATTTAAAAGTTATATGTGTATATTCATGCACTGTGATTATAAAAATACTATTACGTTATATTTAATATCAAAACTATTTAAATAAATTGTCAAAATTTAATATTGTTTAAATTAAAATCCAAATTAGCTTTTATTTATTTTTATCTAGAATAAAAACTTAAGTTTTGTAGGATTAAAATTTACTTTGTTTTAAAATCATTGTTTTTAATTGTTCAGTTGAACTTAAAGTCATCTTTTGTGATTATTCTTTTGAATTTGGCATGGAAAGTACATTATTGTTTCAAATAAGTTCCAATCTAGTACAGGATTCAATCAGTCGCAGCAATTTTTCATATATTTACACTTTTCAGTATATATTAATTGTTATGGCATCCGCTGATCATTTTTTATATTTTTTCATTGAACTTGAGTGACAATGAAATTTTACAGAGATGTTTGCCTTAAGTCGTAATGCATTTTTATAATACTTCTCCAATTTGAATATAAAAATAATTTAATCAAAACTTAAATTCATTGTTAGTTTAAACTGTGACTAGAAAAATATTGCCAGTCTTTAAATTTGTTAGGTATGAAATTAATAATTTTCATCGCGATATGCACCCATTTTCCTTTTTAAACAAATTAAGTTTGTCAAGTTGCATTTTAAAATTTTTTTTACAAATAATTTCTCTTTGAATAACCTTTTTTTTCTTAACCTTAAAAGGATTCAAACAGCGTTAATTAAATGATAATTAAAATTAACACAGTTTTTAATAACTTTTGCCTGTTATAACTTTCTTTAATGAATTAGCAAGTAACACATAAATATCTCGGATACCTAATCTCTAATTTGTTATTTTGAAATATTTATATGTAACTGTATATGTAAATTCAATAAAATGTACATTTACTTATGAGTATGGTATTAATAATGTTTTAATTAGAAGGAATCTTGGGGGGGGGGCAATAGTGACACATTACCGATGTCAAGAGTAATACATGAAACGTCTCCCACGACATGGTAATATCAATAATCATCATCTACTTGGTATCATTTATGTGTCTAAACTAAATGCTACAAGACAAATGGTTCTGTTATATTTATTGTTAAGAATTATTTATTACCTCAAGAGTTTAAATTTAAAAAAATCTTCTTTTGTACCACATTTTTAACAGATTTTTACAATTAAATATCAAAATTAAAATAGAATAATGAATTTTAGGACTAAGATTAAATTGTTATCAAATGTCAAAAAAAATTTTTTTAGGTTTATAGTGAATTATAATAATGAAAAAAAAAATTTTAATATGTACCTAAACTAAATAATGATTACCATTATCTGTTTTCGTAATCAGTTAACTGTTTCAATTTCGGAAACAGATCTGCAAGAGACTGCCCCTCTTATGATTTGCTCTCATGTTCATGAATTATTTTTAGTTTATTGCATCAAATAAAATGTAAGGTTTCAAAAATTGTAAATCAATACATTTTTTAAGTCTTATATTTTTAATTAGTCATCATGTAATGTTTACCCCCTCCAATTTTTAGTTATTGTAGAGCTGAACCATGGGAAACCAACTGACTGGCATTGCTCCCTCACAGATTTTTCCTGTGGAGTACTATTTCAGTGATCTTCCAGAATGCAGCTTTGATTTAAAGTAATATCTTGTTTTTTGTTATACTTAGTTTTATATTTATACCAGTTTAAGTTACTTATCTTTTTATGTTGCTTTAAAAGGTAGAGCCCCATCTTTACTGGTTCTGCATGCTCAGCAGTTCCCATAATTACTTGGCAATCATTTAATTCCTACAAAAGATTAAATTATTTTGGACTCAAAATACATTTTTTAAAAAATGTTTGGTAATTAACAGAAATATTTGCTTAGCAATTCTGTTGATTCATTTTTGCCATTTTTCAGTCCTCAGGACTAAAATCAGTCTTAAGAAAAAGTCACTGACTAAATTTAGTCCTCTAATTAATATCTATTCAATTTGTTTTTTAAATTCCTTTTATCTCTTAAACTCTTAAATAATGTACTAACAAATATTTTATGTTAAAAATAAATAAAAAATATTTCTTTTTCACAGTTATTGCTGTATTTCCCTCCTGATGTTTCAAAATACTTTGAAAAGTTAAATTGGGATTGATTTTTTCTTAAATGAAATTTATAGAGCTAAGATAAGAAATTAATGATGATGAAGAGAAAAATAAGCAGAGATATGAATATGGTTCTAAGAAAAAATTATAATGCTGTACTTATTCAGTGATTATTATAAAATTATATACTGAGTTAATTGTTACATTTGCTTAGCTTGCTGTAAAAATAGACTAATGAAATAAAGAAAATGAATAGTTTCTTTAAAAAAAATAAACAAGTCATTGATATAATATGTAGGTCATTCTTATGGAATGGTGCATTTTGCAGTCAGTGAGCTATTAATTTCTAAAAATTTTGCTAAACAACGCTAGATCTTGTTAGTTAGTTGAAAAAATTCAATATGAAAATTTTTTGGAGTTGCTCCCTTGTGGTGATTATTTAACAAAATTAACAACGAATGCAAATAATACAGTTGATATTTTTTCAACAAAAAAAAGGAAAAAAATTATTTTAGTTCATCATAAGCTTAGATTAAAGAAAGGCCTAAAACTTGATTTAAACTACAATGCCTTAGTAGTTAATGCACTGATCTATCATTGTCATTGTACTGCCTTTCAAGCTGCCATTATTTCCCAATGGCAGCTTGAAGCTGATTAAGTTTCAAAAGAATGTGGGAAGTAAAGGTGACTTTTGCAAAATGCTGACAATATAACCATACTCATGCTGTTGATCTTGAAATTGTGAAGCTTTATCCTCCATGAACTAACTCCCTGTCTTACAATGGATTGTCATGAGAGTATTTTACTTTGCAAATAATTTCATCAAATTTATTAATTTATCTAAGTTCATTAAATTGTTTTTTAATTTCATTGAATTTATTTTATTTATTTTCTTTTATACTTCACTAAATTACCAAAATCAAAAATGGTAATAATAGTAACTAAAGATAATATTACCATTGATTTGGCTTTTGTAATGAAGGGAAACAATTTTGGCTTATATTTGTGCATTGTTTCTTCAATTTAATACTGTCTCATTTTTTAAGTTTATTAATTCTAACTACATTCAAAATAGATTTTTTTCAGGTAAAACGGCAGGTCTTTTGCACTTGACTGTATAAAAGAGAAAGTGGCTTAAGAAACACATTGAAAATTATGAGCATAGTTGTATTACAGTTGTAGTAAACAATCTTTCTCAATGCCTTCACAGTTTATGAGGAAATATTTCATTTTCTTTATACAGGGCCCATGCTAAGGACTTCAAATTATTAGCCAGTAAACCATCCAAATATCAAAAGTATTTTCCAATTCTCAAAATTCCTCGCCAAGGGCAAAACTTAAAATTTTTTTTGATTGATTTTTCTCCCTGAAAAACTTCAAATCAAAATACAAATTTACTATAAATTATTTTATAAAATGCAAATTAAAACCTAGAGTCATTTTGCTGTTGGGAAGGATAAATGAGGATTAAATGTGAAAGAAATAGAAATGGGTTGGGGTTCATTTTTGATAATTTCTTACTAGAGTAGTATTAGAGGGATAAATCTGAAGCAACACGTTGTCACATTATTGATAAATTATTGTCACAAGAAAGCATATATTCTGCACAGTCTCATGCTTACTTAATTTCTCTTGTTGCTTACACTTACATTATCTGGGTTTAATATAATTCTAATTCGTTATGTAACATATCTAATGGAAATTACTGTAATCATATAAAAACTACAGAATTTGTTCAAAAAATTCTTTGCACGGGCCCTGTTTTTAGTCAAAAAAATTTTTTTTGCTTTACTTCAGTTATTTGACTGCTCTGAAAGAAACAGTTCTTCTGTCATTCTTATTTTTCTTATCATTTTTATTTATTTTATTTATTTATTTTTTGCTTTTGCCAATTATTTGAATTATGATTTTATAAATATACCTTAACATTTTGTACTGCATTCTAATTATAGGAGTAGCTTAAAAATTTTAATAAACTAAAAATAAGAATTTTAATATCAAGTATATGTTGGTAATTTTTTTTATCTGTTTTGCTTGCTCAGTTTTGATGTATATTTCTGCACAGATAGTAAATGGCACAAATTCAAACAGATTTTATTCTTTTTTTTTTTATTAGTTTGGGAAGTACGAGATTTTTTAAAGTTGCTAGAGCAAAACACAAGTAAGTACATTTTTATAAGTTTTTAATTACTGTGAGATATAATCACTTTTTAATAAAATAATTAATAATTTGTCTTTGTTTAGGGAAGGATTGATTGTTGTCAAAGTATTTGCCATAAGGGATCCTTCCTTGCCTTTAAAAGCACACAGAGATCGCTTAGATGGTAATTAATCTCTCTCTTCTGCCTCTCTCTCTCTCTCTCCCTTTTTGATTAATGTGTGCAGACATTTCAATGTTTCAAATAGTATAATACTAATTTCAAAATTCTCAATCATCTAATTTAATTTTTCTATTCATTTTAGAAATTAGAAAGCTCCTAAAAAATGTGCCAAATGCCTTGCCTTTTCAAAAAGCTATGGTATGTTTAAATTTTATTTATTCTTGGTATACCTATTTGAATCATAAAAATACATTCTCATATTTGAAATTTCTTATATTTATTTATAGATAACTGATAAAGCTGGTATTTTAATCCGTCAGTATGTCAAAGATAATTTATATGATAGAATCAGTACAAGACCTTTTTTGAACAGTATTGAAAAACGCTGGATTGCATTTCAACTCTTACAGTGTCTCAGTGAATGCCACAAACTTGGTGTAAATATTCCTTCACTCATATTGAATTTTAATCTTAGTTTATTTTTGTTCAACATGTGTAATTCTTTAACCTAATTTTATTAATTTAAGGTGTATCATGGTGATATTAAACTTGAAAATGTTATGGTGAGCAGTTGGAATTGGCTACTTCTTACAGATTTTGCAAGTTTTAAGCCCACAAATCTTGCTGAGGTAATATAGAAAAATTTATAACTTAAATATTTTTTCATTTCTATTTTCAAGTTTAATTTAGTGTGTGGTTG
Organism: Parasteatoda tepidariorum; assembly: GCF_982258835.1. Taxonomy (NCBI): domain Eukaryota; kingdom Metazoa; phylum Arthropoda; class Arachnida; order Araneae; family Theridiidae; genus Parasteatoda; species Parasteatoda tepidariorum. Next base: position 70,621,992 of record NC_141762.1, on the reverse strand, counting down.
CCTGTTCAAGGTTTTAAGCTTGATTCACAGTGAACTCGTTTTAAAATTTTAATCTTAAATTTTGTAAAAATGCTTTGATGTAATTATATAAATCTCTTATATTTTCCATAGGATAGTATATTTTAAAATATTGTTAAATCAATTCAGTGGCCCCTTAAACATGGCCCACTATTTTTTTATTATTGGCCTAGACTTTAAATTGTTTATTTTTTAACTGTTTGAAAGAAAGTAACTGACTGTTCGTGAAAGATTCTTTACTTATGAAAAAGTTTGAAATAAAAATCATTTAGTTCAAGTTGTTCAAAAATTACAAAAAGAAAAAGCAGTAAGAGTAACAAAATGTTGTGCCTTGGGACTATTAGCACAACAAGAGATAATAATAAATTGTGGGTGATCTTTGCAATGACCTTGCATTATTTGAATCTAAGTAATATTTTTTTTAACAGCATATTTTTTAAAAAAAAATTAAACTAAACATTCCTTATAATTTTCTCCTATATGTCTCGGATCGTGTTATGTAATGACTTTCAATGAACAAACACAACTGTCAACATTACATTTGTTTGTTAAAATCTCTTTACTTTTTATAATAAATTTTTTCATTTTATTAAAATGAAACCAGTATTTTATATCTATTAATATTACTGCAACTGTAAATTAAGGACTATATTATTATATAACTAATTGTAAACTATATAACTGTAAATTATTATACATGATAAGTATATCAGCAAATATAACTAGAAATCATATTTGTTTGTTAAAATTTCATTATTTTTAAAATTAATTTTTTCATTTGATAGCATTTTTTTAAATATTTCAAATGGCAAGGCAAGAATAAACACAAAAAAGAATGCAGAAACAATAATAAATAGCGAATTAGAATTCAATTAAAAGAAATGACGAAAGTCATTGCCTTGAAAGTTCTCTGGCTCATCAGCAAAGTGCAGTTGCGGTAAAGTGAGGCACACAATGTCTATAACTGAATTACTAAACAGCAGCCAGGTTTCGAAGAGATTTTAATGAACCAGACTGTCATGTCAAGTAATAATTATAAATCAATATTTTATACTCAGTTAAGGATTTTGTTAAGTAAAGGCTTGCAATAACCAATTATGACTTCAGAAAATACTTTTGCCTTTTTATTTATTTATTTTTTAAATAAAATTTCTTCACCTAATAAAAACAATTTCAGTATTTTATATTATTTTCAATATTGTTATTGCATGTAATATATGGTAATCTCATAGGACAACCCTGCTGATTTCTCGTACTTCTTTGATACCTCAAGACGAAGAACTTGCTATGTTGCTCCTGAGAGATTCATTAAAACCATAAGTTCATCGAGTGTGTATAGCATGGCTTCAACCGTAAGTTCTTCCAGTGGAAGTTCAATAGCTCCTCCTTCTCCATCTCTCATCATTCACGCTGATGAAATAAAAACTGGTGATTTGACTGGGGCAATGGACATTTTTTCTTTAGGGTATGCATGTTTTTAATTTACACATTGTAGCGATTCACCTCATGAAATTTTATAAGTCTTGTATAAAAATTTCTAGTTTAAATGGAATACTATCGTTGAGTAAAAATTCTGTTTTTAAATGTGTGGTAATTTAAATTTATTTTATTTTCAGGTGTGCATTAACAGAACTCTTTACTGAAGGTTCTGCTCCTTTTGATTTTTCTCAACTGTTACGATATAGGATAGGAGAATATGAACCATCTAAAGTTCTTGAGAAAATTGAAGACACTAATATGAAGGTAATTATGATTGTGTTTACTCATTTTTATTCTAATTATATAAATTTTATACACCTCTAAACTGGTATTTATTTACTAAAGAAAATAAATATTTTTGGATATTGTATTTATTTGAATGAAGTTGCTAAAATGTTACTATTAGCAGGCTACTTTTAGAACTAGTTAAATATTTAAAATTATGAGGTGTAAAACTTAAATTAGGCTTCTTTTTTTTTGTAATTTATATGAAAATTAATTTGCCCATTCTTAAATGTTTGTGAAACACAGACATGAGATGCTTAGATAGAAACTAGAAATACACAGATTATTTCTATATAGACTTCTTAAATTATACCATTTCTAAATACAAATATACATCGTTTGAAAGAATATATCTTCCTTCATCAGAAAAATAGGAAAGCTCTTCCTCTTTCATCTGTTTTGCAAAGATATATTTTGCTTTGTTCTTCTTTTTTGTATATTGTAAGAACCTGCTTTATTCATATTTTTTTTATGTTTATTTATTCTATTTATTATTTATTTATTTATTTTGGATTTTATATGAAAATTAAATTAGCCTATTCTTTAATGTTAATGAAATGCAGGCATGAGATACTTAGATAAAAACTAGTTGAAACTCAGATTATTTCTATTTAGACTTCTTAAATTATACCATTACTAAACACAAGAAGATATTGCTTGAAAAAATATATGTTCCTTCATCAGACATGATGTACAATATTTTATGTTACAATATTGCAATATTTTACTCTTATTATGCAATATTTTACTCTTATATTACTCTTGCAATATTTTATGTTACCCTGAATTTCATAAATTGAAATCACTAATGCAAGTGCATTGAGGGTTATCTCTTCATGAATCTACAACTTTTGAGGAGGGAAAGATGAGAGAACTCGTTAACAATGGGTTAATAGAGATGAAGTCAAAAGAAATATGTATTTGAAGGAAAAAACTAATGTTAAGCAAGAAAAAACAAATGGAGTATCAAATAGTGACAAAATACTATTGACAAAGGTGGTTTTATGATTACAAGGGCGCCGGCAGAATAATGTAAAAGGAGTTGCAATCCTCTAACAAACTACCCCCCCCCCCAAAAAAAAAATTACAAATATTCTGTTATTACATATACTTTCATCTATTCATTTTTTTCAAGATACATTTCTTCATTGTTAACAAGATATTTTTAAAAAAAGCACGAATTTCTTGTTCTTGCAAATTTTGCCACGCGAAACTGTATTGATGGAGCTGGCATAGCTACTGACTTTGAAACACAAATAACTACAAACAGTAGTTTCGTATACTAACGGGTTTGTGCATGCTTAAGATTGTTGTGTTGTGTTGATATTTATTGAGTTTTAGAAGATATATATATACTATGCATAAAGATCTGCCCTTACCGAATTTCATCACTGAAGCTACAAAGTGGTACAAAATGTGGTAGAATAGAGAAAATTCTTATGAATCCCTCGAATACATCGATTTAGTAATTGAAGCCATACAGTTTTATCCAGCTGTAGCGGAGGCAATCACAATTGGCCTAACTCTTCCAGCTACTACGTGCACTATTGAACGTACTTTAAGTACAATGCGACGCATCAAAACATGGAATCGGTCTACAATTAAGTAGTTTGTGCATGCTCAATGAGCACAAGAAAAAAATCAAAGATGACTCAGAATTCATTGAAAAAGTTATATACATATTTGGACAGCAAACAAGACGATTACAATTCTTGTTTGATTAAACAATTTTTTAATTGTTATGTATCAATAATTACTTAATTATTTGTTTTTGAATAAAAATGTTTGTAATAAAAAAAAATTTATAACAAAATTGTTTTTCTGAATCTCTTTGTTTGTTTAAAAAAAGCCAGGGGGTGCAAATGCACCTCCTTGCATCCCCCTGATCATCAAAATCTGTTTAATTGTCCAAGGAAACAGAGAGAAGTTGAAATGTCATTACTTGAAACAGCTTGAAGTTTCACCTTGCACTCAGGCATGTTTTGATGTTTTTAACCATTCTTCCTCAGTAGTGATTTGTCAAATGATCCATCGTATTTGTCTTTCGCGTTGTAGTTTTGTGAATAATGGAATTTTTTGGTGATAAATAAATATATGTCTAATATCTTATTTATTATTTTTCAGAAACTAGTGCAAAGTATGATGCAAAAAGACCCATCTGCTCGCTTGAGTGCAGCAGAGTATTTAGACTTACAACGAGATAAGGCATTTCCTGAGTATTTCTATTCCTTTCTTAATGACTATTTCAAGATATTTTCAACTTATCCTCGTTCACCTGATGAAAAAATTTATAAGTATGAGTACAGTTTAGCTGAAATGTTGCAAAAATGTGATTTATTTTGTTTTAATTTAAATTTAGTATGCATTTTTTCTCGTATTCGTTGAAGTGCTTTTAAAATTCTATTGAGGTAAATGTTTCCTGACTTGAAATGAAAACAGAAGTTAAATTTTTTTTTAATATAGGATACAGCTTGTGATTTAAAAATAAAACCTGTTGCAAAAAATATTTTAAAATAAGAAAATGAAAACTCAACTTCCATCATATGCAATTTTATGAAAGATGTCCTTTTTTTTTCAATGTTGACTGTTTCCTTATGTAATGCAATTAAACTCTGTTGCCATTTTTTCTTAGAAAATGTATATTATTTTATTAACTTATTATAAAAACTTATGAATAAATTAATTAATAAAAACAATTTTAACATTCAATTTTTTATATATACATACACAGTTTATGTCACACGAAATGTATATATAATTTGTTTTTTCATTTATAAATTATTATGTATTTATTTATGTTACATAAATAAATACAATTGTAGTTTAGCTGAAATGTTGTAAAATTTTGATTTATTTTGTTTTAATTTAAATTGAGTATGTATTTCTTTTATTTTTTGAAGTATTTATAAAGTTCTACCCAGGTATGTTTTTCTGAACTTTTACATGCATAAATTTAAATCAGATGTTTAATTTTTTTTAATGTAAGATACTGTGTATTGCTTAAAAATAAAGCCTGTTTCAAAAAATATTTTAAATAGGAAAATGAAAACTGAACTACCATAATTTGCAATTTTACTCCAGATCTTTTTTTTCTTCTTCATAATGTTTACTGCTCGTAAATTTGATGCAATCGAACTCTGCAGCCATTTTTTTTATAGAAAATGTATATTATTTTATTAACTTTAATATAACTTACAATAAAAAGCTAATTGAAAAAACAATTTTAATAAATACAAATATTTTTTATAATACATAAAAATATTGCTGTTCAACAATTTGAAAAACAAATTTAAGAAATAAGAATGGAACTGTGTACTTTAATAGCACCCTTTTTATTTTAACAATCATTTTCTTCTTTTTACTTTAAAATACTATTTTGAAGTAATAGGAGCTCTCTCAAAATACGTTCTTATTTTGCAGTACTAGTTTGCAAGATGTATATTTTCTGGTACTAATTTTTGTGGAAAATTGTCTTAAATCTTACTTTTGTATAATCATCTCAAATGACAAAAAAAAAAAAAAATTGACATGATTTTCAGAACTGTATGTAAATTTTAAGAAGGAAAATGTTTATGTTGCAGTATTCAAATAGCAAGATGATAGAAGATGAATACATGCAAACAGTTAAAAAAAAATTGTCAAACTTGTTTTTCTGTTTCTAGATTTTGTTTCTTTGATATACATTTTTTTTCCTTCATATTGTAGTGGAAATTGGATTTAAATCTAACAAAAATCGAAGTCAAGTTAGAATCAAAATGAAGCGGAAAGTGGGAGATTCTCATCCCTGCATACTTTTTTTCCAACAAGTCGCAAATGCAAAACAAATTTGATAATTGATAAAGATTTCTGTTTATTTTGATTATTAAAAAGTGTCCGGAAAAATGATACTTCCGGTAAATGAATGTCTGGATATGGGACTTTGCACTGTGTATATATATATATATATATATATAAATTAAATATTTTAAATTTAACTAAAGAACTCAAAACTTTTTAATAACTAATTTATGTTAGTAAATATTTATGCGGCTCTATTATTGTATTTCCAAATGGGTTAATTCTGAAACCCATCCCCAAAGATTAATTTAATAATGAGGAATTATGAAAATGATTTTTTTTCTTCTTTTTTTTCAGATTGAAAAAGGATATTTACAACATAATTGATGTTATAACAACATATGAAAAGCAACTAAGTGTTAATGAGTCATCTAACAATAAGGAAAATGTAATTAGTGAAGGCCTTGTCATTGTTGTTTCTCTGTTGACTTCTTTATTGAGGGCCTTAAAACATTGCTCTGCCAAACTTAATGCCTTAGATGTCCTGAAAATCATGGCATGTTACTTAAGTCCAGATGTAATATTAGACAGACTTCTCCCATATTTGGTATTTAAAATATGTTTATTATATTATAAAAATTATTAATGTTTTTATATACAGTTGAACCTGTTTATCTCGAAAACCTCTATATCTCGAAATTTTTAAAAATCCCTACATTTACTGCCTAAAATCAATATATTTTGCATGTTTATGTCGAATTTTTTTTTCAAAACCTCCGTTTCTCGAATTTTCAATGATAGAGCACAAATGTCAAAACTTTCCTTATCACTTGAGCTTTATCACAGAGATGAATTTCGTTAATCCACAGGAAGTAGGGATGAACAGGTTGGTGGTATTACTTAGAATTTCAATCACTATCCCTGCACTTCATTAACTAGAAAGGAATACAATGATTCTGGCAGTAAGTGAGGGGTGAATCAGTAGTGACCACCAGGGGTTAGCTTTTCAACATAGATAAGAAAGCTAAGAATAGAAATTCATTTTGACCTCAAAATTGCAACCTATGGATCAAAGGATAATTAAGAGTTTTAAAGTGAGTTATAGAAAGCGATCTATGAAGAATTTGCGATCTTTCTAACCTCAAAAGGAAAATCGAAACAAATAAGGTTATTAGTCAAAAATCCTGGGAAAATTATTTTCAGAGTTGAATGAATGTTAAAAAACTGTTATGTAAATAAATATGTTATGCCTCCGTGTTGTGATGGCCCGGTGATCAAGTGTAGAGGTAGTGAATAAAGATGTGTAAGAGTTCGCACGAAGTGGCTGTGAAGTAAAGACATTCTTTTGTAGGAGTCTAAGACTCAGAGAAATTATTGTTTGGACAGTACGATATCACAAGATGTATGTGGTATAATTAATTTAATGAAATGTCTATATTTTTCTACTAAAAACAAAGCACTCTTAATAGAATTTAAAAATTTAATTTAATTTTTTTACAGTACCTGTATAACTCGAAACCTCTTTATCTCGAATTTTTCGGCTTTCCCGTGACATTCGTGATAAACAGGTTCAACTCTATTAAATTTGTCATTTGAATTTCTTTTTAAAAAAATTTCTATAACTTTTATTATTTTTATATAACTTAGGCCTATTGTTGGCATTGGCTATGTGCTAGACCTAGTATTGTCTCTGTCTCATGAATTTCCCCTGTCTGCTTGCATCGTTCTTCTCATATTTCTTTGCACAAGAGCTAAATTTTCAAAATTTTTCGACCAAGCTATCCAAAAATACTTCTTAAATGTTGTTCTTTTCTGTATGTAAAGTTTGAATAGAATAATTATTTAAAATAAAGATGAAAAATTCTTTCTCTGTCTTTACTTTTTATATATTAAGTTTCTCTTTACCACAGCACTTTAGATCTAAAATTTCATTTTTGAAGGCAATTTTTCTTTCATTTCAGAAATAATAAAAGTTTTCTGTTGTTGATTTTAAAGGTGTATAATGAAGCTATTGTGATTGTAAATTGATATTTTTAGGTGTACTTGGCTAAAGACAAATACCCTAAAGTCCGTGTTGCAGTTATTCAAACTCTCACTGAATGCCTTTCTCTTATTAAAAGTATTCCTAGAAGGTATTTTAATGAATATATCTCAACTATTTAGCTTTTTTACTGTTAACTAATTTAAAACTATAAATTGAACTTAATTTTATTTTTAGTGATGGAAATGTTTTCCCTGAATATATTCTGCCTAATTTAGTAAGTATTTTATGTAATTCATTTTACTCTTTTTAACTATTTTCTTTTTATTGTATTTTGTTCAAAATACATGTTTCAATCAAATTTAAAATATGTTATTACATTTGTTGATGTTTTTATTATATCCCATTCAAAAACAAGTTATTAAGTATGTCCGGCTTAAAACCTGATTTTTAGTGAGTCATGATTTTTTAAATTTATGTATTGTATATTTCTTTAATATTTATTAAATATTTATGACCTCCGTACTTAAAATTTTAAATTTTGGTTGTTCTTAGTTTCCAACATTGATTATAATAGTGTGCATGCATTTTAATTCTTTTTTTTTCTTTTTAAATTTATGTCTAATTTTGTTATTTATGGCTTAATCATTAATTCTTTTTAGCTTCTACAATCAGTTATTTTTATTCTATACTATTTTATAGTTTCAGTTCTAAAAAGGAGTTCATGTTAATTTATTATAAAAAAAAATTTTAGTTTTATTTTGTAATGAATTAAGTTATAGAATTTTCAGGGAATTCTGTTTTATTTCTTAAAACTCAGAGAAAATGGCTTTGTTCAGATTTGAAGTATTTAAAAATTTAGTAATTACTTCAAACTAAAACTAAATATTTTTGCTTGTTGGGAATAACATCAAAGATTGGTATAAATTTTTCTCTGAGAAATTTTCTGATGCATACTTTTTGATAAATTTATCATATTAGATAGGCATCTCCTCAAATCTTTTTTATTACCTAATTGATGCATTGATTCTAATTAAATCTATAAAAATCATATTAATTTTGGAAAATATTTAATTTAGTATTCATTGAAAAATGTTGCACTGACAAAATTATTTGTCTTCAATATTAACAAGACAATTTTAGATACTTATACGGACCAATATTTTATAAATCAATTCAAAAATAATAGGTTGTTCTTTATGTCTCGTTAATACTATATAACTGAGTCCTTCCAGGTAAAGTTTTGAACCTTTGTATTAGATAAAATTGTTTTATGATGGAATTTTGCCACGGGGGGGGGGGGACTTTAGTTTAGGAATAAGGCAGAACTAGAAAATAAATAATAAACTTTGTGTCTTTAGATGTGATAAGAGGGTGTTTAAAAAAAGTTAACCTGTGAAAATCAGGAAGATATCTTTCGCGGAATATTTGTTGCCAACTTGTATAAGTTGATAATAATCACCCATTAGCTTTTACTTGTATGAATCCTTATAACAATGTCCCCACTAAAAAAAAAAAAACTTATGTACTCTGTGAAAAAGCAACCATAATATACCCCTCAACTTTAGGGTTAAAAAGTGAAAGTTAGTAATTTCATGGATAATTGTGACACAGTTTGAAAAAACCCTGTAAATTTTATGTACAGAAACTCAGTGTCAGGATATCAGTTTATGTACCATAAATGTTTAAGAAAATGTTTAGATTTCTAATAATTTACCTAACCGTGAAGAATATCGTTAAAATTACCAAATAATAAAAAATATGATATACCTTTACAAAACTAAATTAAAAAATTTAGTCAAGACAAGAATTGTGATATTGGACTTTTAAAAACACGAAAATACGCAATATTGGATTTCAAATTTGCAGGATTACGAATCGTAGTGTTGGATTTTAAATTCCCAGGAATACAATACGTGACATTGGATTTTAAAATCACAAAAATATGAATTGAAACATTGAATTTTAAACTCCCGTGAATATGAATGACAATATTGTTTTTCAAACTCACATTAAGATGAGTTGGGAAACTGGAATTTGAAAGTGCGTAAAAATGAATTGCGATAATGGATTTTAAAAATGCGTGAAAACAAATCACAATATTGTAATTTTAAATCATGTGAATATGAGTGTTGTGATGCATGATCTTTAAATCGTGTGAAAGTTACAAATTTTAATCTGTCGCTTTTATATCAGGAAAATAGGAAAATCAATGTTTGATATTAAAATCATGTGAATATAAATCACAGTATTAGCGAATGCTTTCACGGTTTCAAATTATCAAAATGGTAAAAATCTGCTAAATCAGAACAATCAAATTGGTGAAAAATTCGTGTGTATGTACATGTCTCATTACTGAATTAAGCAAAAGTTTCGAAACGTAAATTTTAGACTGTGGAACTCTATGAAAATTTCGTCAGGTTGTAAGTTTTTTATTCACAGAAATAATCAGTGGTCTTGAGATACAAAGAATTCTGCAATTAGACTTGGAAAGATGATATGGAAAACCCAGAATGCAATCACCCCTGTATTTTATATGGCAGTCTTTCTTAGTATAAATTTGTTTTAAATATAGTTGTCCCTATAATTAACTACTATTTTTATTTCCAATAAAAGCATTGCAATTTATTACATTTATCTACAATATTATGTTTTTTTTAGTCTCATATTGCTCATGACGAAGCTGTGATAGTACGCATGGCCTATGCTGAAAATATTGCTTCATTAGCTGAAACAGCTTTGAGGTATGTCTAACAAAAGAATTTTTAATATATATATATATATATATATATATATATTGGTCAATTTAATGCTTAAAATTGTTTTTCTGTTAATTTGGAAAAATTTATTTAGTAAAATGTATGGTACAAATACATGCTATGTTTTACATGTAAGTTAGGAGTAAAAGAAAAAGAGATTGTTTACATTCAAGTAATAAAATATTATTACAAACCAATGAGAAGCCTGAATTCCTAGAAATTTAAGGACATTTTTCAAATCCACCTTGAATATGATGAAACTACTGTATTAAATTATGTATCATTTGTAGTGCATATATTTAATTATTTTTCTAGGATTTTATTTCTAAACTTTGTGTTTTTTAAATTGAAGCCAATAATATATACCTATTCTTTATCTAAATTCTCTTAATTTATTATTCAAAACAAAACATTGTTCGTACCCAGCATTTTTATTCTAAATTTGAATTAAAGAATGCTAGAATTAAGTTTTTATTTTTTTTACCAACATGAGAACCGAAGAAATCCCTTAATCTATTTTTCAAATGAATTTTAAGAAATAATACTTCTCTTTTTGCTTGTGACTTGAGAGATCATTGTGTTAAATTTAAAAGATTTTCCTTGCCATTTTAAAAAGCATTTTGTTTTTGTATGATTTGGTTTCTTGCTTTCTATACTATGATTACAAAATAAAAACTGTTTTGATTGTTGCATGTATGCCTGCTTTTTTTTGTTCTTGCTTGACCAGACTGTCATACATATATAATATAAGAAATGATTCGATACCAAAAGCTATAAAGTATTAAGTATCATTATCCAAAAATAAGTAATCTATAAAAAATAGTTTATTCTTCTAATCAGTAATCTTTTTCTCAGGAATGGTATAACTTGAACTATAATTAATTCATTATTTATTAATGCATCATGAGATGAAATGATATTAAAAAAACAGTAAAATAATTTATAAAGGCCTGATTAAGATTTGGAAAAGTCATATATATTGTTGTCAAGGTTAACTATTTTTCTTTCATAGCTGCACTCTTGAGGTGTGAAGTTTATGTTTCTCAGGGCTTCGGAGCTTGCTCTTAATAAAATTACATTCTATAATGTTATTTTTCTGTACTACTATTAGCACAACTACATTTTCATCTCACCTTGAATTTTGTTCACAATCTACGTAATGTATATGTTACTATGAATGGCCGAAACCAAGAGAATGTCGATCGACTTTCACCAGAGTAGTCGCTTTGTTGAATGTACAAAATATTTGTTTTATCAGATTTGATATTAATTTATTTGTTAATATTATTATATTTATTCAATATTTTTAAATTTGCTAACTGTAGATTAGGAGAAACATGAGTTTTTAAAGTATAGGTTAAATGCATACTGGGGAGTGGCAGTTAACTTTAAAAAATTATCAGTGTAGGGCAGGGGTGGCGAACCTTAAAAAAATTGTTTAATGAGGTCATAGACATGCCGACAAATGGTTTTGACTTCGTGGTTATTGGATAAATTATAATACTAAACACTGTCAACTCAAAATTCTTTATTTACAACGAAAAAAAAAACATTTTACAATGTCTCAGTTATAAGCGTAATTCAACTTAAAGTAATATCAGCGTGACTTCTGTTGTTGTAGATTAGATGACAAATAACTTATATTAGGGTTACAAGATATTAGTTTAAGCAGAGCTGTTTATTTATAATTTTTTTTGCTAGTCATTTATTGTTAGCTTGTTTTTTATGGTTATTAATTGCTTTTTTGACATTAATTGTTTTTTATTAATTATTTATGAATTTTAATATAACTGTTAATATGCTTCATAGTGAACTTTGTGATCGGTGGTGTGCCCAAAACATTGTGTCACGTGCCATTGGTTCGCCACCCTGGTGTAGGGTATACGGGGCAGTGGCACTGAACCTTAAAAAACAGTGATGTAGGTCATACCAGGCAGTGGCGCTTAACTAGACCTAGTATATATTTTGGATATTTACCAAAACGACTATGTGATTATCAACATTCACCAGTGGAAATCAGCAACCACCAATTTCGGTCATTTGCAGTAGCATATATATATATATATATATTGGTTGCGAGTAATATTTAAGGGTCCATTAGATATCTCTGATTTGAAACCTTTGAATGAAAGAAAATATACTGTATATAAAATATTGAATTTGTTATTTTCACCTGAATAATTTTAAGAATAGCACCTCTTAATTTTTTTTCTTTGCATAATTAGGTTTTTAGAAATGACTCATTCTGATATGGAACCTGATCCAGACAGCACTTTCCTGAGTGATGAAGAAAGAAATCACCATAACAAAGTAAGAAAATTAATTATTATATCAAGCATTTAAAATTCAACAACTTGCTGTTTGACATTAAAATTAGTAATTTAAAAATTTCTTGTGAAAAATATAAGAATTTAATTCAAACCTAAATAAAACATTAACAACTCTAAATTTCTAAAAACTCTAGGGTTTAATCGGTTTTAATTTGTTATTAGAATAACAAAACAAATAAAAGTTTTTAAAGATTTATGTATTAGATTCCAAATTGAATCTTCAATGTGTCAAGTGAAACTACCTTGTGTTTTTTTTTTTTTTTTTTTTTTTATAATATTTTTGAAATAAGTATAAAGGTTTGTCCTGTACTTTATTAGTTTGCTCCATTCCCCAAATTTCTTTTTTTTGTTTCTGATGCGCCTTTGAGTGGTTGTGATTATTTTGATGCAAGTACTGTTAAAAAAAACTTCCCATTTACAGCATGAAGAAAAGAAATTATTCACAAAAGACATTTCAAAATTTTCAAACTTTATTACTGTTATAAGCACTTTAGTTATCAAAACTTCTTTATTGCTTTTTCTTCTTCAAAAAAAATTTTATAATCTCTTTTTAACGTTTTTATATGAAATATTGTTTTGAATTTTTATTATAAGCTAATTTATTTCTCCGACAATCAATTTTTAATGAATTTCATAATAAATACTTGTTCAGTTTTTTTCTTGCATGCAGATTGCTTGCTCCAATTGCAATATTTTAACATTTTGAAAATATTCAAAATTTATGAAATATTTATAAAAAACATTTTTTTTAAAAAACGTACTTTTTTTCGGAAAAATTTATTGTTGGTGACATTTTTACTTTGTATTTTAAGCAAATAATGCAGATTTTTGTAGTTAAAATATTGTTTATGTACCCTTATATGTGTATAAAATTTTGTTGATGCATGAATGTGTTAAGTAATTTTAACTTATTATAGAATAACTGTATTTATTTGCATATGAATTTATAATTGCTGTTTTAGCCAGTTATTGGTCCCACATATTGACTGATAATATCTAAACTCCAACAATTTTGTTTAGTTTTGTAGTTATAGACAAATTTTGTGGTGATTATGCAGTTCAAATTTATTGTCACTTATTAGAAAATCCTTGCTCATTTTTTTAGAAAAAAATTACTCTTATAAAAATTTCTACATTTTCTACCAAACAGATAAATGTGCCAACGACCTGTCAGATTACTGTGGTAAACGTCCTCGTCCATACCTGTGGCTTATCATAACATTTTTTTAAATTTCTTAATATGATGAAAAAAATCTTTTTTAACTACACTATTAAACATTAGTTTTTTACTGAAATTGAAATATAAAAGAAAAGTGTATTGTCACAGATGACTAGCATGGCTAAATGAGAGATAAAATGTATAAATCAATTCTAGTTGAAATTCTTGTATATTAAAAAAGATTCGGTATTGGAATTGTATTACAATCCAATGGAGATTTGGTTTATTTTCTGTAGTTATTATAGTTTGTATTTATTGTTTTAAAGGTTTCTTATGATCATGAACTGCAAGCTTTGCAAGAGTTGGTACAGCAAAGTGTGACAACATTACTCAGTGATCCAGTTAATGCTGTTAAACAGACTCTATTGGAAAGAGGAATACAAAGGCTTTGTGTCTTTTTTGGAAGGCGAAAAGGTTATTATGACTATTTTTTAATGTTTAAAATATTAGTCGAAAAATCTAATATATTTAATTTAATTTTAATAAAGTTATTTAATAAATTCGTGTTATGTCATAAATTGGACGATGTTGCATTGATAGTTAAGTGAATTCAGAGGATAGTCCACAAAATAGTAAATAGATATCCTACTATATAGGTCATTTTCAAAATAAAGATGCATTTTGAATTTTTTTTAAAATAAATATTCAAAGATAAAGATTTCAGCCGCAGTAACAATGTTTTTAGTTTACGAAACTTAAAACAGCAGTGCACTTTTTTATTTGGTGTAAAAGGTAAAACATTAACTTATACAGTCGAACCTCTCTAACTCAAACCCCGATTTCACGAATTTTTCGATATCTCGAACGAAAAAAAATTCCCTTCAAATTTCCTATCCACTCAATGTTAAAAGGACTTGATTTCACGAAATTTTTTTTCTAATCCCTAGATAACTTGAATTTTTTTCAATAAATAGTGTAGTTTTTTTTTTCTAAAATTAAAAAAATATTCCCCAAAAAATAAAAAAATTTAGGAATGGCCGACAAGGTATGGAATGATGTGTCTTCCTCTACGATAATGAATGGCTACAAGAAGTCTGGATTCATTAAAGATCACAAAAGTAGTCAAACAATCAATATCGTTAATTCTGCTGAAAACTACACAAAAATTGATTGGAACAGATTGACCGAACTCATGAAGCTTGATGACATGGAATTTCATGACTTTGTAAACGTAGATGATGCAGTAACAGTGTGTGGTCAGTGGGATGACAATGATATCATCGCTCAAACGAAACCTTCTTGTGAACTATCAGAAGAAGAGGATGAGGAAATCGAAGATTTTCCTCCCAATGTTACTAACAGACAAGCACTTTCTGCAGTGGACACTGTAAGGAGATTTATTGAGAGGCAGCCGAATATGTCAGTGGGCAGACATTTAAAGCTATAGTTCACTTAGAAAGTGTTATTGACTAACTTTCTTACACATCTCTAAAGCAAATAACAATTGAATCTTTTTTAAATGAAAGTGTAAGAAGTGTTTTAGAATACATATGGAATAGTAAATAATGTATGTAAAGAGCATTTTTCTTTATTCTACCTTCGATAACATGCGATTTTCGATAATTTGAATTTTCGATGTCTCGAATTTTTTCTCCTCTCCCTTCAAGTTCGAGATATCGAGGTTTGACTGTATTTGCATTATGTTTCCCTCTGTTACTAATTATCAAAAGTGTTTAAATAAAAACATAGGTTACCTAAAATTGTAAACAGTTTTAACTCATGTCAAATTTATACTGTAAAAAGCTTATTAAAATTATTTTCTGTTAAATTATATAGAGAAATAAAGTTTAATAAATAGCAGATAACAGAGTGGAAAAAGGGTACAAAGGGGAAAGCTGACAGTAAGGCTAAATTTTAATATTTTCTTGCATTTCAAATTGCTGAATTTTGTTGCAAATAATGATACCTACCTATATTTCTTTTAATATACTTACTATTTAGTGAAATATTGAATTAAAAGTCAATAAATAAAATTACCATGGATGTAGTGACTGAGTTGAAAAAAGAAACTACAAGTCCATTTTCTTGGCCAAATTCATTGAAAGGAAGTAATGTTTATTTAAAACTGGAAAATGAACTATAAAAAATTCAATGGACTTAAAAACAATAAATTTAAAATGAATATGCTAGTAACAGAGGATAAAGTAACATCCTTACTTTGTCAAAGTTTTATTTTCTTAAAATACAGCAAATCTGAGGACAATTTTTGAAATAGCTTCCTTATCTAAAAATAGATCACCCAAGGACCCATTTTTGCCAACTTAACAGAAATAATTTAATCAGGGCTGATTGTGCGCCGGAAAAAATCCGGATTTCCGGAATTTTCGCTAACAGTGATCCGGAAGTTTCCGGAGTTCGATGGTTCAGACATTTCAAAAAATCATTGATCACAGAAGTTTCCGGAAATCAAATTTTCAAAGGTGGAACTTAAAAACATAGTTTATTTTATTTGTTTGTAAGGGGGAGCCAGATAGATACT
Organism: Parasteatoda tepidariorum; assembly: GCF_982258835.1. Taxonomy (NCBI): domain Eukaryota; kingdom Metazoa; phylum Arthropoda; class Arachnida; order Araneae; family Theridiidae; genus Parasteatoda; species Parasteatoda tepidariorum. Next base: position 70,605,665 of record NC_141762.1, on the reverse strand, counting down.
TTATAAGCTTACATTGATGATTAATATTAATTTTTTATCAGTAAATAGTTGTTATAATCATAAAACTCAAGAAAGAAAGACTATTTGTAAATTATAATTACTTCTCCAGGTCATCATAGGTATGTGTAAAATTTTAAACATATTTTAAGTAAACTAAGAAATATTGAGAAAAAGGAGAAAAAGCGTGTTTAAATTTTTACTAATTTTTCAATTTAAAATTATTTTTTTTTTTAACTCAAGAAATTTTCCGGAATTTTGACTTGAGCTCACAATCACCCCTGTTTAATACAATAATTATGGTAAAAGAGTGGGGGAAAGAGTCTTAGATCAAGTCTTTCGTCAATATTAAAAGAGAAAAACGTTTAAATGAAATGCAAATAGAATTTCTACATATATTGTAAAAAGTAGATAAGGATAAAATTCATGCTAATAACTTTAATAAGTAATAACTTTAATGATCAAACTTGCTATTAACTTTAATCTAGGTTTTGCTTTTCACCTTTTTCCTAATGTTTAAATTAATTTAAATTTTTTTAAGCAACTTTCAATATATCTTATGAATGAAGGTATAGTAAATATATTTTCTTTTATCTTTTATTTTGAGTATTTTTTCTAAGCTAAATCCTTCTCGTACTTGTTAAATCCGGAAACATTTTCAGAATAGGCTAATTAATCAGGAGTAAGTTATTTATTTAATCAAAATATCTGACTGTAGACTTCACCTACAAAAATGTTTGATTGAGTATTTTTTTTAAACTAAATCCTTCTAGTACTTGTTAAATCCTTAAACATTTTCAGAATGGGCTAATTAATCAGGAGTAAGTGATTTATTTAATCAAAATGTCTGGCTGTATACTTCACCTACAAAAATGTTTGATTGAGTATTTTTTCTAAACTAAATCCTTCTGCTTGTTAAATCGTGAAACATTTTCAGAATAGGCTACTAAATCAGGAGGTTATTTATTTAATCAAAATGTCTGGCTGTAGACTTCACCTACAAAAATATTTGATTTATTTATTTAGCTTATGATTTGTTCTTATTTTCATATCTATTCTCTTATTTTTATTTTAAATTTTATAAAAGTCAAGCAACATTTAACTTAGTCTATTTCCACCTAAGTAATTTACTATGCTTGCAAAATTTAAGTAAAATTTGTTTTTAGTTTTGTCTTGGTTATTAGTTAATTTTGTAAAAATTATAATGCTGAAAATGAATTAATAGAAATTTTTATTAGGCTTATGTATATCTTACATATTATCAAGAAAATAACTAATTACTTTAATTGTTGGTGCATTTGGACATAATGTTGAATAGGGTATTGAAAAATTATGTTAAAAATCTAGTTGATTAATTTTGTTCTTTTGAGGAAATATATACCAGGAATTTTAGAAGTTTTTTTTTTTAACTTTTCTAATTTTTTTCTTTACAGGAAATGATGTTTTGCTTTCTCACATGATTACTTACCTAAATGATAAGGTAACAGTTAAGCCTTTTTTTTCTTTCAATTTTTGTAAATTGAACTTAATGTTAATGTTTTTTAATGTTTTTTCGAATTGAGTTAGTTAATTAGTACTTAATTTTTTAGAAAGGTTAATACTTCTAAAAAGCCTATTATTTATACTTCTATAAAGCTATTATCTTGTTTTATCGTCATCAATAAACAGCCTATAATTATTAAATTTGAAACATGTATTTTATCTCAACTCGGACGACAAAAGAACTTCTGAGTTATGTAGCGAGACAAATTTGTCTTGATAGAAAATATTTTGAGTGAAACATGCCCACATCTACATTGCATAGCTAAAAAGAAATCTGCATTTGAACTACTACAACAACTTTTCAAGTTGAACCAAGAGTACACAAATTTTAACCCATGATTCATCTGCCACTAAGGATAGTCTTGTGATCATGAGGAAAATTGATTTAACTAACAATTCCATGTTCTTATAACATGTATTTTCCAGAAAATCATTTTTGAAATGTAGCCATTACTTTTAGGAGACAAACTTTGCTGGAGTGCACAATTTACACTCATGCACAAAATTTAAAAAAGAAATGAAGATTGAATGAAAATATTGCTAAGAAATCGTTTAAAACAAAGCAGGATTATTTTATCATAAGGGAGTTGATTTAAAAAATATCTAACCCTTGTTTAGTGATTATTCTGAACCATTTTTATAATTCTTTTTTTCTTTCAACTTTTAAGCTTTGTTCTATCTTTCTTGGCGGAGAATATTTATTTCAAGAAATAAAAGTATTATATATTTGTGATTTTTGTTATGTCTCTAAAACTTTTTTTTTAAGTAGTAATGTATTCCGAGAGTTACAAAGCAAGAACTGTTGAACTTGCATAAGATTTGCATCAATCAGATTCAAAAAATTAGTTGTGTTTGATACCTGTATCATTGCTAAACTAATATTAAAGTCAATTATCAGAAAACGTTATAAACTAGTTTGTATTGCACTACTAAACTACACTGCATTTTTTTAAAAAAGCAGCAATCGATTCACTGCTTATAATTTAAAATGTATATTTTTAGGAAGACAGACATTTGCGTGGGGCTTTTTTTGATGCAATTGTGGGAGTGGCTTCTTATGTTGGATGGCAATGTTGTCCAATATTGAAACCTTTATTGCAACAGGTAATGTTTCCATCAAAGGTTTTGTTTTATTCCCTCAAAATATTGTATTATCGTATTGGGATACTATTTCTTTTCTGTTCTTTTAGGGTTTAACTGATTCAGAAGACTTTGTGATACGTAAAGCCCTTGCAGCTTTATCTGAGTTAACTGAATTGGGACTTCTTCAGAAGCAAATGTTGTATGATCTCGTTACTGAAGCCATCCCTCTATTAATTCATCCTGTAAATATTATTTGTAGTATTCTATATTTATAGTTGCTTTATTGAAATTTAGTCTCTGTTTTAGTTGTACGAAATTTTATTTATTCAAATTAGCCCTTCAATTATTTCTGAAACAAATGACTCCATGCAAAATTGCTTAAAGTTTTCTTGCAATGCCCTATTTTCAATTATAAATTGTAAAAAAAAAAAAGAAAAAAAAGAAATTTTGAAAGCTATAAGCTTAATAATTACTTAAAAGCCAGAACTGTGATTTAACCCACTAGTAGTTTATGAACCATTAATCAAAGTTAATTTGTAAACAAAAAGGTTTTATTTATAAAAAATAACATAAAAGTGAAAAAATGAAAAGTATGCAAGATATACTAATTTTAAAGACTAATGTTGATATATTACTAATTAAAATCATGAATGGAGACTTAAAAGATAACCTTAAAAATAACAACAAAGAAATGCTGATTATATTTTCTCTATGTGTGTTTAATTTTTTAACATATGAAATGTTTCAAACCCTTTTACAGCTGGAAGAAAGGCTGTTTACATAATACAAATATTATGATCAATTTTCTATCTATATATAGATATAAATCATATTACAGTTTAAAAAATTCTATTTTTAAAATGTTCTTTTAAAAATTGTTTTTTAATATCATGTGCATATATAGCAATTTAGCTTTCATCAGAACTAGATTTTTTATTATAATTAGTCAATTTAATAGGAATTCTACAAGATCTAATGTCAACTATTCTCCTTATTATTGTTTTTCTTGTAAAAAATTACTGACAAACGATATATTTTATCATAAAATTTTTGTTAGTACACTGACAAGTATTTTGAGGGTATTTATTACTTTTGAAAGGCAGGCGACGAAAAATTACCAAACAATTATTCATGCCTAATTAATATTGGTCATAGGTACTGTGGTAATAGGTTCTTTTATTTTTCCTAAAATAAAAAAGTACCATTTAATAAATAAGGTGTGTAATTTCTTTACTGAATCAGCTTTGTCATAAATTATAGACTAATTGATATTTTAATTCATCTAAGTGCTTGGTTATTGTTATATACTTATATTAATTATCTTAATGCTCATTGTTGATACATTATCTTCTGTAGCTGTTATTTATTTTTAATGTGTTAATTCATAGGTTCCCAACATGACTCTTGTTGCTACATTGAAGATTTCTTGTGTGTTGTTAGGTTTTTATAGAGGATGTGTAAAAATAATATGCAGAAGAAAAGAAAATGTTTTAAATATAGAGTACATTTAAGAACTAATAGTTTATTTTGCATTGAAATATCACGACATACCATTACATGTAACTAAAGTACTCATTAATTCAGCAAACATATGCTTATATTGAAAAAATTACCAACCAAACATTTTTTACACTTATAAATTTAAGCAGGCATTTTCTTTCTTTTCGAAATTCAAACTATATTTTAAGAATTTTTAACAGCGTATTTTAATAATTTTTATTGATATATCATGAACATAATGTAACAGTTGTTTGGGATTTATAAAAAAAAAATTTTTAATTTATTTTACACTCCGCTTAGAAATTTGTTGTATATATTTCTTTTTAGCAAAAAGGCTAGTTTCTTTAATAAGTTCAAATATAAAATCATTGGTCACTAGAAATTTTTAATAGATTAAGTAAATATGTTTAAAAGTGTACCATGATGAATGTAAAAAAGTTTTATAAATTCTTTTATAAATGTTTGTCAAAATTTTTTTTATGGGCCATTGAAAAAAAATATGTCTTGCAAATTGTGGGGTGAGTCAAAAAAAAAATTGGAAACCTATGTATTAATATATTGTAATTAGTGATAGTTTTATTTTATGAATTTTTTTTCACTATAGAATTTATGGATTAAACAGTCTGCTGTTGGCTTTGTTTGTGTTGTTGCCAAATCTTTAAACTTAGCTGATGTTCAGTGCAGGCTGATTCCTTTACTTCAACCTTTTCTAAGACATTCTGTCATTCAAGTTGACAAAGAGGTAAAAATTGGGAAGGTTACTTCTTTCTTTTATTGTGTTATTTTTAATGTTTAGTTGTATTACTTATTAATTTTTATTCTTCATTGCCTATATCATACTTGCTTTACTGAGGGGCAGAAATTAAGTATCTTTAAATTTCTGCAAAAAAAATATATATATATATAGAAAATTAAAATATTGGTAACTCATCAAATAAGTTTTTTTTAATATTTTATTGTAGAAATATTTTTTATATGCTTATTTTCTTTTTTTGTTCAAGTTTATAACTGTATAAATATGCTTACATAAAACAGATGATTTCAGAATAAGTTTGTTATTGCACATATTTCATATTGTATGCCGATATTCCACTTTTTATCAATAATTAGCAAACTTATGATTTGTACATACTGTTTATTTTTTGGTTATGATATAAAATGTATTTACTAGTTTTAAACATGCATGCATTTGCTTCATTATGACGTTATTTAAGTCAGGGACTTCGTAATTTAATCAATACAATAAAGTTTTGAGAAGCATATTAAGAGAAGTTTTTTTTTGTATCATTACGGCGAATTATTATATTCTTTGTTTTTATTGAAATGCATAAAAACAGCTAAAATAAAAGCTATAAATTAAAATCATTAGATGAAGCAAAAGAAAGAGAAACAAGATAATTTTAAATTCTTTGATTTTCATCCTTCTTTTTTACCAAAAGAAATAATAATAATAAATAATAAAAATTTAATGCATGAAAAAAAAGATTTTTTTGTTTGGACAGAAACTTCATAATTCCTTCATGACCACAATCATGCTATTAGTCTTCTTTTTTTTACGAAAAAAATTTTAAAAAAATATAAAACAGGAAATTGAATTTAATGCATGCAAATGAATATTGTTATTTTGGGCTGACTTTTCATTATTCCCTGATCAGGGTCTCCTTTTTTATAAAGAAGGAAATTTAATGCATAAAAATGAAGACTGTTTTTTTTGGAGTAGGGGAGGGCAGAAACTTTATTGTTCCGTTTATAATCCCCATCATACCATTAGTCTTATTTTTTACCCAAAAAAAATTATAATTCATTAAAATTATTATTTTGGGTAGAAACTTCCTTAATCCGTTATAACTACCATAAAACCATTGATCTTTAAAGTTAAATTGAAATATTTAAATTTTTTTTCATTATATTTGTTTTCCAATTTTTTTAACCATAGAGAAGATAAATTTGATTACAAATTTGTTTATACCACTATGAAATTCTTAAATGATTCATATAAGCAAGTTATAAATTAATAAACAAATATGCTTTTTTTTTGTTAAAAGTACTGTTACAGCTAAAGTTAAAATCTTTATCTTAACAGCTTAAAAGAAATATTTTTTATGTAAGAAAATTTTATTCATTATGTTTCTACAAAATGGGCCAACCTTCTTGTGAGTGTTAGAAACACTTTACTGTAAAGTTTTTAACTTTCATTCTGAAAAATTTCGGAAAATTTAGTCCACAGCCACAAACTTTTGCTGTAGCAATGAATGTTGAATAATAATGTGCTTTTGCTAACCATATTTACTTAGAGAAAAAACTGCATTCTTTTCACTTCATTAATCTGTTTTTGTAACTCAACCATGATATAATATCAATCCATGGTTGTTTTTATTTTGTCATTTGCTAATGCAAAATTGCTTTAGTGTTTTGAAAAAACTTTCAGGGATGCTATTAATTAAAACTAACAGATTAAATTATTTTATCCAATGCAATCAATGATGATATCTAATTTAATAGGTTTTTTTATATTATGCAAAATTTTCATATTTTAAGATTAAAGAAAAAGGTTAAAATTAGGGCTGTAATGCACAGCTATTTGACCAAATTCCTTTCGGCTGAATAGCAAAATTTTTTTTTAAAGGAGTCATTAATATTATTTTTTCTATAGAATTAGTTTCATCATTATTAAAAAATAATCAAAACTTAGCTGCATTATTGGTTTGGGGTACAAGGAAAAAAACTTTAATAGAAATATTTAAGATGAAAAAAAGTAATTAGATATTAAGATAATTAGAAATATTTAGGGATTGGTAGGCGTAAACTAAAATTTGGGTCAGCTGTTCAACGGCGGTTATAAAGTATTGGCATGGGGCTTATATTTAAAAGCCTTAGGAACTAGGATGTCTCAACCTTTGTTATATATCTATTATTTTTATCAGTATCACATTTATAAATTGTTAATAAATGTTATTAATTGCTAAATAATGTTCTTTCAAAATGTTTTTTTTACAGAATTTAATAGATTAGCAAGTCTGAATAAATTTCTTTTAATTTTTTAGCTTGTGCTACTGAATGCATTGCAAGATCCTGTTCCCAGATGCATTTTTGATTTTCTTATTAGACTGCCTACTTTAAGAAACCTTTTAGAAAGTTTGTGTGAAAGGAAAATTTCAAGATCTGTTGCCAGACCAGGTCATCTTCCTGCTTATCGAGAACTGGACCCAAATCTTAATATGGTAATATAAAATAAAAAGTATTTATGTCAATATATTTTTGTAAATAGATACGTACTTATAGCTATTGATATATTAAAATTATAGGTTTATAATCGCCTGCAATCTGATGGAATGAATGAACTTGTTGAAGAAGAAATATTGGTAAAAATGTATTTTATTTCAAAACATATTTTTGATAATTTATTTAGGTCTGTGTAGAATTAGAAAATTTCTTTATCGCTGTTTTCTATTCGTGGTATATAAAAATTAATATTTTAACCCTTATGCTTATTCAAATAGAAAAATTTGACAGGATGTTTTCCTTTCTTCTTTTCCCTAATCATTAACTTGAAAATAGCTGGTTTTCTATGTAGTATAAACTGCTAGTTAAATGGAATTTTCTATTTGTCTGACTGTTTAAAAATTAAACTTCGTGCGACTTTTTAACAATTGCTATACTATATACTTTTTTATACATACAAAGATTTTAATCTTGAAATAACTATGTTTAAAATGAAAGTAATTAAATAAATTTATCACCACTAATTTGTAATTATTACTCTAATCATATTATATAAAGTTTCTAAAAAACAGTAAGGTGAATAGAAATAAAGCATAAAATATTTTAATAATAAATTGTGTAATACATAGAGCTAATATGTTTATATACATTTTTAATCTTTTTTATTTATTTTTGGTATATTCCTCATTTTTTTAACACCAAACAATATGATTAATCCAACTCTTAATATATATATATATATACATTGCATGTTAAATATTTGAAAATTAATTTGTTTTCATTTATATGGGTATATATTTTTAGGCAATGAAAGATCATTTACTAAAAGTTCAGCTTAAAAAGTGTGGGTAAGTAATTTGATATTTATTTTTCTAACTCTCTGCAGTTTTACCTTGTAAAGTTTTAAAAAGTGCATTGTCATCTGTGAAATCAATTTATTGTTTAAAAATTTTTAAAAAGAAATGATATACCAATAAATAATACAAATAAATTAGTATAGTGGTCTGCCATCCTCTTACAATGCAGTGCTGAAACATTCTCTCTTTTTTTCATTTTTTACGTAAGGCTCCATATTTAACCAAGCATAGCAATTTTTATGCATAATGAAGGTTTTTATTACTTTTATTATTTTTTGAGGTTATCAGTGTATGAAATCATTATTTGAATATTGGAACTTTACTTTTTTTTTTTCATTTTGAGTTACAGAGCCTTAAAGTGATGTAAATATAATTGTTTTTACTGTCTTTTCTGATTCATGGTATATGTACTGTAGTAAAAATAAGCTGAAGGGTGTACTAATTAAGATAGAAATAATTTAAAGATAGAAATTTAATATTAGATAGAAATAATTTGCATGAGTGTGAATGTAAGGCTAACTACATTTTTTAAAGTGGATTTAAACCATTATTCAAAAGTCTTTCATATATGATTATCAAATTTTTAGATATTCTGGCAGCCCTCTCCCTGCAACCAAGAATGTAGCGAGGCCGGAGCAGGTCAATTCCCATTATTCATAATTATTAAACCTTTTTTTTCTTAAATCCTCAAATTCTTTTTTGTAAAAAATTAAATGTATTTTGCTGATACATAGCACATTTAATTTGATAATAGTTATGAACATTTAGTAAGCAGTAAGTCTAATGAAATAATTGGGGTCCACTAGTGCTATTGATATCAAACATTATTAATTGTCATATTTTTTTTCTTCTTCTTTTAATGATAGTTTATACATTTCAAAGCTTGTTTCAAGTACTTTTTATAACAGCTACTTAAATAAATCATATTAATTGATGGTATTAGAGGTAGATGTGAACAGAAACTGAAAATTCAAATTAGATTTTTTCCCTTCATGTTGCTTTTATTTTAATCAGTTTTATTTTTATTGTGGATTTTTTTGTAGCTATAAGTAATCAGTAATAAATAACAATAACCAATATTATTGCCCACTTGCAAACAATACAAACAATTTTTAAAATAACATCTTCTTACTGTGCTTGATATGTTCAGGAAATGAGAACTCATTTCTCACTCTGCGAGTTGGAGTTTAATATTCAGTTACGATGAAGGATACCTTTGTTGTTCTAGCTTGAATTTATCATAATCTTAGATTTGCTGTTGCAAATTTTGTTGCAGTTGTTCTAAAACATGTATTTTTGTTATGAAATAACTCCAAATCTAATATAATTTAACTTATCTGAACTAAAAACATTTTTTTAAAAAAGAAAGAAAGAAATTAAATCTGCTCTAAAATTATTTTTATTGTGTTGTTGTTAATCCTCACTGGTTACCCATTAGACTAAACCAGATCCTCAAGGCCATAAACTAATGCAAAATCCATAACAAATAAAAGATTCTGTAATAAATCCTCCTTAAGTTATTCTGAGTACGAAAAAAGATGTAAGCCATGTTACTTTTTCTGCAATAGGGGAAGTTCTTATTTTTTCAGTGAAATTTGGGATATTTCAGGTGTCAACTTAGGGCACTGACAAAGCAGTCTGTTGAATTTGACTTGCTTAATAGCAGTACCTCTTGGTTGCTTACCATTGTTGCAACCAAATGCCAGAGGAGATTCCCAAGAAGATGCAATGATAGATTTAGCTTTAGATTAGATCTTCCAATTGATGGGGGTTCTAGAGATCAAGTCCATTGAAATTCATTCTTTAACCTGGATATCAACCAATTCCTTAAATGAATATTGTGGAAGAATAAATGATATTGTACGAGTTTTGTAGTAGAAGTTGAAAAATAAGTAATTTTACTTATTCCCTACTTTTTAGCACTGCTTAACAATCCAGAGTGCGTACCGTTTTTAAAAAGTGCTTAAAGGTGCTTATTTTCATTTTTTAAAAGCCCTTAAAGGTGCTTTGTTTATTGGGTGTTTTTAAACAGTGCTTAATTTTCCCTTTCTCAAATTGACACTGTTCACATTGTGCTATTCGACGTTTTCACAATTAATTCAACCCCAATCTATTTTGGCTCATCGTCAGATTGTAGCTTATGAAAACGCCATTCAATTTACATGATTCAAAAATTTTGACAATTATCAAAAACAATGCCAAAAGAATTTTTTTTGACATGACTGTTAAAACCAGATAAAATCGTCAATTGTCAAAAATTTCCAACCCTGCCTAATTATGATATTCTTTTAAAGTACTTAAAAATATTATTAGAGTGCTTGAAAAGTGCTTAAAAGGTGCTTATTTTTTGGTGAATAATTTGACTATAAACCCTGTAATCACAATTCTAGTTAGATTTAATATAGTATTCCAAACACCTTTAAAAGTGTAAAGAATTTCACTTCTAACTGCTCTAAAAAAGATTCAATAGTTCTAAAGTTACTGAAAATTGAAGTCCCAGACTACTCCAAAATACATACCAAACACACTGGTCAAGTTGTATTTCATGTGATAAGAAGATCACCAGTGAGAGTCCTTTTTACTCTCTTTCTCTCAGAGTGGAAGGTTTAAATGTTTTTTATCATGTGGATATGTACAAATGATTTGTTTCAAAATGTCTTTCTATAACAACAAATTTTCTCTTGATACTTGCAACAGTAAATGTTTTTTAATTGAGTTAAATTGAGTAGATCCGTTTTATCATTGAGTTAAAAATTATACAGACCTAAAATAATTAATAAGAATTTTATGGATCTACTGCATTGCTTAGTTGTTTGGCAATGCAGGTAAGTAAATAAAAATATGTATATATTTAGGCATGATAACTTTAAGTTTTTATAAATATTTCTGTAGCATTTTGTGTTAAGAATCAATTATCTCTTTTTTATAATTTGATTAAAAAAGTATTATTAAATTTTTCCAAGTCAGAAATAAAATTTTCTTTTTTAAAAAATAAGTTTGCTATAACCATAAGTAAAAAAAAAATTTAAAAATTAATTATTAATTACACATAAGTACTGATTTAGATTTATGTGAACAGTTTTTAAAAATGAAAGTTCTGCTTTGAAATTATTAGATAAAAATTTCTTACAAGGCATTTGGAAATTTGATTTAAAAAATTAGCAGTGTCATATTATCAGTTCATCAAGCATCAGTGTATCATATTATTTTCAGAGTATCTTAATAATTAATCAAATATTGAAACTGACATTCATTAAAAATGTTTATTAATTTTCCATTTCTTATGACTTATAACTGGATTAGTTAGCTTTTCAATTTAGCTTTACAATAGTTACTATTTTTTTTAGGAAACTTCATTTAATAAATTAAACTCTCTAGCATATTGTGTAAGACTTCTGACATTAATCGAAAAAGAAATTAGAAAATAATTTTTCTCTCTTTCATTCATTTTTTCTGTTATTTCATAATCCTTTTCGTTCTTAGTGATCTTGTTTCTTCAAGCAATATGAATGAAGGTGAAATCGATCTTTCAAGTTATCCATTTCCTCCGCAGACTTATTCTGTTCCTTTGGTTCTTGTTGAAAATCATTTTGACAAACCAATGCAAGCTGTTCAAAAGTATTAATGTTTTCCTGAAACTTTAACTTTTATTTGTATTTTTTTAAAGAAACTACTTCTATACTAACGACATAAAAGTTCTGTATTTTATTCCAGCAGAAAACCAGCAAGAAAAGCAAAATCCACTATAGAGTCACCTACTGTTATGGTATGTACTGAAGATTTTCAAAATAGCATCTCTATTCACACACTTATTGTTATAAGTTTACAAACATTATACAATTTATGTAACTTTGGCTATTATCTATTTTAATAATAGCTCTAACTATTCAGTTTTGACAATACCAAATGTAACATCAGTGGTTGATTGAATATGGACTTATTGAATAAATTCCAAAATTAAACTTAATAACATTTATTAAAAATTAGAAAAACAAAACATAAACAGATTTGTCTTAAGTCAGTCTAGTATCAGCGGTTCATTGAATATGGACTTATTGAATAAACTCCAAAATTAACCTAATAGCATTTATTATAAAATTAGGAAAATAATGCATAAACAGATGTGTCTTAAGTTAATGTAGCATCAGCTGTTCACTGAATATGGACTTATTGAATAAACTCCAAAATTAAACATAATTTCATTTATTGAAAATTGGGAAAATAAAACGTAAACGTTTCCTCCCCAAGTAACTCAAAAGCGGGGTAGTTCCATAAAGAAGTTCAAAATTACAAGACTCCAGAGTTGAGCAACACTAGTCATGAACCTAAAATTGAGACGGTTAGTAAACTCTACGTTATTTTATTCCTTTAATGTTGGCAGGTATGGGAATGAATTTTAAACTGTTCAATTATTATTTTTTTTACTTTCTTAATGCTGGGCTCTAAGAAAAAAGTTTTCACCTTATGTCACATAAAATAGATAACATTTAATTTGTTTTTCTTTTTTTTTTAAAAAAAAAAAGAATATTAGTATAGTTGAATGGGGGAAAATTTCAATTTAAATACTCAGAGTATTGAAATAATCTTGGTATATTTTATAAAGTCATAAATAACTGCTACATGGAAACTACTAAATAAAGTGCACCAAAATACATGGATTAAGTTGAATTCATATATATATACAGGGTCTTTATAATTAAAGTGGAATGGCTATAAAAATAAAACTACCCGACCAAATGTCATCAAACTTGGTAAATGTCTATAAAAGGTCATAGAATTTTAGTTCCTGCAAAAAAAAAAAAACAAAAAAAAATTCAAAAATTCACCACCAGCGGAGAATGGCACTATATGCAATAGTGTTAAACAAATGTGAAATATGCAAATTTGTTTTACACGTCATGTGACTTGGCAGTTATAAAAGTGAGGCGCCTTGTCTGAGCTGTCAGTGTTCTGAGTCGACAATGTCTGTTACCATGCAAGACCGTGCTTTGCTCGTGAAATGTTACTATGAATGCGACAGCAATGAACGAAGGGCTTTACAAAAGTTCCGTACTGTAAGAGGAAAACGCCGAGGTCCAATGACACCGCAAGGCTTACGGCAAATTTGCGGTAAAAGCCGTGTAAAACAAATTTACATATTTCACATTTGTTTAACACTATTGCATACAGCACCATTCTCCGCTGGTGGTGAATTTTTGAACTTTTATTTTTGTTGCGGGAACTAAAATCCCATGACCTCTTATAGACATTTACCAAGTTTGATGACATTTGGTCGCGTAGTTTTATTTTTATAGCCATTTCAAAGTGGAACTTTAATTATAAAGACCCTGTGTATATATTTATGTATCATAATATGTGAAGAAGATATTTCTTATTCAGGAAATGAACTTATGGGGCTAGAGGTGATTGCACAATCTGCTGCATCTCCTTAAAACTCTATTACCAAAATTTAGATTTATCAGTTTAAAAAACTTTATTATCTGTTTCAAACAAGTTTTTTTTTTTTCAAAAAATTTTGCTGCCAAGTCGGTGTAGAGGGCAGAGCCTTTACTTACCAAAGCTTGTGCTGCAGCATGATTCTTTATTCTGAAGGCTAGGTGTCTGACCATATCCTATATTCTCTGATTATATAGGGGTTTGTAATCCATTTAAGTGTAATGACCCTGGTTTTTTCTGCTTCATAAAAATCTGTGTGCATTTGGGAAGCATGATGCGTAGACTGGTGATTATTCTCACAATTTTTCTCTATGCTTATAATTGTGGTAATGTAGTGTGCCCTTGTGCCAGTAGTTCCATTTTTAAAAAATAAATAAAGTCAATGTTTAAATAATAATTACATACTGATAAAATTATCGGCTTTTATGGGTTAAATTCTGATTACTATTACAAATATTTACTTTGTTAGGATTATTCTCAACTGGTTTAATTTTTGTAAGTTTCTCTTTTTTCAGGAGGTATATTAATGAATTTTCTAAGAGGTTTTAAATTCTAAAATTATTTTTTAAATAAATACCTTTTTTTTAAAAAAAAAATGCACCTTTATATGTTTATTTTTTCATAATTTTCAGTTTAAATTATAGAAAAAAAATTTCAAAATATTAAGTTTGATAAAAAAAAAATGATTAGGTTTATTGATTAAAACATTTTTTTAGTTTATTTATTTATTTTAAGAAAATAATTTATGCTCAGAGATGCCCCTTTAAAACTCAAAGTTCTCTTTTCTGTGAGGAAGCTCCTTACCCTTTTAATACTCAGAGCATTGAAAAAATCTTGGGTATTGAAAAAACACGGGAGAACTCAGCACTTATTAACATATACTGCATGAAAATAATAAAATTGATACCTTTCAAGAGCCTCAAATTCCATAGCTTACAATTTTCGAACCCTAAGGCTACCAGGAAATTGTTGATCCAAACTTTGTAAGCAATCCTTTAATAACAAAAATAGAAAATTCAAAATGATCCTTAAGGATGCCAAACCATTACAACTAGACCATTTGTGTACCTCTAATGCTACATTAGCAACTAATTCAAAATTAAAAACTATTTTTTTAGTTCTAATTGAAAAAAAGTTACTTTAATTATATTTCAAAAAAATCAAGTTCTATATTTAGCTTATTTATACTAAGTAAATTTACATAATTTGAAAAGCAGTCTTCAAATCCAAAATAAACTACTGGAAGTACTGAATGTTATTTAAGCCTCTATCTGCTATACATTATTTTACTACATTTTTCTGCTTCTGTATAAAATTTTAGTTTGAATAGTGACGTTTAAAAAAATTGGTTTAATATTTTTGCAATTTAATTTTCTTTGTTTCAGAATGAAGAATGGCAGCACATGTTTGGATCTAGTGAAGTAAAAAGCCCTCCATCGCCAAAACTAACACATCAAAATTCTGATCCTTCATTAAATTCTTTCGTCACCAGTGGAAAAGTAACAGAAGAAGGTTTGGAATTTATAAATCCTATAGATGATAAAAACATTCCATTACAGTTAGATATTATTGAAGACATGAAACCAAGTAAGTTTGTTTATGTTTTTCCTCCAATTCTTAGATTAAATATTTGCAGTCCTCTACTAAATTTATATTTTTCTCTTTTCTGCTGGACATGCAAAAAAAAATTTTTTATACGGAACTTTCTGTTACCAACAGGTCGTGTTCAGATCCACAAATCTATGTGCCTAGTTTTGGATGTTCTACGAGATTTGCGTTAGAGGATAAATTAATACCATAAAACTGTTTATACTTATTTTAATTTATAAACCAAAATTTAAATTTATATTAATGAGTTTAGTCTTGCTAAACCTTTTCTTTTTATTCCTCAAACATCATGTGAGAGTTTTCTTTTTAGGTTTTAAATCTGAGTTAATAAAGTTGGGAGAATCTCTATTTTTGAAATCTGTACGTTATAATGTTAAGCATTTAATCTTTTCCTATACTATGACCACCTTTCATTTACCTTTCCAAAAGTTTCTCTATGCAGGTTCTTTCCTAGATTATTCCTCATGTATGTTTAATTAAATTGTTTCACATACGGGTATTTTATTTTAGACGTTGCTTCATATTTAACTCCCTTTCAAGGGAAGAAATATCGTCTCAATTAAGACTATTATTTTAGATGCTATTTCTTGACCTAATAGTTCATGTTGAAGCAAATGTATTATTGCTTGTATAGAGGGTAAGTTTAAGGTATTTTTTGTTTTTTCCTAGATCACTGTGCCCCCTGCAGGGAAGAGTTAGCAGCGCTCATATACAAGAAACAAGAGGAGTGGATTAGTGATGAAATTGCTAGGGAAGCAAGTGATGTGAAACTGAAAGATGAAAAGCCTCAACAGAGTAGTAAAAAAAGTGTTAAAATTCCTGCTGGTTCACTTATAGCTCATCTCCAAGAACACAGAGGTTCTGTCAACAAGTAAGACCACTTTTCTTTCTTTCTATCTTTTTCTCTTCTAATTGTGCAGTACTTTCATTCAAAAAGATATCAGCAGCATCAATTTACTTGATGTTTTTGTATCATTCTGTAAGATTTGTTTTGTATCATTCTGTAAGATTTGTTTTAAATTTATTGTTGAAATTTGTTTGGTAATATATGTGAACAATATTCTCTAAAAAACAATCTTACTAGATGACTTTAGAATATCAAATGAATAAACAACTACCTTGGTTCTTACGGCCAGAACATGTTTAATTAAAAATGCAGAATTTAACCATACCTTTATGATGCACAGATTTATAATTTTTCATTTTATCTTGATTACTTTATTTTCCAATTTCTTTTCAGTTTTTCTTAGGAAATCTTGTTCGATATTTTTTAGCTGTAATTTCTTTACCAGAGCCAAAACTGTTCTTTAAATTTAGGCTTTTATTTCTGCCTATTATATTTTAGAGTAAAATTTATGTGATATTTAACATTGAAATGATTTCAGAAAGTAAAATTATGTTTATTCAGTTTGAGCTGACAAAAGAACCTTAAATTACTTAGTAACTACTGTTAATGCATCTCTCTAATTATTTTATTTTAAACCTGACAGCATAATTGTTTGTTAAAGTTTATTTATTTTTTCTAGCAATTGAAGAACAATATGAACTAATTTTAAAGAATCAGTTGTCACTAACTTAGACCTTCTAACTACAATCCTAATAACAGCTGTTATTTTCAACAAATTTAACATTTTTTTCATATCTACATGTATTTTAAAAACAATTGAATACTTATTAGTTATTTTTTTTCCCTATTCATTTTATTTCTTCAATTTTTTTTTGCTTTTTCTCTTTTAATTTATTTCCGCATTCTCACTGGTAATTATTTATTTGATTTGGTATATAGTGTTTGAAATCTTTGGGGCTACTTGATTTAGAATATAGGGGAAAAATTGTTCTAAACTTGTAAAAGTGTATTGATATATATGTTTTAAAAATTACAAGCACAATATTTCATATCCTTAAATATATCGTTTAATGTTATTGGGTTACTTATTTTCAGGATTCAGGTAATTACTGGCACTTGCCTTTTTGCCACTTGCTCCAATGATGGAACAGTCAAGATATGGGATTGTGAAAAAATGGAAGGAAGAAATGTAGCTAATCGATCAAGACTCTCTTACAACAGGCTAGGTAATCAAAAGTCAAATCAGTTTTTTATCCTCTTTTGCAGATAATTTTTTACATTTTCACATCAATACACCAATTCTCTATAAATAAAATGGTGGGCAATCTGTGTGTTTTACAGCTCCTTACATAAAATGGATGAGTTCTGAGAAACACATTTGGACAAATTACTTTCTTTAATTAGTATGTATTTAGTTGGAAAAAGTATTTCTGCATTAAGTTATTATTAGTAGTGAATGCACACACAAAAAAAAAGATACTAATAATAGAAAAAAAGTCTACTTCTCTTTTGTATTTGTTATATTTTTTCACTTATTTTGTGATAAATAAAGTAAACAATTTTTTAAATTCAGATCTTTAGTTAATTGCAATTTTCTTTAAATTTGTATATTTGATTTTCTCATTTTATTATTTTACTAACTTGTACATTTAATAAAATATTGAGAAAAAAGTTTATGGGGAAAAAGGGTCTAAAAAAGTCGAGAAATTTTTTAAGAAGTTTGCCTATCACCCTGTTTTATGTTTGATTGTTAAACATTTTATTGACACTTTAACAGTGAAATTTTGTCAGTTTGGATTCGTAATTAATATTGCAAATATATGTTTATGTTTGCAGATAGTCCAGTATCTTCTATGACTTTATGCCAAAATATGCAATCAATAGCTGCTGCATCCGATAATGGAAGCATCCATGTTTTTAGGTAATGGGAAAATTTTTATAAATACTACTTATGTAAATTAGCTTTTTAATCTTTTTTAGTTTTTCTACTAAATTATATTATTTATAGAAAACAATGTTTTTTAGCATTTTTAAACTAAACTGACTTTCAGATTTATCAATTTTTCTTCTACTGTTATTTTAAAGAATAATAAATATTTTAAGGAAATTCTATTTTACTAGTTTTTGCTTAAGAACTTGAAGGAAAAGTTATCTCTTCTTTGTAAGCATTTAAGATATCTGCCTGGTTAATTAAAATTTTAATTTTATGATTGGGGAATTAAATGAATTTAAAGTATAAAAATTTATACAGTATTTTTTAAAATTATTTAGTAAATTGGAGCTTAAAAACTACAAATTTTTCATGCCATACTAAGATATCTACAACAAATTGTAACGCATAAATTTCATAATATTTTGTTTTCTTGATCATTAACGTTTTGTTCCTGTGTTTTAAACTCATGTCTTGAGAAAATTTCAAAAGAACAATGAAATGAAACTATAATATGGATTGAAATTTCAATGAAAGTTTCTTAATATTCTTACTTAGAAACTTGATAATTCACATTTAGACCATAACTTTTAGTTCAAAAATTGATAGCAATATTCAAAATCGAGATACAAAATTTCAAAAAATTCTGTAATAAACTTTTTTTGTTAACGTAAAGAAATTTTTTCAAAATCAGCATTCTTCAGAAAATACATTTTCTAATTCTGACAACAAAAAATTAATTATTGGAAAATTAATTTTTGAATATGAATTTTATTTGTCTTAAATATATACCTTTATTTAATAAAAAAAAACTAAGATTAAAGTACTCAAAGCCCAACAAAAAATCTTTTAATTCCGTTTTAGAGAGTTTACTTCTAGTTTCGATTTTATTTGTCAGCATATGGAGAAAAAAACTATAACTTAATTTTTAAAAATCGGAGTTTTATCAGTTTCAGCCATAATTATTTACAGTTATAATATATCAAAACTTTATTTTTGATTTTTGCTGCTTGCAATATTGTCATTTGAAAAATTTAAACAGAAATGTTTTCTAATGTTTCACATTCTGATAAAATAAAAAAAAATTTCTACATTACTGTTGACTATGTTACTACTCTTTTCTAATAAGATGTATATCTTTCAGATTTCAGTATGAAAACACAAAATCAACTCTACTCTATACAAGAAATCTAGATCCTGTTGAGGAAGGCTGTGTGGTTGACATTGATTACTTTGATACAGGTTAATAAATTTATAAATTTTTTTGATTTGTTGAATGTTTAAAAAAAGAAATTCTTGAAAACTGTTTTGTAGAGCTACTAAGAACTACAAATAGTGTACGACCACTGAAATGTTAACTTAATCTATCTCATAATGCTACAGATGTCCATCAATTTAATGCAGAGTAGTAGTAGTACTTTAACTCGTACTAGAGCACAATTAGCTATTGATGATGGTCTGGAAAACATTCCTGAGGATGATCAGCAGATGTGTCATCACAATTTCGATTGGCAGCCCTGTGACCTACATACAAAGTTGAGCACTTCGCAGTACAAAAGTTAAATGAGGATCAATATCGTGCATCCTCACCCCTCGCAGACTGATCAAAGTGGTCACCCACCACTCACTTACCGCAACTAGTAATGCTTGATTTTGATAATTTGTTGGGACTCTTGTATAACAATCAATCCACTATCAGAAATTAATGTAGAATAATTTAAAATTAGTATGATTTTCAAAAAAAATTACTTGCTCTTTTTTCTTGAGCAAGGCAAATACGTAACCAGTCTGGAGTCATAAAAGAGAAAAAAATTAAATAAATCTTTGTTAAGTGTGCAGCATAAGAAGGCACATCTAGAATTTTTTTTAATGTAAATGAGCTGGATCTCTGATTTGCAAAATGTAGTTATCAGTAATTAAATATGATCATGCCTATATGATCGTATTTCAGTGATGAAATTAGATCATATCAGCATCACCTTGATTATGAAATGAAAGGATATTTTTTCAGTCGTAATTTTGGCGGTGGGGCAGTTATGGTATGGGTAGCTTTTTATAGCTTTGGAATGTCTTTAATTTGGTGAAAATGAACCCAAATGAATTCCACTTAATACACTCCTATAGGACATTTTATAATATTATACAGAAAATTGGGATGAAGAGTACTGGACTTTTCAACAAGATAACATGAGTAACCACAATTAAAAAGCCTTAAATCATTTTTTCTTTAAACAAATCAAAATTAAGGATTGGCTATCAAAAGGCCTCAACTGAAGATTAATTAAAAAATATATATTTAGGGAGCCATCATTCGTAATATATATGAAAAGGACTATTTTAACAATAAGGGCTAAAATAAAATTTGGTCAAATTTGTTTAAAAATGATTATTATTAAATAACAATATTACTCTTCATTAAATAATGTTTTGAAATAAATAACAAGTAACTTTATTTAAATTTTCATGCACTTCAATAAACGCAAAAAATACTTTTGTTCTCAATTATAAATTAATGATTTTAGGATTGGTTTATTTTTCTTTCAGTTCATCTTTCAGTTTCATATCTAATGTAGAAAATCAGTAGTTGTATTGTGATTTACTTAGCAGTTGTTTATTAAACACAAAATTTAAAGTTATCTGTAATAGTACAACAATCAGATTACTAGCTTTGTGTATGGCAAATTGGTAATTAAATTTTGATTCATGTTCTGTTAGTGTTAAAGGATTAAGTTCCTTTACACTAACAGAACATGAATCAACCACATGACATCGGTTATGCTGTGAGCATTGTGCACCGTCCACCAGAACCGTATAGCATACCTGAACGTTGTTCGTGGAAAATTTGTCACCATCGCAGAAATTTTTTTACTATTGCTAAAAAAAAAATAATCTGCCTCTTCAAAGAAAGTTTGTCCGTTATCGAATTACCAAGAAAAAAATGATTCTTTTTTGCACTTTTTGTAATAATGCAATTGTGAAATTTAAAATTACATTCACATGATTTAATATTTCACATTGTGATTCCTGTTTACGCGATTTAAGATCGCGTATCATGTTTTGAATTTTCAAGTGTTTTTTTTTTTTTTCAAATATCGCAATATGTATTCACGAGATTTAAAAGCCACTATTATAATTAGTGTTTAAGTGACTTAAAAATTATTTACAGGAATTTGTATTCACTCAATTTTTTAACCCAAACAACGATATTTGTATACACGCAATGTTAAAATCAAACATCGAGATTGGTATTCGCGCGATTTGCAAATCAAACATGGATTTTCATGTTATAGCAATTTTTAAATTAAACATTATATTCGTATTTACACAATTTTGAAATTAAATGTCGAGATTTGTATTCACGTGATTTAAAAATCACACATTGAGATTCATATTCATACAATTTAAGTAATAAATAAAATCTCACATCAATATTTTTAAAACATTTATAGCATTCTGTGGATAAATGTTTCCTACATACACTTTCTCTTGTACAAATGTCAGGTATTTTTCCAATTATTTAAAAAGTTGTTTTGCACATAACAATTTAGGATTTCTATTTTTAGCATTTTTGGTTTTTTACCAAACTCAGCCCTGTTATATGAATCAATATAGAGTTCTAGAATACAGAGAGCAATCATGATTCTAATTAAATTGCTATAACTTATTTGAGAACAGTTTTAAACCATATTTTATGCATAATTGTTGTTAAATTTAGTACGAAATACAGAGAATCAACACTTTCAAACATATTAGTACACTTACCATAATTTAAATATTCTGGGTACTTGTTATTTGAAGGATTTGAATCTTATCCCTAATTGTCATATTTTGATGTATTCATGGTTTTTTTTTATTTTACAATATCATTAATTTTAAACTGTATAGCTGAGTGAAATATCTTTATGGTTGTGATCTTTATTACATTTAAGTCTTATTCTTATATTTAAGAATAAGTTTGTATTAGTTGTTCCTAAACTCTCACTTAATACTTTTTTATAGGTAGCCAATCTGTTTTGGCATATGCAACAGTAACTGGATCAATTGTTGGATGGGACTTACGCTCTCCTGGAACAGCCTGGAAATTGGAAAATAGCCCACGCCAAGGTCATTGTTTATTGTCTGTAAAGTAAAAGACATGCATTCTAAAAATATATATCTTGGATTGTTTCGATAATTATTAATTCTCAAATATTGGGTGTTACTTTTTTGCGATTTCTCCAATTCAACTATTTAACAACCACTTATATATGAAAAATTACTAAGATTTTAAAGTGTTAAGCAATGTAAAATTAACTCTTTTTCTTCTAATTTTGCAACCATTTTATGGTATATTATAATTACTCCCTTTAACTATTTTTGTTATACTTATGCTATTCTTTAAGTTTTTCATTGACAAATTTGTCAATTATAATTTTTTATCTTTTTAATCATCTCTCATTATTTTCTATTTGCATGTATTGAAATTTTTACAATATTTTTATTGTTCTATAATTAATAAAAAATTTAATTTTTAATTGTAGATCAATTTAAATATTTATAGGTGTCATTACATCATTTTGCACTGATCCTCATCACTGTTGGCTTGTTGTTGGTACATCTCGAGGTCACATGATTTGTTGGGATCTTCGTTTTCAACTTCCAATCACTACAGTGACGCATCCAACAAGTAAGCTATTCTGATTTTATTGTAATTTCAACACATGCAGTGAGCTTAAAATCTCTCAAAATATATTTTTCCTAAAAACTTAAATTATTATAAAAGTGTTGATTTATTTTTAAAATAAATAAAGTTTTGTACCTTTATATATATCTATTTTTTGTACTTAGCTAATTTCAACTTGATCATGTCATTTTTTTTCCTTTAAAATATTTTTTTAAAGATATCCATCATGAAATAATCTTGCAATACTGCAATTTTTTTACCTTATGTTCTGTACATACTTTGTTTGCTGTTTTTCCCTCCATTTTTTAAAGTTAAAAAGCAAAATCTGTTTTGATATTTCCAATTTATATTTACTGAGCCTTTTTTCATTCACTTTTTGTACAGTTTATTAACTATTACTGCAAAATATTTGAAAATGCCTGAAGAGTGTTCGAATATATGTAAGAATACGGTGCACAAAAGGAAAAACAAATTACCCTTGTATAACTTTTTATCTAATAATTTGATTTTTACTTACTAGGACTTCATCTTAAACTTTCGAGGAGGTGACTTCAAGCATGCCAATTAGTTAACGCAGATGATATTTTAAATTGCAATATGAGACACAGAAGCGTACTTTCTTTAACTGAACATACCTTATTTATGACGGATTATGATTTGCCATCCCCTACCTAATCTGATACCCAAATGCAATCTGGGAAACATGATTCCAGTAGTTTGGTCAAGAGAGCAGTCCTAAGTTTGGATCCCATATTGTTAATTATACTTTTTGTATATTTTGCCACATCTCAAGAACTTCTCAAGAAGATAGAAAAAAAATTGCACATAATTATGATATTGAGCTGTGGATTATAATGTATATTACATAATTATCAAAGTAACAATTGAGTCTTCAGAAGATATTAGAAATGCCAAACTTATTGAAACTGTTAATGAGAAAATAAACCCCAAGGATATAATACCAAAAGGAATCTGAGACATCTGTAAAGAACACAAGTCTCAAACCCCTTATTGTGACAGGTATTACATTATGTCCTGAGGACGTAAATTCTGACAAAATATTTAGAATATCACCACAGTAGGGAAGACTGCGCACATACCACCACTGCATAATAAATCACCATCGATTATAAACAAAGCCAGCCTAATAAACTAACTCCATAAAACTCATATAACCAAGAAAACCAGATAAAATACATTAACACTATATCTCACATAAAATAAAATTAACTGGCTCATTCTCAAAAAGTTATGTAATCCCTAATGAATGCATTTTATCGCTTACAAAACATTTTTGCACAAAGAAATCAAAGTTTTTTTCATACATTTACATAATAACAATATTATCTATGTCACAAATCCTTGTTGCCCTAGTCTCAAGTTTATATACGTGTGACATAACTTTTCTCATTGAATTAAAGGATTTTTTTTTGCATGTCGTTATGGACTCTTTGAGTTTAAGGTATTTCAGTTTCTTCCTGACTTAACTCGAATTGAGTTTTTCAACTTTCTTCCCTCAAAGGAGGGAAAAACTGATGCTTTTCAAGCTTTGCTAAGCTGCCAATATGCACTATCTGGTCCATAGCACTATCCCCAACAAGAGCAATTTTTAAATTCACTCTAGAAATTTTTTCCAAACTCCATAAGGTCTCTTACTTAATTAACACAATTTCTTTGAATGGCCTATAGGTAAAGCTGGAGAAAATAACATTGCTAAATTACTGACTCTTAATTTCTTATCCACTGCTGTTTTTGATCTTTAAATTACTTGTTTTACAGCTGTTTTTTCTAATTGTCTTTTGACGCTCAAAAAATATTGCTTAGTTTGTTTAATGGACTATCTGAATACCTGTTCTTCTTATAGGTAAGAAAAAAAGTAAATAATCAATAAATTGGTGTTAATCAATAGGACTTAATTAATCTATGAGACATACACAGACACAAATAATAAAGATAAAACAATTCAAATCTTTTTAAAATTATTTGTTGCCCTTCCTGTTGCCTTTACTAAGCAAAATATGTTTTGTTTGTTTTAGATTCTCGTATTCGTCATATGTTAGTCCACCCCAAAAAGAAGTCTTCTATCTTTACATCAGTCCAAGGAAATAATGAGGTGTGCTTATGGGATATGGAAACTCAAGGAAGACTAATGACTTTGTGGACAATCAATAAAGCAGCTCCACTTTCTTTAACCGAGGTGGTTAGTCCTTCATATGATTCCTTTAATTTGTCGATTGTTGCTTTCTGCATTTAATTATTCAGAAAACTACAATAAGTTACAGATGTAGTCCAAAGAGTCACAATAGCTATGAGTTGTTAAAGCAGAATTCAGAGTTTTAGCATTTAGTCCTGAAATTTCTGATTTTGTATGTGTTCAGAAAATACCATTTTCTGAGAATGCCAAATACAGATTTAAAAAAGTAGATTTGTAGAGCCAACTGATTTAGGTTTTTGATCCAATATATTTTTTTTTATTTAATAATGCTTGTGGAAATCGCAAAATTCGATTGTTCTAATTTAGGGACTGTCTATTGATTTTAAAATTGGTTCAGGTATTTAGCATTGCATGTAGAATTCATTGTTTCAACCTCTTTAAGAATTAAATTCTATTAAACGAAAACAGAATTAACAATTTTATGTTGTCAAATTTTTATGATGATGATTTCAAGGGTGATAGGCTAACTTATTATTTTCAGCAACTGCAGTAAAAAATCTTGTAAGATAGAGTTTTGTAGTTTCGCATTTTTTGATACATCTGTTTTGTGCGATATTTGAAATAATAAATTCCAATCAACAATACAGTAAACATTTCATAGCAGTTTTAAATGATTAATTCAGGGATCTCCTACTAAGTTAGTACAAAACTTCTAAGCAGCATATTCACTGTGTTTTCATTTCGAGATTATTGAAAATAAGATCCTTAATTAAATAATTGACTTTAAAATTATTTGATTAAGGATATTTTAAACTATATTATATATTTTATTTATATATTGATGAAAAGGAATATTACGTAATTGATACTGGTAATTTTTTAACACAACAGTTCAATAAATTGTTTTCATGTATTGGTGTGAAACTATCATGATTTGTTCACAATTGATAAAAAAAATTTCTGGAAACTGTTAAAACTTTCCGTTCTAAACAAAGTAATTATGAAATTTTAACTAGTAAATAGTCTATTTTATTATTCTTTTGCAGTAGAAATTGCTTTTATTACTCTAAAGATGAGTAAATTATACTTTTTAATTAGCTATTTACCTTTTTAAACATGTATGTGTATATGTATACAGTAGATAGTTCTGAAAAATGTCCCGATTTTTTTAAAAATATAATGTCCTGAATTTTTCTTTGGCCCACTATTGAACCTGTTGAAGGTCACTGAACTTTCATAATGAAGAACTTAGATATATTACTAAGAATAATATAGTGGGAAATATTACTAAATATATTGATTAAATATCCATAAGTTTGTATTAAACTACTTTTGTTTTTGTTGTTTTTTCTAACCTACAAGTTTTATCCAATAAGACCAATTCCATAAGTCCATAAACTTTTAGAAAGTCACTAGTACACTAAAAAATTTCGAAATAACCTCGTCGAACTTAAAATCAGTACAGTTTAATATTGTTGCAGATAGCCGCTTTTTTGCTTTCAGTGATGACGCAATTCGAAACTTAATAATTTTCTCGATGTTTGAAAAGCAAATCACAGAGCTCAGCGCAACGGCATAAATTTCTTTCCATGTGAACATGAAAAACACATATACCATGCTTTAAAATTAAACCTTAAGCTTTTCAAATAATCATGAATCATCTAATTTGATAAATTTAATCTCTCTGTGATCTTGTGAACTGCTATTCGCCAGTTAGCATCAATTAATGCCTTTATTGTGTCGTCATCAGCTTAAATTGGTAAGCTGTATTTTTGTGCATCTGAATCAAAATGTCATCAAATTATAATTTTGCAAATTGTACTGCACTGTACTGTCTATTTTTCCATAAACATCAGATTTTTTTTCTTGCTTACCTTTATGATAGTAAAAAATATATAATATGCCAAAAATTCTGCTTGTCCCTTTGATTATTTGAAAGGGCACCAACCAAAAACTACCGCATAGAATTAATCAAACTGTTTTTGCAAGTAAGCCCTTCTATATCAGCTGCCTAAATACATAATGATTATGAGGCTTAAGTGTGAAATTGTGAAAAAAATATAATTAAGTCCTCTATTGAAAAAAACGAAAAAAAAATTCCTAACCACCAATTGCTTTTCTATTTCAATACTTAAAGAGTAAAATGTTTATATTAAAGACTATGTTAAAATATCAATGTCTTTTGAAAAATTAAAAAAGGGACTTTCTGTTTCATAATGAAAAATGTAGTTTGCCACCCCTGTAAAGTTTTGAAGAGCTAATTTTAAGACTAAATGCCTCAAATAAATATGCGTTTATGTAAAATCAAAGTATATGTCTGTGGCATGTATTTACTGTCAATGCATTGAATAAATATATGTTTAAATAAAATCAAACTCTACATATATTTTCTGTATAAAATATATATTTTTATGACTTGTATTTCTTTGTACAGGCATCCGACGATTCCATTTATTCCATGTGCTGGTCATCTCATGAACAAAATTCAGCTCTTCTAACAGCTGGCTCTGATAGAAGAATACGTTATTGGGATTTGAAAAATCCCACTGCCTCTCGTGTGATTGTGGGAGCTGTTAATGATCGCTTTGTGCCACTCTCCAGCTTCAACTACACGTAATCACATTTAATTTCTCTTTGTTTACTTTACAGAGTGAAATAGCATTGCTTGCTAATTACTTTATTGCAAATGAGTATTTTCGCGTGAAAATCTATTGATGAAAACAGTAACTCATATAGTATGTAACTCAAAATCTATTGATGAAAACAATAACTCAAATAAGTTACATTTTATTTTTACTAAATGCTTTCATGATGTAAAGTATTCTCAGTGGTAGACTGAACATGGGTTAGAATATCCTTGTCGTTAGTCTTACCGTAGGAGGTTTTCCTCTCTATGTATAGCAAAAGTAGGTTAGTTCCATCAAAAGATCCTCCACAAAGCAGGGCTGATTGTGCTCCGGAAAAAATCCTGATTTTTTGCCAACCGTGATCCGAAAGTTTCCCGAGATCGAAGGTTCAGATGTTTCAAAAAATCATTGATCACAAAGATTTTCGGAAATCAGATTTTCAAAGGTGGAACTTAAAAAACACAGTTTATTTCATTTGTTTGTTAGGAAAGCTACTTTATAAGCTTATATTCAAGATTATTATTCATTTTTTATCAGTAAATAGTAATTATAATCATAAACTCAAGAAAGAAAGACATATTTTTAAATTTTAATTACTTCTCCAGGTCATTATAGGTATGTGTAAAGTTTTAAATATATTTTATGTTGACTAAGAAGTATTGAGAAAATGGAAAAAACCTTGTTTATATTTTTTTCTAATTTTTAGATGTGAATTTTTTTTTTTTTTAACTCAAGAAATTTTCTAGAATTTTGACTTGGGCTCACAATCACCCCTGACAAAGGCAAAATTTCGCCCCATACTTGATCCAGAATTTCTCTTGTCTTCTTGATAGAGTTCAAAATTACAAGGCTACAAAGTTGAACATTAGTAGTATTAACCCCCCCCCCTCCCGAAAAAAAAAGAGTCAGCCATTCAACGACTGTTTATAAAATATTTTTTCCACTTACTAATATTTTACAAAATTTTGCTTAACTTTTAAATTGTCATTTTAATTGATTTCAGATTAAAAGAAACTTTTTAATTAATTTATGTGATGAAATATTCTTCTACTCAGCATAATAAAACTAAAATTTATTTTACAGGTTCAAATCATTTACTTTCATTTTTATAACAAAATCATTTTTACAGAATTGAGTTTCCTGCCAGTGAAATTTATACATTTTAAAATACTGAAACGGAATCAAATGTCTAGCTGTAAATATTTTAAAGTTCATTAATTTTGATCAGAATCGTTTAAAATTTATAAATAATAATAATAACAAGATAGTTTAAATTTGTCTAAATTAATTTATTCAAAATAATTAACTCTGTAACTTATTTAATGTTTATTACTTATATTTCTAAATTGAAATTAATTTATTTTTTCCATGCTATCACTTATATTCCTAAAAAAAAAATTTTTTAATACATTTTGTATATTTTTAAACCTGAATTAATTCACTTATAAACCTTTTTGTGTATTTCTACACCAAAATTAATTTAATTATAAATGTTACCTAAATTGCTTCTAATTACTTAAATTGCTTCTAATTCCATTAGAATTTATTAAAGTATTTATTATTTTCCTTAGATTATCCATTACTTATCCAAATTCTATATAGAAGTAGTTTACTTAAAAATATTTCGATGAATTATATTGTATTAAAATACTAATGATGTTAAATTTATTTTAGTTTTGTTTTATAGATTTTGCCCTGAATTTTTTACAGGAATGAAATAACTTAAAATTCAATTATGATGAAAAAATATCTATAAATTTTTTTTTATTATTTAAAATTATCCCTTTTATTTATATACATTTGCTATACTTTGTTTATTTAACACTCAAGCTTTTATACAGTATACACGCATAGTCAACCAGACATAATATGTAAATGCTTCATTTGATTTTCGTTTTTTATGTTATCATCATCCAATTCAGACTTTGTATTTGGTGTCATTCATTTCTGCAGAATAATGTTAATAGTGTGCGTATTCTAAAAATTTTACTAAAAATTTTTTCAGAAAAATATTTTAAAAACTTTAATGAAGATTTCAAAATAATATATAGATAAAATTGATACATTTAAATGTAATAAACTATTAAAAAAAAAATTTTAATATGAAATGTTCCAGAAATTTTAATAAAAGTATAAGTATTCCAGAATGTTTAATTAAAAATATTAAACGGTTTCAGCTATAAAACCTTCAAAGTATTGTTATATCATTGATGTTCGTAGTTATCTTAAATTTTTATTAACCTAAAAGAACTTGGATGTTATGTACAGAGATGCCAATTATAAAAAAAATAGCCATTAATTGAAGTATAATCCTGTTTCTGACATATGACTTATAACTCTCAGTTATAAAATTGGTTTTAATTTAAAAGAATTAAAATTTGTTGGTTCTTTCTACCCTATGGTATTTTTAT
Source organism: Parasteatoda tepidariorum (assembly GCF_982258835.1). Lineage (NCBI taxonomy): Eukaryota > Metazoa > Arthropoda > Arachnida > Araneae > Theridiidae > Parasteatoda > Parasteatoda tepidariorum. Next base: position 70,575,787 of record NC_141762.1, on the reverse strand, counting down.
TCATATAAAAATAAACACACTTATAAAAGCTAACTTTATCATGATAATTCTACGTTGGGCAAATTAGTGCAGAATTTTTCTTTCTATGTGCTATTTTTGCATACAATAAAATAAAAGAAACCTTGTCCTTTGCAGCAAAAAGTTTACTACTGCTTAAAGTTTTCAAAAAATTAGCATAGAAGATCTCACGGTTAAAAATTTTTATAAGCAAACCATAAAGACAGTTATAAAGTTAAAATTTTATTATTGCTCAATAAATGCAAATGTTAGTGAATTTTCCATTTGTTTTTATTTTAATTCTTTACCTTTTAATTAGATATTACTTCACTACATTTTTATTGGCATTTAATTTAATTACTTTAATGTTATCTGCATTCAATTTAATTACACTGGTTAATTTAGAATATTTTGTTAATTTTACTTGAATTTTTTCTTGTATTAACAATAAGTCACTGTATTCACTTTGAAGGTGGTTGGTGTATAAAATGCGCCTCTAATTTTCTTATATTATTAATAACCACAAATGTGTTCTTAAAGATTAAATAAAAGTTTGTGATGTATGAGTTATTTAAAACAAGCTCAATGTTAAAAGGTATTAAAACTACTAAACCATAAGTAACCCTGATATAATTTAAGCAGGGTGTTCCTTCATCAAACACCTTTATATGTGCTTCTTTAGAATCCAGTTAAAAAAAAAAATTAAAAAGTTTATGCATTAGGAATCTTAAATTACTTTTTGAGCAAGGAAAAAATGAATAATATTATCAAAATCTGAATTACGAGGAAGGAAGACTAGATGATAAACATTAAAACCGATTTGATTGCCTGGTAGAAATAGGAGCTTCTAATAATCCATGTTAAACTTTCTTTTTTCTTTTGGCAATAAAATATGTTATGATATTTTTATACATGGAATAATAGTAATTGGTAATATTCTAAAAAATTTTATTGTTTACTCTTTTAAATATTATTGTGTGAGCACTAATGTGTATATTTTTTTAATTCATTTCTATAAATACAATTTAATTGTAGGTAATTGCAAACATCCTTAAATATTATAATATATCTTGTAATTAATACTATAACATCCTGTATTATTTGCAAATATTCCTGTATTTATTGCAAACATCCTGTACTTTATCCATGCATTATTTGTCAATTATTTTTCAGTCTTAGAGTGATTGATGGAACGGAAGTATTATGTGAACATCATCCATTAGAAAATGAAAAAGATAAGAACTCATCTTCGAGTGGAAAAACATCTTCAGAAGATGTGGTTGTCCGTCGTTACCCAGAAACCCCTCAACCCGGACACTATGACATCATTAGTGCTATTTCCACCATTCAAACCTCCCAGCACCTTGTCATATCAGCCTCAAAAGATGGTGTTGTTAAAGTTTGGAAATGAGTTATCTTCATTATGTTAATCTTTCAATTATTATTTATACATAGTTCCTGATTTAAAGTAATATATTGTATATAAATTAATTAAGACACTAATGTTGTAAGTTCAATTTTCGGGACCATTTGTAATCAATATTTTTCTTGTGTTCGTCTAGCAAATGCGATAAGATGTAAAATTGATACTGTAAGAATTATGAAATATGAGTGAGCTTAAGTGTCCTATAATTACCTATGTCAAATCTATGAAATCATTATGTAAAAAGGAATTGTAAATTTCTTTTGTACAGTAAAAAATCATATCAAGTTTGTTTGTTTGAGTTTTTTATTATTAAAAGAATTTGATTTTAAATGAGTAAATTCTGTTTTAAAATTTATTGAATTTATAAGTTTTCTTTCTTTTTTTATGTTTCTAACTTCACCAAAAGAACTGTTTAAGTGGTATGTAGAATACTACTCAGGCAGCAGAATGCTTCTGTAATGAACTTAATTACCTTTTATTTTCATATGTCCTTCCTAAATTTGAAATTATTAATTTACATTTGAAAGAATACATTTAAAATAATGAGGTTAGATTTGCCAGAATCACCTGCACACAATATTTGAAGGGCATAAAATAAACTTCCTGCAATTAACCCTTCGGTGTGGATGTAACACTGGTGTCCGTCTCTATATATTTCTTTCTGACGTTCTAATTAACAAGATATTATGTACCCAACTTATTTTGTTTACATGAATATACTCTTATTTTGATGAATTCGAATTTAGAATATCAAGACATTATGGCTACAATAGTTTTGTCGGGGAATTGATCATAAGTATCCTATACCTTCCTACCATTTATTCAACTTTTGCATATTTGCTTGAGTCTTTATAGAAAATTAAATTATTCATAAATAATTTCGCTAAAATACTTGTTTGTATTAACTTATTAATACTTCTCATATGTAGTTTGATACTAATCGTTTTAATATTTTATGCAACAAAAAAAAACTAGTTGCTATTCAACTGATTAATTTCCGATTTCGTATTTTGGCATGCTGTTAAAATTAAAGTATCGAAGTTAATATCTTATAGTTCAAAAATATTTTTATTGTCCTTAAATTAAGTGAGAAATTGTTGTTTTTTTAATCTTGATATTTTTTAAAGAAAATACGGTAATGTAAATGACAGAATATATAAATATTTCAAGCAACAAATTTGTTTTCAATACATATGGTTTTAATGGCATTTATTAATGACCTGGCAACAAATGTCTATATGATTTTATATTGGCGCTGGTGAGAATTGTTTCATAAGATTTTGATAGAATTCTTATATTTACCTTGTTTAAATATTAATATTGAAGTCCCAGTTGTACATTTTTTAATTTAGTTATTGACACTGGTTTTAAAAATTGTAAGTATTAAACGTGGTGATTACAGAACTCCCTACTTAATCTATTGCGTTCTCAAAGCGTTTGACTCTATATTCTAAACAGATTCTTTGTAATTATAATTATAGGTGTATGTATTTACCACAAAATTTAAATAAAAAAGTTTCTTTTCCTATTTACATAAAGAATTTTAATTGAGCAGATAAGGACACTGATTCTTCTGAGAAAAATCAAATTCCGAAAATAAAGGAACTTTAGATTCAGAAGAGAGAACTTTGGATATTTTTTTCCACGCAATCTTTTTCTCCTAGAATCGAGTCTTAGTTCATCTGAATCAAATTCTATTATACAATCATTCATATGAATAGAAACTCTGGCTTTAAAAATAATGAAACGCAAAAAGTTTACGAAAAAAACAAAGATTTTTCTAACAATATATAATCAGGAAATAAAAATATATTAAATTTAAAGATAAAAATTGCAAAGCTTTAAAAATGGCAGCTTATTCTGGAAAAAGCGTTTTTAAGAATCCAATCAGCGTGACATTGTTTTTTAACCAGCCATTTTTCACAAGTTCAAGTTCCACAAATTAAAATATAAAATCTTTGACATCTAGATAAATACTCAAAGCCTGCAATAATTTCTATGCTACCAGCCTCAAAAAAAACACATTTCGCTTTCCCTAGCTCAGAAAATTTCCAAGTTGTCACATTCTTTCATTACTAAGCAGCGAAATATTTTATTTCATAACTGTCATTGAACAGCCGACCCAATTTTTTGGGTTTACGACTTGGTTTTTTTTTTTTTTTTTTTTTTTTCTTGTTTTCTTTCGTAGCCTTGTAATTTTGAACTCAATCCAGAAGACAAGGGAACTCCTAGATCAGGTATTGGGAGAAATTTGCCTTCAAGGAGGACTTTTTGATGGAACTAACCCGCATCTGCGTTACATGCAGAGAAAAACCTCCCACGGTTAGCTTGATAGCTAGAGGACTCAAACCCATGATCCTTCTTGTACAGAGAATATTTTACATCAGCAAAGTGGTCGGTGCAAGCCGGATGCGGAATTCGTATCGACCAGCCATCGCTGGGTTTCGAACCCGGTTCTTCCCATTGCAAGACGAATGCTCTATCCCCTAAGCCACCACAACTCGCAGCGGAGACTTCTTTACTTATGAATGGTGTCGTACATGAACATGATTCTCTAGAGTAGAGGCACTCAATTCTAATTTGTTTCCCAAAGTCAAGCATCACTGGCTACGGTCAGTATGCGGGTGGGTGATCACTTGGATCAATCTGCGTAGGGACCGAGGGTGTGCGGTATTGGTCCTCGTTAAACTGTGCTACCGTAAAAAGTGCTCGACTTCGCGCGCAGGTCGTCGGGCTACCGAAGCGGGGGTGCCATCCCCTCCACAGAGGATCAAAATTGTGATGGCATGTCTTCGGATCATCCTCCGGGATGTTTCCCAGACCGTCGCCAATAGCCCATAGTGCAGCTCTAGTGCGACGTAAATTAACAACAACAACAACCTTAACTTCCAAAAGTAATTTAAAATTTATAGTACAGAAAAAGTGAGTTCAGACAAACCTAGATGATGTTTGAAATACTGAATAGAATTTTTAAAATATCGAAAGGAAAATAAATTATGAGAAGATAAGCAAGAATTCCGCAATGAGGAAGTTCTCTTCCAATATTTTGAATTTTTTTCAGCATTTGAAGAATTATCGATTACTCTAGGTTTGCCTGAAGTAATTTTTTCTATACTTTAATTTAGTTAAGGAGGTAAACAAAAATTTGCAATGAAAAGTTTTCCCTGCCGTATGGTGTCCTCCAGAAGTGAAATAAGCGTTAAATATTCTGAAATTTTTTTCTTGCAGAAATTGAGAACTGGAAAATAATGGGTTTTTGCTAATTGTTGATACGGAGCCATAATGGTTCAGGGAATAGAGCAATCGCCTTCCACTGAGGTAAACCGGGTTCGAATCCCAGGGATGACAGGTCGATATGAATTCCGCATCTGGCTTGCACCGACCACACTGCTGACTTAAAATATCCTCAGTGGTAGACGGATCAAGGGTTAGATTCCCCGTGCCGCCAGGCTAACCTTGGGATGTTTTTGTTGTTTTTCCCTCCATGTAACACAAATGCTGGTTAGTTCCATCAAAAAGTCCTCCATGAAGGCAAATTTCTCCCATTACTTTATCCAGGAGTTCCTTTGTCTTCTGGATTGGGTTTAAAATTACATGGCTTCGGAGTTGAACATTAGTGGTCGTAAACCCAAAAAATTGGGTCGACTGTTCAACGACGGTAATAAAATAAAACTGTTGATATGAAAATTGGTGAACTATATTTAAATAGAATCGTAGTCAATCGAAAATCGCTAATTTCTTCCATAGAATGTAAAAATTAATCAAACCAGTTTCCTATTTAATTTGATAAATATTTTGTCAGTTAATAATTATGTACGTCGTAATCACTGTTTCCTACTATCTTATGCTAAAAAAAAATTATTATTTTTTTTTTTTTTTTTTTTTTTTTTTTTTTGATAATTAGGATATAGTGAAGCATCGTTCACAGTGAACTTATTGCTGATTCCGCAGACAATTCGCAATAACTGGGTTCGATTGAACTATATATTTCGCTTTTAAGTAGAGGATGACTGGCAAAAATAGAAAAATAAAAATTTGCAAGTTTTAAAATTCCAACTATTGTTTTTAACCATTAAAAAGATAATCAAGAAATCATTTTGAACAATGCAGTTTAAATTCTTGGAACGAAAAATTATGTTTAGTTAAGGATTTTTAGTAATATTTAAACTAAACTCAGTAGCGCGACAGCCCATAGAGGGCCAAGGCCTACTGTGCCCATCTCAGTTTTCTAGACCTTGGGCTCTGGTGTGCAGGAGTAGATGTTCCGGTCAGGTGGTCCGCGGAACCCCCAGTGTTTAGTTCCCAAGCATGCTTGGTACTCATTTATGGACCCACTGAAGGGATGAAAGGCTGAGTCAACCTTGCCCGGCCCCAGGATCGAACCAGGGACCTGTGGCACGACAGCGCGAAGAGCTACCGCTCAGCCACCGGGCGTCTTTAGTAATATTTAGTTTCTTAAATTTTTATTCTTTAAAAAGTCGTATCTGTTACTCTATCTGGTTATAAAAATTAAAAATTTGATCGCAGGCATAAATAGGAATTTACAAGCTTTTCTTCTAAAAATTTGAATTTACTCATTATCAAATTAATGTCTTGTTGAAAGTATCTCTTGAAAATGTGAGAGAGAAAAATTGAGTTGCATTAACAGACATGGTAGTTTTCATGATAGTATCTGGCCAAAAAAGTGTCAACTCAAAGCAATTGAGGGAAAAAAACTGCAAGAAAAACATTTAAAAAGTATGAACGGATTATGAATGTTAAATCATTTTCGGTAATTGAATATATTTTCATTTAACATTTATACAAAAATCTTTTCTCAATTTCGAAATCGCGACGAACTATGAAAAAGTCATAAAATAAAAAACATGCATACACAATAAATACTTGTTTAAAAGAAATAGAAAGCAATATACATTATGGTAATCAGCAGGGTAACTAATCAGCATATAAAATTTTGCGACCCTCTACTTTGGACAACAGCTTAAGCTTATCACGGTTCTGCGAATGCGATATTAACAAATGCAAATGTTGAAATTGACAGAAAAGTATGAATCTGCAAAACTCTTATAGAAACGAAACCAAACTTAAAATCAAACACATGAAAGAAAACACAAGATTAAACAAAATTTTTGCGAAATGCAGCTTTTGTGTTCAGATAAGATCACCAAAGGTTTCATTCATTTAACATTTAATCAATAAATATAGAGGAGTGGTGCAATGGTTAAGACAGCGTTTCACAAAGTGTGGTATGCGTACCCCCAGGGGTACGGGAACAGTTTAGCGGGGGTACGCGTTCTTATACGAAATAGCTTGCACCAAACGAAAATTTCAAAACATTTTATTTAAAAAGAAAGCTATCCATGAAAATTTACTACAGTGCAGAACCCGTTATCCGGAAATCAGAAAACCAAAAAAACCGGAACAAAATTCGATAAATTTTCCCGCCATTTTTAAAAAAAAAAAAAAAAAAAAAAAATTTTCCTCATAAGATTTTAGGATTTTTCTTTCTTTTTTGAAAGATGTTTACAATACCATCATTTTAGAAGTAATCGTTTCCGTATTACTTCATCGTTTTTTTTTTCTTTTTAAGATTATTTCCAAATAATTTTTTTTAGTGGAGTTTAACAATAAAAAAACGGCTTTTTGTAGTGATTCAGAAAACCGGAAAAACCAGTTATCCGGAATAGCAATGGTCCCGATCGTTCCGGATAATCGGTTCCTTACTGTATTACGTATTTTTCTATTGACTATTTTTTGCAGAGCTAACAGTTACTAATTAGTGGTGTTTTAACTTTTGTGCAATTTTTTATAGTAAAAAATACAATTTTTCTTATTCATGGTACACAGCGTTATGAAAAATTTAGAAAGGGTACGCAAAAGCCACAAATTTAGGAAATGCTGCGTTAAGATATCCGTCTTGTAATTAATAGGTCTCACAAACCATCCTTTCTGAAGAGTCTTCTTCGTTCTTGCTGACGTTTTCTGCTGTGTCTTATTCGTCTGTAGGGTAGTTTCATTTATCTTATATGAAAAAGTTTTTTTTTTTTCGTTTGTAAATAAAAAAATATTTTAAGATGAAACACGTGAATAATTCAAGACAATTTATTTATAAAAATCTTAATTTGTATGAATATTTTTTACTTAAAAACATTTGTGTTTGTTTATATATATATATATATATATATATATATATATATATATATATATATATATATATATATATATATATATATATATATATATATATATATATATATATATATATATATATATATATATATATATATATATATATATATATATATATATATATATATAATCAGTGTTTTCACTACAGCGCGAAAACGCGGGAATCTCGCATATTTTTTTCTTTTCTCGCATTAAAAAATGATTACCGCGAGAAATTCGCGCATTCTATAAACCAATTTCAAAATTCACAAATTTCTCGCATTTTGAAAAAAATTTCTCATTGCGCCATTTAGAATAAAATCCGTTTCACTTTTCTTTCTGGATCTTTCATTATTTTCAACATCTGCCCCATTATCTAGCTTCTCTATTTACCAGTATTGTTCAGAACCTTTAAGAACAACAGAACACCATCCCTCTGAACCACGGAACCTCTTTCAGAATGCATTTCTCTGCAACCACATATTTATCGTAGGTAAGGTTTCTCTATGTAAGAAGTATTAATGTAAGATTAAATACCTTGTAAAGGCAATATCTTCTACTCCGAAGCGGACAAATGAAAATGAAGGAAATGTGAGTAGAAACGATCAAAACGAAACAAACACGCATTTGAGCAACCTAATGAGAATAGCTGATGAAAAAGTAGATGTAGAACATTTTCCATATGATGCAACAAAAATATTCAATTCTTTAAAAATTAGAATATGTTAAAAATGTATTATAATTAAAGAAATAATTTTTTTTTCAATTCTCTTTGTGCTTTTTTTTTTTTTTTTTAATTTTTAGAAATCTCACTTAACTTTTTGAAATCTCACCCTGTTTTTGAGAAAGGGTGAGAAATTCTCACCCATTTTTCTTCTGCGATGAAAACACTGTATATGTATATATATATATATATATATATATATATATATATATATATATATATATATATATATATATATATATATATATATATATATATATATATATATATATATATATATATATATATATATATATATATATATATATATATATATATATATATATATATATATATATATACGTATATATATAGTTGGGAAAATTATTTAAAGAATTTTTTTAATTTTTCTCCTGATAAACGTTCGTTTTTCTTTTATAACTGACATAAATAAATACTAAGAAAAAATATTTATAAAATTTAGTTTTTTCAGTTGGAAAAAGTTTTTATTTTAATTTAAAAAAGAAATGAACGAAATAATTTTATGGAAAGTAAAATTTAAAAAAAAAATAATAATAAAAATCTTTTTAATTTTTAAAAATAAAATTAATCCATTCATTTTAGTAAGAATTTTGATTTTTAAAGCAATCGCAGTCTAATATCATAATTATAATAATTATATTTTATTTAAAAATAAAACCTTTTGAACAAACGGAAAGAAAATAAGAAAAAATTTAAATCAATAATCAAATTTTTTAAATAGTTAGTTTAATAAAAAGTTTTTGTAATGTGTATGTTTTTTAAATGATAAAAAAAGAGAACATTTTTCAGTTTAGATGAAGAAAATTTAAAACCAGTTCTAATAGAAATGGAATTTACGGAGTCCAGTTCATTTCTACGGTACTATCATGGTCTTGAGCATCGAAAATGTTTCGAAGTATTAGCTAATGACGTACAGATTATTGTGCTGCCATCTACTGTTTAGAGAGAAAACTTTAAAGTAAATATGTAATAAAACTGTATGAATATTTGATTTTAAAAGGACCTACACATTTATAATAATTTTTAGAAAGGATAAATAAATTTATGAAATTTAAAAAATTAAAGTTTTTGTAATTTATAAATAAAGTTTTAGATTATGCGTTGAAGCATTTTAAATATTGTAAATGGAATGAAACACAGCTTTAAATCTATGCATTAAATGAGCTCTTTTATTATCTTTTATGTACGCAGAGAAATGTTTTTTAACTTGTATAAACTTGCAAAAAAGTTACATTTTAAGTAGAAGCTGAAAGAGATAGTTCTGAGAAAAATATTGATCGAATTCGTAGAACAGCCATTACTACGAAAAGTATGAATCAAGACTAATTAGACATTACATTATAGATTTTTTTTAAAAATAATGCTGAATTAGTTAAATTGAAAGTAAGTAAATAAAATTAAAAAATTTGAAGCTGTGATTTTTTTTAAGAAATAAAGAAGTTTGATTTTTAATAGTTAACAATAATGAAATTCTAATAATTAAAAGCATTAAGCTTTAAGCGAATTAAATTAAATTAATTAAGGAATATAAAAGTAAATTAACTTAATAACCAAGTGGAAATTACTTTTTCGAGATACTTATTTAATTTGGAAATCGCATTCAATTTTATTTTAATCAAAAATAAGTAACTGTTAATCACATTTTATTTATATATTTATTTAAGAATTGGCATCTGGACGCATGAATATATAGTATCGTTTTCAATGGTAGAATAGTTGCCATTATTAACCTAGTGGTTCTTTTTTATTTTAAGGGCATTTTCTTGTATCTAAGGAAATAAATTTATGACCCTTATTAAAATACCAAGATAATAATAAATAATGCTATTTTAAATTGAAAGATAAAATAAAGAAGAAAAAAAAAATTTATTTTCTATTTTGAATTCTTCGTATTTTTATTAAATTTTCCATTTTATTCTTCAGTTTTATGGATCAAAGCCAATTTTTCTTAAAAGACAAGAAAATCTTGAAAATTACGCACTTTGTTCTCTGAATTAAGTGTATTGCAAATTATTAATATTAAAGTATAAGGTTTTCAGTTACACCGAATACAAAAAACGTTTATTTCTTTAAATTTTTATGTTTTAAGAAAACTAAACACATCGTAGAACATTTTGGAACAACTTGTGTATGTTTCTTACTAACACTGGGAACAATTTTCTTTACGGCGTTAATACAAATACTTGATCTTGCCTAATTCGGCTGTTGGGATTTCAAAATTGAAATACATTTTGCTCCTAAAGCTATAATTTTTTTAAGTGGCATTTTTAATCTATTCTTTGTGGAAATTTACAAGTTTAAAAATATTATATAGCACAAGAAGCCCCCGTAAATGTTGCGGTAAAATTCTAGCGGTGTTAGGACGCATCATCAGGATTAAAATTGCATAGGAGCCCATGCCTGGAAATGTCGTCATGCGCGGCTATGGGCACTTCCCCTATTAGAATCTGTTCAATTGCTAACGAAGGAACAAATCATAATAGAGAGGCTCCCCTAGAGGCGTATGACGACATTTCCGGGTATGGGTTTCTATGCAATTTTAATTCTGGTAATATACCCTCTCCCCTAGACGTTTGTCACAATATTTTCGCTGCCCCCCTCCCAGTTTTATATAACGTCGTTAAACTTGCACATTTCGACAAAATAAAAATGTCATTTTAAAAAAATCTTTATCTTGGAGAGAGAAACTGATTTCAGATTTGAAATCAGCAATACTAAAGTATCTAACATCAGTTGAAAAATTTCATTCATCAGAAGAAAAAAAAACTTTCCTAATGTAGTTATACAAATAAAAATTCTGTATGTTTAATATTCTAAGTTTAAATATAGAAATAATTAAGAACGAAACTGCTGCATTTTTAATAGAAAAAGTTTCAAGAAGTGGACCCGTTTAAGCTATAATGAATGTGATACTGACCCCTAAAACTTATTTATTACAGCTACTTGTTGCACTCATGTCCCTCAAGTTAAAGAACTCATTTCTATCCTTGTTTTGTCAACATCTATTTCTTGTTTGGAAAGAAAAAAATTTTTTTTATAAAGTTGAAGCAATTAAAAAAAATAATAAAATCATTTTACGTTATCTTATTTTATGATACTCTACAAGGTTTGTTTGACAAATAATTTTCAATATAAATTAAAAAATAAAATTAATACTTGTATTAAATTACAATACCTTTAGGTTTAATAATAGTTATTAAAAATATTCCCGCTTTTACTAAAATTAATTTCAAACAGTCAATCGTCCATTTTAAGTTCTCTGAAAATACTTCATTCTTTAATAAATTCTGAGCCCTTGACTTTTATCATTTATTATCGTGTCTAGCAAACGACTACATTGTATCATTTTTTGAAGAAGGATGTAACTTAAATAAAATATGTTTCTTTTGGAATATGAAAATCTCATAATTAGTTATTACTCTTCGAGTGTTATATGCATGAGTGACTTAAGGCACGGACTGTTTGTTTTAGTGAATCGCTTCGGTGAGTACGATTTAGCCTGTTATGAAGAGATTTATGATTAAAAAAAACTGCCCTTTATGAAACAGTTACAATTTTTCTCTCCGTTCTTTCATTTTTGGTCCGTAAATTCGACAACAATGTTAACTCAGTTTATTAGATTTCAATTACTTTTTTCCACGCTAATTAAAAATTTAATAATTAAAAAGTAGAGCTTGCAATTTGTATTTTTTGAGGGGAGATTTGATTTTATCGAAGTACCTTTATTGATTGAATAATTTAATAGAGCTCATACTGTCTGCATGGTGGAACCATCTGCAGCACCCCTTGGTGCTACAGAGTTTGCATTCCTACATTAAAAACGCTATTAAATAAGGGAAAAAATTAAATTTCGAAGTAATAGAACACCATCGATTTAATATCCTAAGGCCGGATGCAATACTGAAATTTCTATAAACCTCTTTTTTTTCTTGTTGCAAATTCGAATTCTTCAGAAAAGAGTAACTTTATTTGAGTTTCAGTTTTTTCGCATTTTACTTCACATATGGCACTTCTAAAGAGAAAATTAAAAGGAGTGAAAACTGTTGAAAATGGTGGTAGCTCGGGACCCCTCAGTTTGAAAATAAAAATAAAATTATATCGGTATTTTTTTTTAAAATCAATTAAAAAAAAACGATTTTATACTAATCTTCTTAATCTATCTTTTTGCGACGCCTCCTTGAGATTGAAAATAGAAATAAATCAAACCAAAAATGTTTCTGTATATTTTTTTGAAGAAAAAAAAAATTTAAAAATCGATACAAAATTTTTTTTAACATGTATTTTTTATCTAAACCGATGTTTCTCGAGATTCATCATTTTAAACAGCTTGTACCGCATTTAATTTTTTTTGGTTACAGCGCCATCTGGGAAGCAAAATGCATAAACCTTAAACTCAAATAGGGTTAATTTTTTCTGGAGAATCAAAACCTGCAACAAAAAATAGAGGTATATATTTAAAGTTAAAAAATCGAGTTTAGAATTATTGAATAGCTTTTAAAATATTGATTGACACTGTTTTTCATTTTTTTCGATCCAATGTATATTTTTCGAGATATTTGACCGTTTCCAAACTTTTTTAACACCTTCGATAGAAACTTAAAAAAGTAGAGTATGCAAATTTTAATGAAAAGGAACTTTTGTTTACGGAGAACTGTGATTTTTTCAAAGTTGTTTGTTTATCATCGCACATATAGTAATTGTAAAATTTATTAGGATCCATGCATTCTGCATGATAAAATCATTTAAAACGCCACTTAGTGAAATACTACAGAACTAAAGTGTACCTACCTTAACGGTACGATATATGAGAGGAAAATGAATTGCAAAGTTGTGGAGCATTATCGATTTAGTTAATATGAATGCTTGAATGCTAAGAAACGCTATACTAATATAGACGAAAATGTTACGGAAAAACCTGCATTTATTTGTTCATGATTTTCCACTATGCGATGTGTCGCTACGATCTTCAAGGGTGGAAAATGCTATTTATCACAAGAAATTTATTTTCGATTATTTCGATTTCCACGTTTCATAGAAATTATTTTAATAGATCTAATCATTTTTTTTCTAAAATCGTTCGTGAAGTCAATATATAGGTATACACGTGTAAAAAACTGATTAACATAAGTGCTTTTTTTTTTTTCATTTCTCAAAGCAGGCTAAATCGATAATGCACTGCAACATTGTAGTTCCTTTTTTTACCCCTCTAACCTTGTTCACGAAAAATGCTAATTCACCAGTTTTTCACCAGGTATCGCTGTAAACGGTTTTATCGTATAACACCTAGGCACTCCAGAAGACGCCATTTTTATAACTATGAGTAGAACCATTTAAAAAATAAATTGAGTGGAGATGAACTATAATATGCCCTCTGTGGTGCGTGGTGGCTCAGGGAATAGAACGATCGCCTCTGTATGAGGTGGACCGGGTTCGAATCCAAGTGGTGACTGGTCAATTTGAATTCCACGCCAGGCTCGCACCAACCACAATGCTGATGTAAAATTTCCTCAGTAGTAGACGAATCATGTGAGTCCCCTTGCAGTCAGGCTAACCGTGGGATGTTTTCGTAGTTTTCCTCTGTATGTAACGCAAATGCGGGTTAGTTCCATCAAAAAGTCCTCCAATTTTCCTTATATTTGATCCAGGAGTTCCCTTGTCTTCTGGACTCGGTTCAAAATTACAAGGCTACCGAGTTGAACGATGGTAGTCGTAAACCCAAAATTTTGGATCAATGGTAATAAAATAAAATATGTATTACTATGAATTAGGGATAGTAGGAAAGGGAGATAGATTTTTCATAGAAACAGTTTAATAATTCTTACTACTGTGTTTCTGTTGTATGCTGGCATAATATTTTGCACTTTATCACAATATCTTGTAATCTTTTAACAGGTTCAAAAGATATAAATTGGATGTTAAATATTAAAAAAATCATCTTTAATAGGTTAAAATAGCAATAACAAATTTTTATGCCTCCCTCATGAACATATTCATGATTTCGAAAAAAATATGTTCCAAAATCAAAGGCGTCTAATTCCTCCGTAAAATTTTAGTGAAAGAAAAATTATTAAAAAGAGGAGCTTCTTGATTTAACGGAACAAATAATTCATTAAAATATTGTACTGTATTTTCAAAATAATAAAAATATTTTATCAATTATGAATAAGTTTAAAACTTTGCTTTGAGTTTAGGAGCAAATATTAATTTTAGTGTTTAAATTATGTTCTTTAGAGTGTTGTAATTTTTTTACATAAATTTTTAAGATCCTGTATGATGCCTTAACTGCGAAAGAGTCAGAAAAATCAGAACAATGTTTAGACTAATTTTCAGCAGTCCTTAATGTCTCTCTAAACAAACAAAAACAAAAAAATCTGGATGTATTTGGTGTACAATGTTTTCCACATACATCCAAAATACATTATACTAAACCAATCTGTTCAAAATTATATAGTAGCACAAATATTAAATTATACAGTGGAAGGAATATTAAATAATAATATTACAAGATTTTTAAATTATATTTTGGTAGAGCTTTTGAATAATACTTAGGAAAGAATATTAAATTATATTGTGTCTTAAATGTTCTATATTGTGGAAGAAATGTTAAATTATACTATTTCAAAATTATTGAATTTTATTGTAGCAGAAATAAACTATATTGTAGCACGAATTTTAAATTACATTGTGGCTGGATCGTAATTTTATTTATTGCAGGGTTTCACTAAATTTTTTAAAAAAATTTTTGATTGAGAAATAAAATTACGCATATTTTTTTCCAGTCACTACAATTTGTGTTTTTCTATTTCTAATTTTCGCTGAGAATATATCTTTATAAAATATTCGAAATCATATTAATCGGTAAATCATATTTTATTTAAAAAAGAAAAGAAAAGAAAAGTTTAAAGTGAATATATGATTCCAAAAATGTGGTATTTGTAATTTTTTCTCTCTCGTTTTAAAATATTTCTTATGAAGCATGGAACATCAAAATCTTATATTCTTACAACCTTATGTATTTTTGAAACCTAAATTACTTAATAGTTCGTAAAGTATGTAAGGTAAGCTATAAAGGTGTGTTAACGCTAATCTAAAAATTTTTATTTATACATTTATTTTTCAAAAAAAAACTTTTTTTTGAACATGGAAGAATATAAGACGAATATAAAACACAACCATCGGCTCTAGTATTGAGCACAAAATAGATAGACGTGCCAAAAAAATGAATAAAACAAAAACAATATGCATTCTTTCCGTTGTTAAACAAGCAAATTTGTTCTAAAAAGAACAAAACCCTTGTTTGGGATAAATTTACAACACGTTCTTTATCTCGCCACTTTCAAACGAAGACAAAAGATAATAACTCATAACACATCTCCCATCCTACCTCCACCATACGGATACCGAAACAAGAATTAAGAAATTCTTTCCAGTGTCATACACTTTTTCCTTCGAATTATCATTTCATTTCGATTTGAGCACCCCACTTCATCAACGGGCAGCGGTCTTTTGAAGAAAAATAAAAAAAATTGCGTCTGAAACGAAATAGAAAGGAAAAAAGAAAACTTGGACAGGATTCTGAGCTCTTATTGGTTGGCCGTCAGGGGTGGAGCAAAAAACATCCCTCTCCTTCTATCCTTTTCCACATGGATCTTACTTATCGTTTGGGAAGTGTGGATGGAACACATGAGATGCGGTCTCATTCACCTTGCCGTTTGTTCCACGCTGACTGATGGTCAATCATGTGTTCTTGAATGAGTTGATGTTTTTGGTAGTGGTTTTTTCTTGAAGTGGTGAAAGATGACCATTCTTTGGTTAAATATTTTACTCCTTTTGTTGCTTTTGCCGGAAGGTCTTGCTATAAAATGGATGTAAGTAACGTTTTTAACTTATCCTCAATTAGATATTTTGTGACATCCTTAAAAAATTATTTATCTCCTTGTCGCATAATTTTTATTCGACATATTTTTCATACTTTTTTTCCCATATTATGTATTAATTTAGATCAAAATAAGTGAAAAGTAATTATATTTAGCATTTTAATAATTTATCCTTATAAAATACAGTATGAAATATAGTTGTCTTCTTCTGAGTTTAAGTTAATCTTCCAAACACACATCCAAACAATAATTTTTCAAATTCGCACTTATTTAGACCTATGAGAAAGAGTTATTCATCATTGAAATTTCTTTAATTTACAAAATCAATTATGTTAAATTTTTGAATATAAATGAATAAAAGTTCAAACTACTTTTTGGATTTTATATTTTATTACAAACATTATTCTGATAATCTATCAGATTTTTTTAGTAATCATTAAACTTTTTTTACGATTAAAAATTATCGAAATAAATTTTTTCTAGAAGTTAGAGCATCAGAAGAAAATATATAAAACGGGCACAGGCGTCCCAACTGCGTCAAAGGGTTAAAAGATCTTTTTTAAGAGGACACACAACCTTGAAAATCATCAAGTTTTCAAGAGATATTTTTGTCCAAAAAGTAAAAAAGAAAATAAATTCAAAAAGCAGAGAAATTCAAATTTGTTCTTTGGTATTGACATTTTTTTTATCAATTGAAAATATAAAAATTTTAGACAGTCAGGGAATTTTTTTTTCTTCTGAAATTGAGTGGGAACCCAGTTTATTTCTTACTTTTATTTTGTTTCTCTCTTTTCAACCCTTTTTTTAATTTGAAACTTGAAGAAAACTGATCTCTGTCTCGATTTAAGTTTCAATTTTGCTTCTATCGATAAAAAAAAATAAGATTTTTGTTGGCGTTTGAAAAATTTTAGTATTTTTTACTGTTACGCATGCTTTTATGAAATAATTTTTTAAGCTCTTAAACTAATATAGAAAAATGTGGTTCTAAAAAAATTGTGATTTATTGTATTTTTTCTTCTTGTATTTCTTAAAATATGATGAGATTTTCATGAGAGCTCAATACTATTTCTAACGTAAGTTCTTTAAAAAAATTGCTTTTTTTTACTTAAATTAAACTCGATGAATCGAGAGAAACTTTTTAAAAAAATTAATTTTTGTTACTTATTGTAGATATCACTTTGAAGAATGTTTTTTTCCTAAACTTGAGTTATAAAGTTGAGTTTTTCTTATGATTTTTTTTCATATAAAATATGAATTCCATGTTCTGAGAGAAAAATATAAAATAAAAAAAAATATTGTTTACCTAAAGATAATTTTATAGCATTTTTAAGTATGTTATTTTCTGTTAATTTCATATCAATAAAATAAGAAAGAAATACTTTGAATTTCTTTACTTTTTGATGGTATGTCCTTAACATGATCACTTTTGTAATAAATTGTAAATTTTTTTAGAATTTATTTTTCTTAAGTATATTATTACACACATGATTAAACATAACATCGTCACGGTTAGATCATAGAACAAGATTTTTTACTTCATGTGCATAAAGAAAACTCTTATACACTGCAAAAAATTCAGGATGAAATTACGGTAAAAGTACCAGCACTCAGGGTACCAGTAGTTTTTACCGGAGCATATGGATGAAAGAAATCTTATACCGTAATTTTTACAACTATTATTACCGTAAAATCATTGAATTTTTCTCCTCAAATAAATATCACTCAAAAATTTACGGTATAATATTTTACGGTAAAAAATGAATTTAACTGTAAAAAGGATTTTACGGATGATGCACCCAAAGTGCTGGTATCTCATATCGTAATTTAATCCGGAATTTTTTACAGTATAAAATAAGTAAAATATTTTTCGTGTTGTAATTTGTAGTTAATTCGAGAAAAAATTTAAATGCTTACTTCTAATTGTAAAAGAGATTATTTCTTTTCTTTTTTCTCGAAGATACTTCTTGTTCACTTGAATACTGAATACATTTGAGTTATTTACTGTTTAGATTTTAAAGTATGTATAATCTTATGAAGAAATATATCATGTTTCAATACGACTAAATTAGCCCGCAAGATATGTTTAAAAAAGCATGAAATTTACTTTTAAAAAATCTTCGAATTTTAGAGTAAAGTTTGTTTAGAAAACTTTCCATTATAAGTTCCCGAAACTTAGAATTCTACACGTTTCACATTCGCAGCTATGGCCTCAACTGCAACAGTTTTGTATACTAAGTAATTAAGAATATAGATGGCATAGGCCAATCAAATGACACTTATGAAATTAGAAAATGTAATCAGCAATTACTAAAAACTAATAGGATGATTATAAGCTAGATTTAACTAATATCAATTCGAAATTGAGATTTAAATATGAAGATCATAATTTAAAACGCAATTATTTGTTTAGTTAAGATGATATTTTTATGTCAAGCTATGAAATGCATCAAATTGCTATGAAAATTTACTTTAATCATCATTTAAATAATTTTTAAGGTCAAATTGGAACGATTTCAATTTCTTGAATATTTGTCATACTTTATTATAATTTTTTTGAGTGCGTGTTTCTGAAATATTAAGAGAAAAGCGTTCTTAACATTTAAATTTTGTCTGTTTTCCATCTTTTAGCATGCATCATATCTCATGTTGCAAATCATGTTTTATCACTGATCAATCAGTTCACCACAAATGATTCCAAGAGCATTAATTTTTGTCCTTAAAACTTTTAAAATATTTCAAAACGTTTCAGAAACTTTTTTTTCGCTTCAAATTAAATTAGCAACCCTCATGAATCAGATATGAATTAATCACAGATCTTCAAATTGAATGTTGCAATTTTCATAGTTAAAGGGTCACATTTAGAATCATTAATTATTGCCAAATATTAAAATGTTTGTGGCGTAATATCAGGCAAAAAAAAGTACTTTATCTGAGTTAAGATGATATTTTTTTTAATCTGTTTAAAGTTTCAGTTATAACAGATTGAAGGTAGATGCTCTCGGCGAAATATAATCCGATAGTCCAGTCTGGCAATTGCGCTTAACAATCGTTCTCACAAGTATATTAATCATTAACATGAAATTCTATCAAGAAATAGTAGTTTAATAATTATTTATTAATTAATAATGAATTAATGGTCGAAAAAATTTTGAACAATAAGTTAGCAACTCCTTTACATTATGCTATGCTTTTTTGTCAAATGCTATGCTGCTACTTAATTTTAGTCACTTGGTTGTCATTTAGTCTTAACTTAGTTTTAGATTATGTTACGCTACTTAATTTTAGCCAAGTTGAACAATTCACAGAAATCGAAGTTTCAAAATACAACATTTCATGAAAAGTTATAAATATATTTATTAATGCATATTTCTCTTGAATAATTGTCTAATCATTATCATTAATCATAATCTTATCATTAGGTAGAGAGTTGTTGTTATATAAGTTTTTATATTTAAAACCCTGTAAGTTTTTCAAACGTACTTTTTTTTACTCATTTAACGAAAGTAGCTTTAAATATATTTGAACGATAGTGTGGTTAAAAACATCCTGAATTTCTAACATACCTAAAAAATCCATTTACTTTGTTGATGGTAAAAAATGCATACTCGAATTTAAAATAAATAATTTTACCGAACAAAAAATACTAAAGCCATCATTGTTAATTTAAATCCATTTTTTATTTGAAAAAAAAAAATTAGAATAAAAAAAACGATTCATTTCAAAATAAGGAATAACTTTTAGTAAGTTTTAATTAACTAGCATCAATTCGAAATGAGCATTCTTCTGTTTTCCAATATCGATATGCTTAATTAAAACCGAGCTGCTTCGTTTGTTTTCAGAATTTGCTTGGAAAGATTTTTTTCTTCTCTCTCTTTTTGGATTTTTGCAATTCTACATTTCCCAAGAGGGAGTCTCCCATTTGCGTGCATTAAGTTTCTTGCTTTTTCTTGTTTATA